>NC_064633.1:393556356-393868742 GCF_023864275.1 Schistocerca cancellata | reverse complement strand
GGACACCACACAGATTCATGCCCGAGGCAGGAATCGAACCTGCGACCGTAGCGGTCGCTCGGCTCCAGACTGTAGCGCCTAGAATCGCACGGCCGGATACTGTTGCTGTATGTATTACAGAACAGCAATGAGTATTTAGCATATTTTAGAACATTTACAAAGTTATCTTAATTTTTATGTAGCTTTCTATGTAATAACATTGCATATACTGTAAAAGTAGGTTGCGTAATAACGTTGTATATAAAAAAAATATTAATTTTCTGTTACAGTGGCAAAAATAAAGTATTAACAGAATATATTATCTGACATACTGAAATAATATTATGCATTTGTTTAACTAAACTGAAGCTAAAAAGAAAACTAGTTCTATAAAGGACAAGAAACTATAACAAATAAAGAAATAAATACATGAAACTGAGCAGAGGAAAAATAATTCAACTGTTCACTCAGGAGATAAGTTCAAGTAAAATTCCCTGTATCGTATATCAAGGTAATTACATATATCCAACCTAGTACCTTATTTTCACTGCTGATAGAGAAAGAGGCTCTTTATGCAATAAAAAGGAAACCTTATAACAGGTATCTGCATGTTATATTAAGATTGATTTTCTCTTTTGTTTCTAGAAGAAAATAACGTACCCAAGGTTGAATCACATTATAACTGAGATGCAGACACACAGTATTTGATTCATCTGATTTGATATCTAAACAAAAAGTTGTTCAAATGGCTCTGAGCACTATGGGACTTAACATCTGAGGTCATCAGTCCCCTAGGACTTAGAACTACTTAAACCTAACTAACCTAAGGACATCACACACATCCATGTCCGAGGCAGGATCCGAACCTGCGACCGTAGCAGTTGCGCGGTTCCGAAATTAAGAGCCTAGAACCGCTCGGCGACCGCGGCTGGCATTTGATATTCAACCATGTAACTAGTGATTTTAAAATTTTCATCAGATTTCGTAAACCCCTTATATTATATGTTATGTTAACCGGGGACCTAGAAACGACGGAGAGGCTCCGTCCCCGCCGCAGCCGCAGTGGTCCGCAACCCCACGACGACTACCGCAGTCCACTTCACCCCTCCGCCGCCCCACACCGAACCTAGGGTTATTGTGCGGTTCGGCCCCCGGTGGATCCCCCAGGGAACGTCTCACACCAGACGAGTGTAATCCCTATGTGTGCGTGGTAGAGTAGTGGTGGTGTACGCGTACGTGGAGAACTTGTTTGCGCAGCAATCGCCGACATAGTGTAGCTGAGGCAGAATAAGGGGAACCAGCCCGCATTTGCCGAGGCATATGGAAAACCGCCTAAAAACCATCCACCCACTGGCTGGCTCACCGGACCTCCACACAAATCCGCCGGACGGATTCGTGCCGGGGACCGGCGCTCCTTCTCTCCCGGAAAGCCGTGCGTTAGACCGCACGGCCAACCGGGCGTCGTAAGGTAATAATGACGTCCATTACTCTTCTTTTTCCACGATTAACGCGTAAGTACGGTCCGAAGGCAGAAAGCGATGACCCGAAATAATAAACTTATGCTGTACTACAACTTTCTTCTAGTATGACCAACTTTACAACTAGAAATGACTCAATATGCCCGCATCTCGTGGTCGTGCGGTAGCGTTCTCGCTTCCCACGCCCGGGTTCCCGGGTTCGATTCCCGGCGGGGTCAGGGATTTTCTCTGCCTCGTGATGGCTGGGTGTTGTGTGCTGTCCTTAGGTTAGTTAGGTTTACGTAGTTCTAAGTTGTAGGGGACTTATGACCACAGCAGTTGAGTCCCATAGTGCTCAGAGCCATTTGAACCATTTTTTTTTTGACTCAATATGTAAACAGAAAGAAGACATCCGTTGCTATGGTGGCATGTCTCATGTGATTGATCCGTTTACTCTCGTGAAAACTAAGCTTTGTCAGAAATGCGATATGCAGTCTTTGAGGGAGGTGTTCAACCACACCTGAGTATATTCACTGATTCTGTACTTGTTTGGAGCGACGTGTCTTAGCTGCCGCACAGTGGAATGCAGGACTTTGGGGGCAGTATGATTGCTACGGGGGAACTTGGCCTCGGCTCCCTGGGGCGTGTGGCAGTAATAGAAGGCACCGTTACTGTTGTCTAGTACGTGAATATTATTGCAAACCACCTGCATCCCTTCACGGTTGTTGTCGTTCGTGGTGGCAATGACAGCTTCCAGCAAGACAATGCCCGTGCCGCTAGGTCAGAATCATGTTACAGTGATTTGTGGAGTATCAGAGTGGACTCACGTTGATGTCTTTTCCACCAGATTTGTCTGATCTGAACCCGATGGCACCCATCCGCCGCGCTATCGGGCGCCAGTTCCGCGCCCACAAACCACCGGCCCATAATTTACTGGAATCACGTGACCTGTGTGGTGCCACGTAGGTCTGGTAACTTAGTTTTAAATGACTGCTTGCGTTTAATCATGCTGACAACTTAACTCTTTCTGTAACTGTATCATTATTTGTTTCCGTTTTTGCAGCTCCGAAGACTGATCATAACGGGCGAAACCAGTAATCACCTACTCTGGTTGTAATAAGCAACGAGTTTTAACGTTTCAGTTGTAAATCTCTCCGGGTACTCTATTTGCAATAAGTGGATTTAACTACCACATGATGCATAATGATCCACCGAATAATTGGATATTAGGCCAGCCGGAGTGGCCGTGCGGTTCTGGGCGCTGCAGTCTGGAGCCGAGCGACCGCTACGGTCGCAGGTTCGAATCCTGCCTCGGGAATGGATGTGTGTGATGTCCTTAGGTTAGTTAGGTTTAATTAGTTCTAAGTTCTAGACGACTGATGACCTCAGAAGTTAAGTCGCATAGTGCTCAGAACCATTTGCACCATTTGAATAATTGGATATTAGGTCAACATGTTACGCAAAATGCGTTTGTTTCTCAAATAGACCCAAATGTGTTACCGTATCTTTGTGTCAAATTCAGTAGGCTCTCTTTACTTAAATCTGATTTTTTAAAAAAATTACAGTATTATTCAGGACTGTCTGTACAACATCTTGTACGTAGAGCTTGTCATCAGGAAGCTTAGTGATTGGAAATCATTTTCAGCTGCATTCTCATGAGTTCTTGTGAAGCAAACACGAACAGTACACACATTGTGAAGAACTACGTTTGTAAATAACACAGCTTAGACGTTGCCAAATCTCAGTGCAACTTTTGTTGTTGTGTGTCCAGTCCCAATTGGGACTGTGATGTAAAAAATAGGAGAAATTGAGATGTGAATACAGTAAACAGGCAGAAAGTGCTGAAACTTCTTTAGGTCTATATGAGAAAAAAGCCGACAAATGCGAGTAGAACTAGTGCTTCGAGCGTTCCGTACAAAAATAATTGTGTGTGTAGATAATAACAATAATAATTTAGTGCGGCTGAGTGGCCTGGCGCAAGTTTTTAGACAACATAGTTGTATGGAGATAAACAGCGATTAATTTACTTATAATCAATTATTCAAAATGACAGTCACAATCGCCGCCAACCGGTTTCAACCCGCGATGGGTTATCTTCAGGGCAATTTACACCATTTGGTCGCTAGCTGGAGACGTCACCCTGCCTGTGGTGGGTTACCAACCGTGCACAGGCAGGGTGACAAATCCAGCGAGCGACGAAATGGTGTAAATTGCCCTGAAGATGACCTATCGCGGGTTGAAACCGGTTGGCGGCAAAATAAATAATGCGATTGTGATGTCATTTTGAATAATTGATTACTGGCGCAAGTCTTTCTATTGGACGTCACTTCGGCGACTTGCCTTTCCCTAACCTACCCTCTGGAGAAAAAGAATCTACAGTTTAACGTGGAATCCGAACCACGTTTTGTTTCTGGCGGCTCCTCACAGTTGAGAGGCGAAGGCTATGTTAAATCGAACATGAAACACCCGTTGTCCTGTGAAGATTAGAAGCCACGATCTCTCGGGTTCGAGGCACGTACTTTATGTCTAGACCACCAGGCCTGACTAGTATACGAGTACATTGTAGTTAGTTGATCTAGAGGTTTTAATGAGTCAATATTCGAGTATCAAAATATATGCAGGTACACCTGCATGATTACTCTGCAATTCAGAGAACCACTTTCAGACTTTTTCTCTAATGTTCCAATCTCTAAGAGCATGTGGGGAAAATGAACTCTTAACTCTTTCTGTAAAAGCTCTGATTTCACTTATTTTATTAATACGATCATTTTTATCCATGTAGAGTGGCGTGAGTAAAATATTGTCGCATTCGGAGGAGAATGTTGGTGATTGAAATTACATGAAAAGATATCGTCGCAACGAACAACGCAATTGTCTTAATGATTGCCACCTCAACTCGCTTATAATATCTTGGCACTCTTTCCCCTCTTCCGCGATAACACAAAACTAGCTGCTCCTCTTTGAACTTTCTCGATGTCGTCCATCAATCTTATCTGATAAGGATACCACACTTCACAGCGATACTGTAACGGAAGCAAACAAGCGTAGTGTAGGGAGTGTCTCTGTTAAACCTCTTGTAACAAAACGCAATCTTTGGTTTGCCTTCCCCACAAAATTATATGTCTGAACGTTCCAGTTTAAGTCGTTCACAGTTTTAATGCCTAAGTATTTAGTTCAATTGATAGCCTGCAAATCTGTGTGACTTATAGTGTAATCGAAATGTAACGGATTTCTTTCCGTACTCATGTGGATGACCTCACACATTTCCTTATTCAGAGACAATTGCCACTTTTCGTACCATACAGTTATTTCGTCTAAATACTTTAGTTTTTATCTTCTGGTGACTTTACTGCACGGTAAATGACAGCATAACCTGCAGATAATCAAAGAGGGCTGCTGAGATTGTCTCTTATATAGGTTAGGAACAGCAGAGAGCTTGTAAACTTGCGGAACGCCGGATGTCACTTCTGTTTTATGATTTTCCGTCATTTAAAGCGTTTCATATTATCATCTATTTTTTTACCTTATTTATTATTCTCGTAATTGGTAATTTGATGTTTTAGAATAGAAAACCTTATATCATTTGTAGCGAGACAAATATGTCTGTGGAAAACGTATTCGCTATATATTCAAAGACTGCTTTTTAACACAGCAAAACTTCCAAAGTCGTAGAATTGGTGAATGCAAACTACTAAGAGTAAATGAAGGAGCGCTGTTCTTCTTGTGTTATCGCCTTTTGTCGTTTGAGCAGATGTAACTTTCGCAGTTGTCAATATATTCGTAAAGATTATTTAAACATATCTGTCCTGTCGGTTCGGTCATTAATTCAAGCCACTGCTTTATCTCACAATCATTTATGTTGCGATTTCCACATGTTACAGCATAACGTAGGTGAGGTTGGTGGTGGATTGTTCGGATACGAACGTTCGGACGTAATTAGTGTCCACGCGTTAATTACTTTTCAATTAAGTGTCCAAATCCCCTGAGATACTTATTCCCATCATTTCTCGGCTGTATGCAATGTTTTGCAATTAAAACGGCGCGGGTCTGATCGGTTTTCGTTTCAGAACAATAATGTCTGCCAGTCTACTCAGAGACCTGGTACCACGCAGATTTGCTCATAAACTATTCGAGGGTGGATTTCTATAAGACAAATTCTTGTATAAAAGCAGGGAACTTTGCTGTGACGCACCATATTGTGGGCCTCGTAGTAAAATTACCCACCCTCAGTGGACGTTGCATCCATATCGCGGCTGTTATATTGTACTAAGTTGCACCACTTATAAATATTTAAGTTCTGTTCCACCTTTGCGAAACCTCTAACTTTTTTAACTCTCATTGGCAGACAGCAGGGTAACGCACTGTGATCTCTCTGACAGAAAATCATGTACCCTGTCGCACAACTGAAGCGATACTCCATGGGCAGCAAATTTATTAGAAATCGATTGTGAAGAACAGTGGGATACATGGCCGTAGCTTTTAATTGCATTCAATTATAAGCTTAAATTGTTCAAAACACCAGGGAACCATAGACCTTAGTACTACATACAGATTTCAGCTAGATACGTCTAACCGTTTCTAATATCTTAAGCAGCGGACAGACAGACGGGCAAGAAATGAAAAAAAAAAAAAAATTCATGTGATATGATAATGAGTTTACAATTTTCGGATTTTTAGTTTACTTATACTGTGAAAGTTTGCTTTTTGCCAAATTTCATGATTCTAGGTCAATGGGAAGTACTCTATAGGTTTTGAGGAGTGAGTTAGCGAGTTTGAAAATGTATAACATCAATAGCCAACACCGACAACGATAGTTCAGGTATACATGCCGACGTCGCAAGCTGAAGATGAACAGATAGAGAAAGTGTATGAGGATACTGAAAGGGTAATACAGTGTGTAAAGCGGGACGAAAATCTAATAGTCATGGGCGACTGGAATGCAGTTGTAGGGGAAGGAGTAGAAGAGAAGGTTACAGGAGAATATGGGCTTGGGACAAGGAATGAAAGAGGAGAAAGACTAATTGAATTCTGTAACAAATTTCAGCTAGTAATAGCGAATACCCTGTTCAAGAATCACAAGAGGAGGATGTATACTTGGAAAAGGCCGGGAGATACGGGAAGATTTCAATTAGATTACATCATGGTCAGACAGAGATTCCGAAATCAGATACTGGATTGTAAGGCGTACCCAGGAGCAGATATAGACTCAGATCACAATATAGTAGTGATGAAGAGTAGGCTGAAGTTCAAGACATTAGTTAGGAAGAATCAATATGCAAAGAAGTGGGATACGGAAGTACTAAGGAATGACGAGATACGTTTGAAGTTCTCTAACGCTATAGATACAGCAATAAGGAATAGCGCAGTAGGCAGTACAGTTGAAGAGGAATGCACATCTCTAAAAAGGGCCATCACAGAAGTTGGGAAGGAAAACATAGGTAAAAAGAAGGTAGCTGCGAAGAAACCATGGGTAACAGAAGAAATACTTCAGTTGATTGATGAAAGGAGGAAGTACAAACACGTTCCGGGAAAATCAGGAATACAGAAATACAAGTCGCTGAGGAATGAAAAAAATAGGAAGTGCAGGGAAGCTAAGACGAAATGGCTGCAGGAAAAATGTGAAGACATCGAAAAAGATATGATTGTCGGAAGGACAGACTCAGCATACAGAAAAGTCAAAACAACCTTTGGTGACATTAAAAGCAACGGTGGTAACATTAAGAGTGCAACGGGAATTCCACTGTTAAATGCAGAGGAGAGAGCAGATAGGTGGAAAGAATACGTTGAAAGCATAAAATGGTTCAAATGACTCTGAGCACTATGGGACTTAACTACTGAGGTCATAAGTCCCCTAGAACTTAGAACTACTTAAACCGAACTAACCTAAGGACATCACACACAGCCATGCCCGAGGCAGGATTCGAACCTGCGACCGTAGCGGTCACGCGGTTCCAAACTTACGCGCTTAGAACCGCACGGCCACACCGGCCGGCTACGTTGAAAGCCTCTATGAGGGTGAAGATTTGTCTGATGTCATAGAAGAAGAAACAGGAGTTGATTTAGAAGAAACAGGGGATCCAGTATTAGAATCGGAATTGAAAAGAGCTTTGGAGGACTTACGGTCAAATAATGCAGAAGGGATAGATAACATTCCATCAGAATTTCTAAAATCATTGGGGGAAGTGGCAATAAAACGGCTATTCACGTTGGTGTGTAGGATATATGAGTCTGGCGATATACCATCTGACTTTCGGAAAAGCATCATCCACACAATTCCGAAGACGGCAAGAGCTGACAAGTGCGAGAATTATCGCACGATCAGCTTAACAGCTCATGCATCGAAGCTGCTTACAAGAATAATATACAGAAGAATGGAAAAGAAAATTGAGAATGCGCTAGGAGACGATCAGTTTGGCTTTAGGAAAAGTAAAGGGACGAGACAGGCAATTCTGACGTTATGGCTAATAATGGAAGCAAGGCTAAAGAAAAATCAAGACACTTTCATAGGATTTGTCGACCAGGAAAAAGCGTTCGACAATATAAAATGGTGCAAGCTGTTCGAGATTCTGAAAAAAGTAGGGGTAAGCTATAGGGAGAGACGGGTCATATACAATATGTACAACAACCAAGAGGGAATAATAAGAGTGGACGATCAAGAACGAAGTGCTCGTAATAAGAAGGGTGTAAGACAAGGCTGTAGCCTTTCGCCCCTACTCTTCAATCTGTACATCGAGGAAGCAGTGATGGAAATAAAAGAAAGGTTCAGGAGCGAAATTAAAATACAAGGTGAAAGGATATCAATGATACGATTCGCTGATGACATTGCTATCCTGAGTGAAAGTGCAGAAGAATTAAATGATCTGCTGAACGGAATGAACAGTCTAATGAGTACACAGTATGGTTTGAGAGTAAATCGGACAAAGACGATGAGAAGTAGTAGAAATGAGAACAGTGAGAAACTTAACATCAGGATTGATGGTCACGAAGTCAATGAAGTTAAGGAATTCTGCTACCTAGGCAGTAAAATAACCAATGACGGACGGAGCAAGGAGGACATCAAAAGCAGACTCGCTATGGCAAAAAAGGCATTTCTGGCCAAGAGAAGTCTACTAATATCAAATACCGGCCTTAATTTGAGGAAGAAATTTCTGAGGATGTACGTCTGGAGTACAGCATTGTATGGTAGTGAAACATGGACTGTGGGAAAACCGGAACAGAAGAGAATCGAAGCATTTGAGATGTGGTGCTACAGACGAATGTTGAAAATTAGGTGGACTGATAAGGTAAGGAATGAGGAGGTTCTACGCGGAATCGGAGAGGAAAGGAATATGTGGAAAACACTGATAAGGAGAAGGGACAGGATGATAGGACATCTGCTAAGACATGAGGGAATGACTTCCATGGTACTAGAGGGAGCTGTAGAGGGCAAAAACTGTAGAGGAAGACAGAAATTGGAATACGTCAAGCAAATAATTGAGGACGTAGGTTGCAAGTGCTACTCTGAGATGAAGAGGTTAGCACAGGAAAGGAATTCGTGGCGGGCCGCATCAAACCAGTCAGTAGACTGATGAAAAAAAAAAGCCGTATCTTTTGATTGCATTGCTTTAGATACATATATTTTTTACACCGGCAAGGAACTATAGACATTAGTACAGGACAGTAATTTCAACTTGATACCTCTACTTGTTTCTGTGAAAAATGGGGTCATAAGAGTCGGACAGACAGACAGACGGACGGAGAACAAATTGACAGTGTTAAAAAAATTCATCTGGGCTGTTGGCCGCAATGTCAGTATATAAAGTTGTCCGACGTTTCGGCCGTTATTGCAAGTGGCCTTCCTCAGGACTATGTTCTGAGGTGACTTCTGAATGGGAGAGACCAATAAATACCCTGTCAAATTGCGTAAACAGCTTCCTCCGCTACTACATAAAATCTAATCTGTTTCAGCAGTCAGCTCAGCACATAGTCCTGAGGAAGGCCATTTGCAATAGTGGTCGAAACGTCAGACAATTTGACACATTGTCCATAATGCGGTAAACAGTCCAGAAGTGACGGCCGCGGAAACCTAAGCTTACAAAATGATGGTGTAAGGATTCCGATTTTACCTTCGGAGGTACGTAACCCTGAAAACAGTGATTGGCATAACTATGTCTAGTAATTTTTAGCTCTAAACACAGTGGCAGAGCAGCAAACCCGTTTCGTGATCTGATCTCATGGGTGTAGATGATGTCTCTTGTTCTCTAGAGCAGAGGACATCAGTTGTGCCCTCAGACCGGCGCCTCACTGCGATGTCCTCTGCGTGAAGAGCTTGCCCGCCGGAGTCTAGGGTAGAGTAGGTATTTCGCCGGCCGGCGGACGACAGATTAGCCCCAGTTTGCGCAGCGCTGCCGGACGTTGCGCCGTACTGTTCGAGGCGCGGCTCCTGCGGCGACGTCGCTGATGGCGTACCGGCCGCGCTTTGATCTGGCCGCTATCTAAGCGGCCCCGTCACGCCCCATCCCACTCCCACCGACGCGGGGGCAGAGGGTGCTTCCGCAGGTGTGGCGCCTGCCCCTATCGCGCCACACATCCGCCGCGCCCCCAGCTGTGTTGCTCCTGATTGGCTATACAGCTCCGTCTGGCCGAATGGCCCGTGTACTGCCCGTTAGCGGCAGAATCACACGTGCTGCGCGACGCACAGTGACCGCGGAGAACGTGATTATCACCGCTCTGTTGTGCGAACGAGCTCGCTCGCGAGAGGGCATGCACGTACGGGAGGCACGAACAGCAGGGTCACGCTTCGTAACAGTGTAGGAAGAAACGTGTAATCTGATTTCTGTTCGGGAATTTCTCCGCTAATTCCATCGATGAAATATTCTCGGGTTATTAACGAATAGGGGCTTTGCACAGTGGGCCAGTATCCTGAAACTCCGGCAAAATTTCAAAATTACTCCAATATGGCCAAAAATGTATGTAATGGGGCTTCTGACCGTTTTGATAAAAAATTTTATACGTTAGCAACAAAAATTGAAAGTTTTATAGGCTTTCTTAATCTTACTCCTCTTGTGGTTCTTATTAATCTTCATTTCGTTCTTCGCCTCTTTCCTCATCGACATTGTGTCATCACCTGCAGCACCTGATTCCTTGTAATCCTTTGCAGCAGATACCAAGAAAGCAACATCTTCCGACGATCCGACGACAAAGTTTTCACTTTCCTCGGAGACTTTCCGCAAAGAAGGAATATAGGGATGGGTTGTTACCAGAAGTCTCCGGAACTCATCCTCCGTATTTTTCGCGCCAGATTACTTTCGTACAACGCTTAGGCGATACCGCCTTATTAACTTTGTTTTTTTCCTGCGCATCTTCCGACAGCTGAACTATTGGTAAAAAAAGTGTAGAAGCAATTGTGTCCGGTTCGTGGATCAACAGTGCATATTGCACCCTGAATACTCTTTGTCATAATGCCTGCTTCTTGCAATGACGTAGCTTCGAAACTTTCCGACAACAGTTTCTATTTTCTCAGTGCAAATAACGGCAATTTTCTATTGTCGCTTAAAAAACGGTTCAACGCAGGAATTATGGCTAGTAGCTGGATTTTAAGGCTGCCTCACGAATAAAACAGTACATACTTCAGGATGGAATGAAAAATAAAGCGAAATGTTGTTGAATCTAAAAATTTTTCTTTCGTTTTCGCTCGTGTTTCGTAGTTTTCTTGCTTGCATTTCGGTAAGAGGTTAATTAACTAAAGAAAATTATTACTAAATCATTACAAGCACAAAACTTCTGGAATAGCATCCGTTTGAAAAAAAAAATGGTTTGATTTCGTTGGACAAAAATATTTGATCTGAAGGACGAAGTACTTTTCCAGCCCAGCTATCTCGGTGCTCGATGACGATATTAATGATGACGATGTATGGTTTGTTGGGCTCTCAACTGCGCTGTCATCAGCGCCCGTACGAAGTCCCAATTTTTGCCCAGTCCAATAGTTTTAAGACAGTCCAATGTAGCCACTGTCACAAATGTCGATAATGAAATGATGAAGAAAACACAAGCACTCAGTCCCCGGACAGAGAAAATCCCCAAGCTGGTCGGGAATCGAACCCGGGACCCGGTGATTCAGAGCCAGCGACGGTAGCCACTAGACAACGAGTTGCGGAGTCGGCGCTCGATCACGAACGAATGCCGCGATGGAGCTGAAATTCAACCATCAGAAAAAGCACCTTGCTGTTTCTAAGAACAGGATTCAATAGTTCCAACATTACTCTAGGCAACTTATTAAACAAAGTTTCTTGACTTCGAACAGTTTTTTTATTTATAGCCAGTTTTTCGGTATTCTGATCCATTGTGCGTCGTGTTGTCGCAACGTTTCGACTAGTTTGCTGCCCGTCATCTCCAGGCGAAGTGTCGTTGTTCGCGTCCGCTTTGTTTCATTACAGTCACCGGATCTCACATTTCTCTGCCGGTTCCAGTCGCGTGCCTAGTTTAAATTGGTTGGCATCTGACGGTCAAGGTTATGACATTGTCGCGACACGTACTCTCTGCTGACAGCACCACAGTCCACGGCGATAGAAAATCGTGTTCACACCTTTTCCCCCTAGAAGAAGAAGAAGAAAAAACAAAACACGTAAAAAATATGAATTTGGTATACATCCCCATACTGTTTCTAATCATGTCAGTCCAACGTTCTTAATTGTATCTGGGGCTAGAGTTACATTGATTCTTTTGAAGCGATTGGAATTTTATGTATGTATGATTAATGTTAACATTAATGAACACCTTGTTTTCTGTACTACTCGTGCATCTACACTTAGCACATTTTTTTACAGCCTACGTGTCTTTAAGCAGAAATTAGTCCATGGAAATTGAGGAGCTGTCCAGAACAAATGATTTTATGTTAGATTTAACACTTGGCTAGCTGTCTTTCAAAATGTTATTGCGCAAAAGATAAAACAAATTGATGCTGTATACTGAATTTCTTTCTGACAATGACAGCTTTAATAATGGGTAATAAAGCTATTTTTTCCCTTCCAACATTATTTGAATTATTCAGCACAGCTTTTTGCATTCTGTATAGCTCTCTACAGTCACTCCGCTGTACCACACTTTCGACTACTTTCACTGCACATCTTGAGGCATTCGAAACTAAGAACTGGCAGGCACAGTACTTTGAACAGTGGAAGTGGCAACACAATAACAGACGACAACGCCAGCGCCAACTGGTGTCTCAGTGGCCTGAGCACACCGGCCTGCTAGTTATGAAACGTCACCTACTTGACATCGATCTATAATAATTCGAAAATTTCGTGTTCCTAGATTGTAGCTCTCTACAGCTAATTGGACATTGAAAACACTTTCTCAGATCTCAAGAAGCAGTATTAGTCGTTGTTTGTGCCGTGTAACGAAGAGATTGTTGTAGTGACTGAAACTTTCGCGGTCCTATCCTGACATAATATAGTATGGAAGTGGAAAATACTCCCCCATAATCAGGCCTATTTCACCTTCTCCCTCCTTGACATCCTCGTCTAAATCCCTGTCATGGCGCGACAGCACCGTATCTTGTTCAATAACATCCGTTCCCTTCCCGCCAACAAGGACCTCTTCCTGCACACCCTCGCAACCCACCGTGTGGATGCCTTCCTCCTCAATGAAACCTTTCTTCAGCCCCAACACACAGTACACACCTCGCCTTACCTCCTTCACTGCTCCGATAATCCCCTCCCGATAGCACGTGGCGGAGTGGCCATTGGTCACCCCCACCAGATCCCTGGTCGGCTCCAACCTCTCCTTCCCGACCCCACAGAACACCTTAGTCTCTTCTTCCCTGGCCTTACCATCACCTGCGCAACCGTCTATGTCCGCCCTAACGCCCCTAATACTTTTGACTTCCTCTCCCACATTGACCATACCTTCTCCTCCTACGTGATCGCCGCCGACCTCTACATCCATAGTCGTTCCGCCGCCCAGTTACGGCGGTGGCATCGGTTCCTCCCCTCCCTCCAAGGCGACCTCGTCCTCAATCCCCAGCACACCCGCCCTGAATCCGACTCCACTCCCAAAGTCATCCTCTCCTCCCCTAACCTCCTTGGCCGCATAGTGGTGGATGTCCTGGACCCCATTGGCAGTGACCATCTCCCTGTCCTCCTCACCGTTTCAGACGGTCGTCGCCCCCGTCCCGACCCTCGTACTGACCCTCCCCCGAAATACATCCATGATTATTCCCGTGCCGATTGGAATGCCGATCGGGATACCCTCTCTACCCAGGTCGATAGCCATCCCCTCACCTACCACCACCCTGATGACATTACCCATGCCGCCTCCTTTCTCCAGCAGACCTTGTCTGAGGCCGTGGAGGCCCACGTCCCTTCCGTCGCCATCCACCCCCACCGTCCTACTTTACCCCCACAGGCCGTCGTCCTTCTCTGTGAATCCCGCCATCTTTACCGTGCCTTCCTTCACACACGTGACCTGGACACACTACGACGCCATCGGCAATTACAATGGCACATCAGAAACTTGCTCGCGGCTAAGAAACGCCGGGACTGGCGACAGACATGCACGTGTCTTAATGCTTCACTTCCTATCAACTCGTCCAAGTACTGGTCAGCCTTCCGCCGCCTTACCGGATCTACCCCCCCCCTACTATCCTCTCCTTCATGATAATCAAACCTTTCCTGACAACTTTAGTAAGGCCAATCACTTTCCCTCCTACCTCTCCGATGTCTGTACCATCCCAGACGATCCTGAGTTCGATTACTCCGTCTTCCCGGATGTCCGCAGTCGAACTGACTCCTCTGTCCCTCCCCTTGCTCCTGGTTTCCAGTACTTGGACTACATTGCACACACCGAACTCAATGCCCCCATCACTACTCAGGATATCATCACTACACTCCACACGAAACGCAACACCGCTCTCGGTCACGATCGTGTCACCTATCGCCACCTTCGTGAAGCTCCTGCCTACTTCCTTTCCACCCTAGTCAGGCTGTATAATATTGTCCTATCCACCGGCTACTACCCCGACCTGTGGAAAACCTCACACATCCTGATGTTTCTTAAACATGACAAACCGCCATTCGCTGTCTCCTCCTACTGTCCCATCAGCCTTACCTCGGTCGTCAGCAAGGCCCTGGATTCAATCCTTACCCAACACATCCACCAGCATCTCCACCAGCACTGCCTCCTTCTCATTACCCAGTGTGGCTTTCAGCCGTCCTTCTCTATCGATGACATTCTCCTTCACATCACTCATCTCCTCTCCGAACAGCTCAATTACCGGCGCTCCGCTATCTTCCTCTCCCTCGAACGCGCCTATGAACGTGTGTGGCATTCCGGTTTCCTCTTCAAGCTCCAAACCTTCGCCTTCCTATTAACTACGTCCGTCTGATCGGGTCCTTTCTTTCCCAAAGTCCTTCCTACGTTACCATCCATAACATTGATTCCTACACCTTTTTCCCCTCTGCCAGTGTGCCCCAAGGTTCCGTCCTCTCCCCTCTTCTGTACCTTTTGTATATGGTGAACATGCCAACGCTTTCACCCCCCATCCACCTTCTCCAGTACGCCGATGACACCGCATTCCTTGCCCTTGCCCCCACCTCGCAGCGCTCCCAACACCTTCTCCAATCCCATCTTGACCGGTTAACCACTTGGTGTAACCAGTGGTTGCTTAAGGTCAATCCTTCCAAAACCCAGGCGATCATTGTAGGCAAAACCACCCCTTCCTTCCACCTCCTCTACTTCTATGTCACCATCTATGGCCGTCCTATCGCCCTCACCCCACCCTTAAGTACCTTGGCGTCACCCTTGATGGCCACCTTTCCTGGACCCCCATCTCCGGACAATCCAAGCTAAGGCACGCTCCCGACTCCGTCTCCTCAAGCTCCTTTATGGCCGTACATGGGGTCTGGACGCCACCACCATCCTCCACACCTACAAAACCCTCATCCGCCTTATCCTCTTCTATGCTCACACTGCCTGGATCTCCACCCCTCCTGCCTTTTACAAATCCCTTCAAATCCTTGAATGCCATGCTCTTCGCCTCTCCTATTGTATCTGTCTCCCCACCCCCACGCAGATCCTGTATGACCTTATCCCGTTCCCCAACCTCCTCCTTTTCCTCGAACGGATATGGATCCTCTACATCTCCCGTAAACTAGATCCCCCTCACCCGGTTGTCTCTCACATCCTCTCCCACCCCCGTCTGCTGCTGCGTCTGTATTTCCATGTCCCACCAGCTCTCCAGCTCTCCATCTCTCCATCTCTCCACTCTCCTTACTCTCTCCCCAGGTGGCTTCCGGCATCTCCCCCTCCCTGATGATGCCCTCCTCCCCTCCATCTACCCATCCTATCAACTCTGATCCTCCCCTTCCGCTTCCTGTGTTGTTTCCTTAGGGCACCCTCTCTCCCTTCTCTCTCCCTTCCCTCCCTCCTCCCTTCCTCCCCCTCCTCCCCAGGGCTTCCCCTACACCCATACCTGCATTCCTCCCACCATCTCCTCTACCATAGGCATCTCTGCTCTCCCATCTCCCAGCCCCACCACCTTTTTCCTCTCTCGGCAGGTCCCCATACTCGGACACGTTCAGTGGACATTCGCGCGCCAGAGATCATCGCCATTAGTTTAGTCTGTGTGCCGTCGTGTTTGTGCCTCAGTGTTTTCGCCGCCCACGCTCCATCGTTCACGTGTCGTCTCCATCATCAGTGTCCGTGTTCAGTGCTAACAGTTTTTTTGGTTGTCTTCGCGTGTGAACGGCTTCGTGTTTTTTCATTACTGTGTCTACTGTTTTTTGTCCCCAACTATGCTATGTATATTCTGTGTCTCCATTGTTTTTCTTTTGTAATACCTGTGGCTGAAGAGCAGCGTACTGTGCTGCTGCCAGCCCACCTTATGTAAGGTGTGAAATAACAATAAAGGAAAAAAAAAACAAGAAAATACTCCATATGCAAGATCTACATTTCTCGGGAGAATCATGACTCTCTTTTTCGTATATACTTTATTTGTATGCAACAAACTGAGTCGAGTATTCTGCTACGACAAAACATTTTCCAAGTGTCAATAAGGAAGTTGTTGTTCCAAGTGCCATTAATAAAGAGGCGCTACACTTTATTTGTGATGATGTAATCACAGGAAAACAACAGGAATATTGTGAATAGTAAAACTGTAGTCAAGGAAAACCATTTCTCGTTTATTGTACATCTTTTTGCAAGAAAGAATCAAAATCATATTAATGATAATAAATTCATCACTTCCGTTTTTTATACGACTCCATTCTTGGAATCAGATGGTGCAAAGTTTGAATACACTGACATTTTTACATTCCTCGATTTCAGAACAAGAAATTTAATAGCTATTTGTGAGGCATCAAAATGATTCAAATGGCTCTGAGCACTATGGGACTTAACTTCTGAGGTCGCCAGTCCCCTAGAACTTAGAACTACTTAAACCTAATTAAGCTAAAGACATCACACATACCCATGCCCGAGGCAGGATTCGAACCTGCGACCGTAGCATTCGCGCGGTTCCGGACTGTAGCGTCTAGAACCGCTCGGCCACCCCGGCCGGCTGTGAGGCATCAGTATAAGTCATTATGACCACACTGCGTTTGGAGATCTTACGTGCCTGTATTGACAAGAATGTTTTAGCAGCCTAGTTGAGATAAGATCACGGTTGCATGCAATGGAATTACATGGAACAGGTTCATGAGTTCAACCTGTCTGCGGGTCTTCCTACATTTCGCCAAGATTTCCTCGCTTTGTAGCCACCCTATAGACAACAACATCACCCTCGAGGAGCTTCATAGAGATCCATACACCCCAGTTTTACGGTGTAGTGGGAACTCTTATCAGCTTGTTCAAGGGCCCGCTTCCGGAACTGGGTGGCCCGCCTACCCCGATTCGAATCCGCCCAGTAAAGTTAACGGCGATGGCTAATGTGGTTTTTAGGCGATTTTCCACATCCCGCTAGGTGACTACTGGGCTATGACCCACGTCCCCCTCAGATACAAGGTGCACGCTTCGCAAAGCTTTCTCACACTTACATAAAGTGCGTCTGGAGACGCTTCGCTTCCGGTGTCTGTCACTGGAGTTGGATGAGCATCGCCGAGACGCCTTCGCGCTCGCTAAATATACCTGTAACGAAACGTGCTCCTCTTCTTTTGATCTTCGTTTCATGTATCAATCCAATCAGAACGGTCCCAGACTGACAAGCATTATTTAGATACTGGTCGAACGGGCGTTTAGTAAGCTACGCCGTTTTTGGGTGAACTACATTTCCTGAGGATTCTTCCTATGTATCTCAGTCTGCCGATATCCAAGATTAAATTTATGTGGTCGTTCCAGTTTAAATCGCTCATCAAGCATAGTGCTGGACACTTTATAGAGGTAACTGCTTCTCGTGATTGGTTAGCAATCGTTTAGTCTCACAGTAATGGGCCTACCGTCTACGTATACGCAATACATTACAATTGTTTGTGTTGAGGGTAAATTGGCACTCCCTGCACCAAGTACCGATCCTTTGTAGGTTTTCCTGGACTTCGCTACAATTATCTAGCGTTGCGACTTCTTTGTATACAGAAGCATCATTCGTAAAAAGCCTTATGGAAATTCCGACGTTATCTGTTATCTAGTTTTTATACACTGAGGTGACAAAAGTCATAGGATAGGGATATGCTCGTATATATGGATGGCCGTAAAATCGCGTACACAAGGTATAAAAAGGCAGTACTTTCGCGGAGTTGTCATTTGCGGTCAGATGATCCATGTGAAAATGTTTCCGATGAGATTATGGCCGCTCGACGGGAATCAGCGGATTTTGAACGCGGAATGGTGGTGGGAGAAAGGGGCATGGGACATTCCATTATGGAAATCTTTAGGGAATTCAATATTCTGATACCACAGTGTCAAGAATGTGTCGAGAACACCAGATTTCGGCCATTACCTCTCACCACGGACAACGCAGTAGCCGACGGCCTTCATTTAACGACCGAGGGCAGCAGCGTTTGTATAGTGTTGTCAGTGCTAATAGACAAGCAAGACTTCGTGAAATAACCCCAGAAATCAGTACGTGACGTACCACGAACGTATCCATTAGGACATAGGGGCGAAATCTGGCGTTACAGATTAATGGGAGCAGATGACCGACAGTACTGCCTTTGCTAACAGCACGACATCGCCTTTAGCGCCTCTCCTGAGCTTGTGGCCATATTGGTTGGACCCTAGACGAATGGAAATCCGTTTCCCGACCAGCTGAGTTCCACTTTCAATTGGTAAGAGCTGATTCCAGGGTTCGAGTGCGGTTCAGACCCCACGAAGTCGCGGACCCACGTGGTCAACAACACATTGTGCAAACTGCTAGTGGCTTCATAATTACGTGGGCTATGTTTATGTGGAATGTACTGGGTCCTCTGGTCCAACTGAATCGATCATCGAGGAGAAATGTTAATGTTCGGCTACTTGTAGACCATTTGCAGCTACTGCTGGAATTCATGTTTTGAAACAACCATGTTCTATGTCGCGGGTCCACAGTTGTTCGCTGTTGATTTGAAGAACATTGTGGACAGTTCGAGCGAATGATTTGGTCACCCAGATCGCCAGACACGAATCCCATAAACATGTACGGTGAGACGTTACCGGCACGGTAGCTCAGCGTGTTCGGTCAGAGGGCTGCTTGCCCTCTGTAATGAAAAAACTGAGTAAAGGGATCAACTATGAACTTGAACGGACGTCACCTGTCGTCCGCCCCGACCAAACGCAACGAACAGTACCGAACAAAACGAAGTGGTCTTGGGGCAGCGGATCCGATTTATAAGCAAAACGTCTTCGGTACCGGATTCGAATCCCGCCGCTGCTTAAATTTTGATTAAGAATCAGCATTGGTGGCCAAAGACTTCCGGTATAAGAAGTCACCCTCATTCTGCCAACGGCCTTGTCAAAGAGGGCAGAGGAGCGGACAGAAGTTCAGGGCACTCTCTTGTCGTAGGGGTGAGAAACTGGCCATGAAGGTGGAAGAATCAACCAAGATCAGCGGCATGAGGATTCAGAAGGCAATGGAAACCACTGCATTAACGACACGTAACGTGTATCCATAGTACATGTGGCCTGTGATTGAAGAAGTGTCATGATTATCTCTCCTTTAGAAAAAGATTCCAGAATAGTCCCCCATTCGGATTTCCGGGAGGGGATTGCCAAGGGGGAGGTACCATGAGAAAAAGATTGAATAATCAACAAAATAATAACATATTACGAGTCGGGGAATGTCAGAAGCTTGAACGTGATAGGGAAACTAGGAAATCTGAAAAGGGAAATGCAAAGGCTCAATCAAGATATAGTATGGGTCAGTGAAATCGAGTGAAAAGAAGACAAGGATTTCGGGTCAGATGAGTACAGGGTAATATCAAGAACAGCAGAAAATGGTATAACGGGAGTAGGATTCGTTATGAGTAGGAAGGTAGGGCAAAGAGTGTGTTAGTGTGAACAGTTCAGTGATAGGGTTATTCTTATCAGAATCTACAGCAAACCAACACAGACAACGATAGTTCAGGTATACATGTCGACGTCGCAAGCTGAAGATGAAGAGATATAGAAAGTGTATGAGGATATTGAAAGGGTAATATAATATGTGAAGGGAGGTGAAAATCTAGCCTGCCGAAGTGGCCGAGCGGTTAAAGGCGCTACAGTCTGGAACCGCACGACCACTACGGTCGCAGGTTCGAATCCTGCCTCGGGCGTGGATGTGTGCGATGTCCTTAGGTTAGTTAGGTTTAAGTAGTTCTAAGTTCTAGGGGACTTATGACCACAGCAGTTGAGTCCCATAGTGCTCAGAGCCATTTGAACCATTTTTTTGTGAAAATCTAATAGACATGGGGAACTGGAGCGCAGTTGTAGGGGAATGAGTAGAAGACAAGGGTACAGGAGAATATGGGCTTGGGAGAAGGAATGATAGAGGAGAAAGATTAATTGGGTTCTGTGACGAACTTCACTAGTAATAGCGAATGCTCTGTTCAGGAATCACAAGAGGAGGAGTTATACTAAGAAAAGGCTGGGTGACACGGGAAGATTTCAGTTAGATTACATCATGGTCAGACAGAGATTCTGAAAACAGATACTGGATTGTAAGGCGTATCCAGGAGCAGATATAGATTCAGATCATAACATAGTAGTGATGAATAGTAGACTGAATTTTTTAGACATTAGTCAAGTAGAATCAATATGCAAAAAAGTGGGATACGGAAGTACTAAGGAATGATGAGATACGCTTGAAGTTCTCTAAGGCTATAGGTAGAGCAATAAGAAATAGCTCAGTAGGCAGAACAGTAGAAGAGGAATGGACATCCCTAAAAAGGGCGATAATAGAAGTTGGGAAGGAAAACATACGTATAAAGAAGGTAATTATGAAGAAACCATGGGTAACAGAAGATGAAAGGAGGAAGTACAGAAATGTTCAGGGAGACTCAGAAATACAAGTCGCTAAGGAATGAAATAAATAGGAAGTGCAGGGAAGTTAAGACGAATTGGCTTAATGAAAAATGTGAAGAAATCGAAAAAGAAATGATTGTCGGTAGTACAGACTAAGCATACAGAAAAGTCAAAACAGCCTTCGGTGACATCAAAAGCAAGGGTGATAACATTAAGAGTGTAACGGGAATTCTACTGTTAAATGCAGACAAGAGAGCGGATAGGTGGAAAGAATACATTGAAAGCCCCTACGAGGGGGAATATTTGTCTGATGTGCTAGAAGAAGAAACAGGAGTCAATTTAGAAGAGATAGGGGCCCGGTATTACAATCAGTATTTAAAAGAGGTTTGAAGGACTTAAGATCAACTAAGGCAGAAGGGATAGATAACATTCCATCGGAATTTCAAAAATCACAGGGGGAAGTGGCAACAAAACGACAATTCACGTTGGTGTATAGAATGTATGAGTCTGGCGACATACAATCTGACTTTCGGAAAAACATCACCCACAGAATTCCGAAGACGGCAAGAGCTGACAAGTGTGAAAATTATCGCACAATCAGCTTAACAGCTCATTGATCCAAGTTGCTGATAAGAATAATGTACAGAAAAATGGAAAAGAAGATTGAGTATGCGCTAGATGCCGATCAGTTTGGCCTTACGAAAGGTAAAGACACAAGACAGGCAATTCTAAGAATGCGGTTAATAATGGGAGCAAGACTAAAGAAAAATAAAGAAACGCGCACAGGATCTGACGACCTGGAAAAAGCGTTCGACATTGTAAAATGGGGCAAAATGTTTGAAATTCTCAGAAAAACAGGGTAAGCTATCTACATCTACATCTACATGGATACTCTGCAAATCACATTTAAGTGCCAGGCACAGGGTTCTTCGAACCACCTTCATAATTCTCTATTATTCCAATCTAGGAAAGAACGAAAACCTATATCTTTCCGTACGAGCTCTGATTTCCCTTATATTATCATGGTGATCATTTCTCCCTATGTAGGTCGGTGTCAACAAAATATTTTCACATTCGGAGGAGAAAGCTGATGATTGGAATTTCGTGAGAAGATTCCGTAGCAACGAAAAACGTCTTACTTTTAATGATGTCCAGCTTAAATCCTGTATCATTTCAGTAACACTCTCTCCCATGTTTCGCGATAATAGAAAACGTACTGTACTGCTTTAAACTATTTAGATGTACTGCGTCAGTCCTCTCTGGTAAGGGTCTCACACCGCGCAGCAGTATTCTAAAAGAGGAGCGACAAGTGCAGCGTTGGCAGTCTCCTTAGTAGGTCTGTGACATTTTCTAAGTGTCCTGCCAATAAAACGCAGTCTGTGGTCAGCCTTCCCCACAAAATTTTCTATGTGTTCCTTCCAATTGAAGTTGTTCGTAATTTTAATCCCTAGGTATTTAGTTGAATTTGCGGCCTTTAGATTTGATTGGTTTATAGTGTAAACGAAGTTTAACGAATTCCTGTTAGCACTCATGTGAATGACCTCACACTTTTCGTTATTTAGGGTCAACTGCCCAATTTTCGCACCATTCAGATATCTTTTCTAAATCATTTTGCAGTTTGTTTTGCTGTTCTGATGACTTTATTACTCGATGAACGAAAGCGTCATCTGCAAACAACCTAAGACGGCTGCTCAGATTGTCTCCCAAATAGTGTATGCAGATAAGAAACAGCAAAGGGCCTATAACACTATTTTGGGCAACGCCAGAAATCACTTCTGTTTTACTCGATGACTTTTCGTCTTTACTGCGAACTGTGACCTCTCTGACAGGAAGTCACTAATCCAGTCACATAACTGAGACGGTATTCCATACGCACGCAATTTCACTACAAGCCGCTGGTGTAGTACAGTTTCAAAAGCCTTCCCGAAATCAATAAATACAGAAACGATCTGAAATCACTTGTCAATAGCACTCAACACTTCATGCGAATAAAGAACTAGTTGTGTTTCACAAGAACGATGTTTTCTACACCCATGTTGACTGTGCGTCAATAGACCGTTTTATTCGAGGTAATTCATTACGTTCGAACACAATGTACGTTCCCCAACCCAGCTGCATATCGACGTTAATGGATTACTCCTAATACCTTTCCTGAATATTGGTGTGACCTATGCAACTTTCCAGTCTTGGACTATGGATCTTTCGCCGAGCGAACGGTTGTATGTGACCGTTAAGTATGGAGCTAATGCATCAGCAGACTCCGAAAGGAACCTAATTGGTATACAGTCTGGACCAGAAGACTTGCTTTTATTAGGTGATTTAAGTTGCTTCACTACTCTGAGAACATTTCTTCGACCTTACTCATGTTGGAAGCTGTTCTTGATTCGAATTCTGGAGTATTTACTTCGTCTTCCTTTGTGAAGGCATTTCGGAAAGCTGTATTTAGTAACTCTGCTTTGGCAGCACTGTCTTCAGTAGTATCTCCATTGCTATTGCGCAGAGAAGGCATTGATTGTTTCTTGCCGCTAACATACTTCACATACGACCAGAATTTATTTGGATTCTGTGCCAGGTTTCGAGACAAAGTTTCGTTATGGAAACTGTTATAAGCAGCTCGCATTGAAGCCCGCGCTAAATTTCGAGCTTCTGTAAAAGATAGCCGGCCGGTGTGGCCGTGCGGTTTAGACGCTTCAGTCTGGAGCCGCGTGACCGCTACGGTCGCAGGTTCGAATCCTGCCTCGGGCATAGATGTGTGTGATGTCCTTAGGTTTAATTAGTTCTAAGTTCTAGGCGACTGATGACCTCAGAAGTTAAGTCGCATAGTGTTCAGAACCATTTGAACCATTTGTAAAAGATCGCCAATCTTGGGGATTCTGCGTGTGTTTAAATTTGGCATGTTTAATTCGTTGTTTCTGAAACAGTATTCTGACCCGTTCTGTGTATCAAGGAGGATCAGCTCCATCGTTTGCTAATTTATTTGGTATAAATATTTCAATTGCTGCCGATAATACTTCTTTGAATTCAGGCCACATCTGGTCTACACTTATATTATTAATTTGGAATAAGTGGAGATTGTCTCTCAGGAAGGCGTCAAGTGAATTGCTGCATTTTTGAATAGGTATATTTTTAGTTTATTTTTGGAGGATTTTGGGGATACAATATTCAGTCTCGCTACGACAACCCTATGTTCACTAATCCCTGTATCCGTTTTGATGCTCGCTATTACCGAATTTCTGCTGAACTTCTACATCTACTACATCTACATTTATACTCCGCCAGCCACCCAACGGTGTGTGGCGGAGGGCACTTTACGTGCCATTGTCATTACCTCTCTTTCCTGTTCCAGTCGCGTATGGTTCGCGGGAAGAACGACTGTCTGAAAGCCTCCGTGCGCGCTCTAATCTCTCTAATTTTACATTCGTGATCTCCTCGGGAGGTATAAGTAGGGGGAAGCAATATATTCGATACCTCATTCAGAAACGCACCCTCTCGAAACCTGGTGAGCAAGCTACACCGCGATGCAGAGCGCCTCTCTTGCAGAGTCTGCCACTTGAGTTTGTTAAACATCTCCGTAACGCTATCACGGTTACCAAATAACCCTGTGACGAAACGCGCCGCTCTTCTTTGAATCTTCTCTATCTCCTTCGTCAACCCGATCTGGTACGGATCCCACACTGATGAGCAATACTCAAGTATAGGTCGAACGAGTGTTTTGTAAGCCACCTCCTTTGTTGATGGACTACATTTTCTAAGGACTCTCCCAATGAATCTCAACCTGGTGCCCGCCTTACCAACAATTAATTTTATATGATCATTCCACTTCAAATCGTTCCGCACGCATACTCCCAGATATTTTACAGAAGTAACTGCTACCAGTGTTTGTTCCGCTATCATATAATCATACAATAAAGGATCCTTCTTTCTATGTATTCGCAATACATTACATTTGTCTATGTTAAGGGTCAGTTGCCACTCCCTGCACCAAGTGCCTATCCGCTGCAGACCTTCCTGCATTTCGCTACAATTTTCTAATGCTGCAACTTCTCTGTATACTACAGCATCATCCGCGAAAAGCATGGAACTTCCGACACTATCTACTAGGTCATTTATATATATTGTGAAAAGCAATGGTCCCATAACACTCCCCTGTGGCACGCCAGAGGTTACTTTAACGTCTGTAGACGTCTCTCCATTGATAACAACATGCTGCGTTCTGTTTGCTAAAAACTCTTCAAACCAGCCACACAGCTGGTCTGATATTCCGTAGGCTCTTACTTTGTTTATCAGGCGACAGTGCGGAACTGTATCGAACGCCTTCCGGAAGTCAAGAAAAATAGCATCTACCTGGGAGCCTGTATCTAATATTTTCTGGGTCTCATGAACAAATAAATCGAGTTGGGTCTCACACGATCGCTGTTTCCGGAATCCATGTTGATTCCTACATATTAGATTCTGGGTTTCCAAAAACGACATGATACTCGAGCAAAAAACATGTTCTAAAATTCTACAACAGATCGACGTCAGAGATATAGGTCTATAGTTTTGCGCATCTGCTCGACGACCCTTCTTGAAGACTGGGACTACCTGTGCCCTTTTCCAATCATTTGGAACCTTCCGTTCCTATAGAGACTTGCTGTACACGGCTGTTAGAAGGGGGGCAAGTTCTTTCGCGTACTCTGTGTAGAATCGAATTGGTATCCCGTCAGGTCCAGTGGACTTTCCTCTGTTGAGTGATTCCAGTTGCTTTTCTATTCCTTGGACACTTATTTCAATGTCAGCCATTTTTTCGTTTGTGCGAGGATTTAGAGAAGGAACTGCAGTGCGGTCTTCCTCTGTGAAACAGCTTTGGAAAAAGGTGTTTAGTATTTCAGCTTTACGCATGTTATCCTCTGTTTCAATGCCATCATCATCCCGGAGTGTCTGGATATGCTGTTTCGAGCCACTTACTGATTTAACGTAAGACCAGAACTTCCTAGGATTTTCTGTCAAGTCGGTACATAGAATTTTACTTTCGAATTCACTGAACGCCTCACGCATAGCCCTCCTTACGCTAACTTTGACATCGTTTAGCTTCTGTTTGTCTGAGAGGTTTTGGCTGCGTTTGAACTTGGAGTGAAGCTCTCTTTGCTTTCGCAGTAGTTTCCTAACTTTGTTGTTGTACCACGGTGGGTTTTTCCTGTCCCTCACAGTTTTACTCGGCACGTACCTGTCTAAAACGCATTTTACGATTACCTTGAAATTTTTCCATAAATACTCAACATTGTAAGTGTCGGAACAGAAATTTTCGTTTTGATCTGTTAGGTAGTCTGAAATCTACCTTCTATTACTCTTGCTAAACAGATAAACCTTCCTCCCTTTTTTTATATTCCTATTAACTTCCATATTCAGGGATGCTGCAACGGCCTTATGATCACTGATTCCCTGTTCTGCACATACAGAGTCGAAAAGTTCGGGTCTGCTTGTTATCAGTAGGTCCAAGATGTTATCTCCACGAGTTAGTTCTTTGTTTAATTGCTCGAGGTAATTTTCGGATAGTGCACTCAGTATAATGTCACTCGATGCTCTGTCCCTACCACCCGTCCTAAACATCTGAGTGTCCCAGTCTATATCTGGTAAATTGAAATCTCCACCTAAGACTATAACATGCTGAGAAAATTTATGTGAAATGTATTCCAAATTTTCTCTCAGTTGTTCTGCCACTAATGCTGCTGAGTCGGAAGGTCGGTAAAAGGAGCCGATTATTAACCTAGCTCGGTTGTTGAGTGTAACCTCCACCCATAATAATTCACAGGAACTATCCACTTCTACTTCACTACAGGATAAACTACTACTAACAGCGACGAACACTCCACCACCGGTCGCATGCAATCTATCCTTTCTAATCACCGTCTGTACCTTTGTAAAAATTTCTGCAGAAATTATCTCTGGCTTCAGCCAGCTGTCTGTACCTATAACGATTTCAGCTTCGGTGCTTTCTATCAGCGCTTGAAGTTCCGGTACTTTACCAACGCAATTTCGACAGTTTACAATTACAATACTTACCTTCGGCTTTAGCCAGCTTTCAGTGCCTTTAACGATTTGAGCATCAGTGTTTTCAATTAGCTCTTGGAGCTCTGGTACTTTCCCAACACAGCTACGACAATTTACAGCTGTTATATCAATGGTTCCTGTATCTACGTTCTTCCTGTGTTCGGCCTGCACCCTTTGTGACTGAAGCCCTTCTTGTGTTTACCAGAGACCCTCTAAAGTGAAAAACTACCCATGTCCACGCTACACAGTCACCGATACCCGTGTTGCCGCCTCCCGCGTATAGTGGACACCTGACCTATTCAGCGGAACCCGAAACCCAGCCACCCTTTGGCGCAAGTCGAGGAATTTGCAGTCTACACGGTCACAGAACCGTCTGAGCCTCTGATTCAGACCCTTCACTCGGCTCTGTATCATAGGTCCGCAATCGGTCCTGTCGACTATGCTGCAAATGGTCAGCTCTGTTTTCATCTTGCAAGCAAGACTTGCTCCCTTTACCATTTCTGTTAACCGCTCGAAATCAGAGAGAATCTCTTCTGATCCAAAGTGACACACGTGAGCAATAACCTGCAGTTGGCTGCGCCCTGTGCTCTTCATGGCATCTGGGAGGACCCGTTCCACTTCTGGAATGACTCCACCCGGTATGCACACGGAGTGCACATTGGTTTTCTTTCCCTTATTGACAGCCACGTCCTTAAGGGGCCCGATAACGTGCCTAGCGCTGGAGCTCCCAACTATCAATAATCCCACCCTCTGTGATTGTCCAGATCTTGTAGGCTGGGAGGTTTCCTCTGAAACAGGACAGGCGACAGCATCTGGCTCAGCGACAGCGTCACCCACAGACAGCACCTGGAACCTGTCTGTGAGACAAACTGGGGAGGACTTACGTGCGGCCCCTGGGAAGTCTTTCGCCGCCTGCTGTACCCCAGGGCGACCTCCCACTCGACCACAGGTGAGGGTAAACCTCAGTGCGAGCAGTAACTGGGCTGGCCACCGGTGAGGACCGATCGGAGGACTCGGACGTGGTGGAAGTCCGTTGGATGCCCACGGCCAGCCCACAGAAGTGGTGCCCCATCTGCTGCAGCCTTAAGCTGTGTAACAGAAGCCATCACAGATTGAATCAGAGCGAAGTGTCAGCAACATCGTCCAAGCCAGTTCATACTATAGAGCTGTAATGGCTTTTATGGGCAGTGAGTTTATTTCTGTGACTGTTTATCAGTCAGAAACAATTAGAACTCCAACCGATATGCTGAACAGCTTGTTTCATGATCTAGCAGATTTATTGTGCAGCAACTTGCAGACGGAGAGAGGTCAATCTTGTATTTTGTAAGCAGATCTTCATTTTCAGCGACCCAGTGACCCAGAGTGTCGGTATCGTAAGTGGGGATGATAGTTATTTCTAAATCCTTATCTCCCCATGTTTGTTTAACTTCAAGTAGAGCACTGTAGATATCTCGATTGCACGCAACAATCGAAGTCCTTGTCCATACTAAAGACGGCGGAAAACTTAACTATGCAGAAAAGCGGACTATCGGCGAGTACTTCGCAACTCTACTGTAGACCCTGACGGAAACGCAGGAACAGTGTCTAATAATTTAGATTAACACGCAGATGTTGAGAAACCTACCGAATCCCTCAGATGAAACTAAATAATTGGCCCCTGATTACGAACTTGTAATATGTCACAAAGTCGGTTTACTTTTCGACGCAAACGAAAACACGAGAACTGTGGCTATTAGATGCTAAATAAACACGCAGAAACTAAAATATTAAAGCACACAGATGATGTTATAAAATTCACTCCTGGTTAGGAACTAGTAAAAGTCACAAAATCGGTTACTTCCCTGTTGCTGCATGTGTGTCTGCCTGCTGCTACTGGCTGACAGAGAGACGGATAGGGAGAGACGGGTCATATATGATATGTACAACAGTCAAGAGGGAGTAATAAGAGTGAACGTCCACAAACGAAGTGCTCATATTAAAAAGGGTTTAACACAAGGATGTAGTCTTTCGTCCCTACTGTTCAATCTGTACATTGGGGTATCAATGATGGCAATAAAAGAAAGGTTCAGGAGTGGAATTAAAATTCAAGGTGAAAGGATATTAACGATATGATTCGCTGATGACATTGCTATCCTGAGAGAAACGTAAGAAGAATTACATGATCTGCTGAATGCAATGAACAATCTAATGAGTACAGAGTATGGACTGAGAGTAAATTGAAGAAAGACGAAGGTTATGAGAAGTAGTAGAAATGAGAACAGCGAGAAACGTAAGATCAGGATCTATGGTCACGAAGTTGATGAAGTTAGGAAATCTCTACCTAGGTAGTAAAATAACGAGTGATGGACGGAGCAAGGAGGACATCAAAAACAGACTAGCAATGGCAAAAAGGGCATTCCAGGCCAAGAGAAGTCTACCAATGGGAGGTGGCATGAGCCCCCTCTCATATTTCTCTCTTACTCTGGGTAATTAGATTTTCCTCTCTAATTGCATGCGGTGAAAAGCTGCTATTCCTTCACACGCGGACTTCCCACGCAGCGTCTCTCGTCACCCGGGTGGTCCGGTGACAGGCGGGTACTGCTGATCTTGAAAGGGTTAAGCTGACAGGTGTGAGGGAGTCGAGTGGATGCTTTCCAGAATCCGACATTGTCATAAGAGCGGAGGTGACACGCCCATAGGGGTCTGATGGAGCGGCTGGGCTAGAGATTCCGTTACTTCGCAGAAACTTAGTGAAAACACTTTCTGGCGGGCTACCAGAGAGGCGTGGGAATGACTTGGGTTCCTAGGCAGTCTTGGCGGGCAAATTCCCGCGTTTTCTGCAAAATCATAACTGTGATTGGCTTGCTCAGGGATAGCTCCATGATATAGCAAAATCGGCGCAGAAATTGGCGCCAAGTATCTCCATTAGTGGAACAGTAGTGCGCGGCCGGTTTTCGAGTTGCTGATTGGAACGTTTAACCATGACCACTGTCGTGGGGGCGGGAATGTTCTGTGTTCGGCTTGTACGGGTGCTCTTGAGAGGGTCGGCTCTCGCTTTTCGATCGGGGTAGGCTACAAGACGGAGTTCTCGCTGCTCTGGACAGTCTGCCTTCCGTTGGTTGTCTAATATACTTTCATTTAAGTGTAACTGTTTTACGAAGTTACTGAAGTTTCGAATTCAACGTAACTTTCCGAGTACAGTTAGTAATTGAACGTTCTGCGTACAAGCGGCGTATGTTGTCCGTCTTGAGCAGTTTTGGCTAAAGTTGACTGTATTGAAGTTACTGTGTGACTTCGCTTGTTAAAATCAGTCACTGTAATGTCAGTGATTGCGTGGCGAGCCTTCTTCGTCTCTCTCAGAGGCGCGTTTGTATTGATAGGAAGTCTTTAGTCTGGAACAACCAGACCAGGATAATTTGTTTCGGGCTATACTTGTGACATCATCACCACGACGGGACGTCGAAGCAACGAGCCATCGCCTCTGGTACGCCAGATCGTGTCCTTGCAGTTAAGAAGACAGCTTGGTAATGTATGCCCGCAGCACCGGCAGGTTAAGGAATTTTTCTCTGTGATAATCAGAGCTCAGCAGAGCGCGCCTGTCCCCGTCTTTTCTTACGTGGTTCTGTCTTGGATGTTCATTGCCTGAGTTCTCACTACTGTAGCAGCAATTAATGTTGGGTTGGCTGGGTGTTTCTCTTTAGATTTGAGTTGTAAGGAATTTGCTCCACATACTACTTGGTCATAAACGTCACAAGCTAGTTTATGGACAACTTCACCTTCACAGCATTTATTTGAGTATCTAATTTGATGTATTGTAAATGTTTCATGTGTTTTGTTTATTATCTTGAGTTTAGTCATAATAAATCAAATTGTTATTTTGGACAGAACTTTCATTCTGTGGATGGGTAAAGCAACCCTTTGATTTCTCACTACGTTAATGAAACTTTCCTTTATCAAATTAATTTCTATCAAATTAAATTATTGCAGGTGCCAAACTCTTTTCTACTCCACTTGCAGGATCGATTACAGTCAGTTGGCATTTCTTCTTAATCAATGTGCAACAGCGAAAGTCAGAGTTAGAGAAAGGGGGTGGGGGCTTAGAGCATCATTTCCATATGAAGATTATAGAAGAATTTAGTGTTAAATACACTGCTAGCCCCGGCACCTCGCACTAATATCAAATATTGGCCTTAATTTGAGGAAGAAATTTCTAAGAATGTACGTCTGAAGTACAGGATTGTATGGTAGTGAAACAAGGGCTGTGGGAAAACCGGGATAGAAGAGAATCGAATCACTTGAGATGTGCTGCGACGCGCGAATGTTGAAAATTAGGTGTACTGGTAAGTTAAGGAACGAGGAGGTTCTGTGCAGAATCAGAGAGGAAAGAAATATATGGAAAGCACTGATAGAAGGGATGATAGGAGATCTGTTAAGACATGAGGGAATGACTCTCGTGGTACTCGAGGGAGCTGGAGAAGGCAAAAACTGTAGAGGAAGACAGAGGTTGGAATACATCCAGCAAGTAATAAAGGACATAGGATGCAAGTGCTACTCTGAGATGAAGGGGTTGGCACAGGAGAGGAATTCGTGGTGGGCCGCATCAAACCAGCCAGAAGACTGATGAAAATAAAAAAAAAATTCGAGATGTCAATTTGTGCACAAAATCCTGCAATGGAACACTCTCGCAATAATGGGTGGCTATAGAGGATCATGGTTAAATATTTATTTCTGCAAGGGACTTCTAACGACATGTTCAGTATATGCCATCTCGAGCTGCTGCACTACGTCATGCAGAATAGGAGGTATCACATCCAATTTATTATCTCAGCGTATATTGTGAAAAGTAATGGTCCTACAACACTCCCTTGTGGTACACCAGAAGTTGCTTACACGTCTGAAGATTTTTCCCTCTTGGGAATGACATGGCGTCTTCCGTTTGCCAAAAACTATTGAATCGAATCACACAGGTGGTCCGATATTTCGTACGCTCGACCTGTTGAGTATAAGCGTCCCATGTGAGGGCGCGTAGTGAGTAATGGTTCCTGATGCCGTATTCCGACGCGTTTATAGATTGCTCGCTATTCAGTCGAGGCTAAGCTGTCAGAGGAGAAGCGGCGTCTGTGAGAGTGCGGGCGGTCGCGTCAGGCAGATTAGCGGGAGGGACGCTGGGCAGGCGTCGCGCCGGTCTGCATCGGCGGCGGTTCTCAGCGGCGCGCCCACCGCTTCCGGCGTCTCTGCGGACAAAAGAGCAGCGCAGAGGCGAGCCGCCCACGCGCGGCCGCCGCCGTGAGTCACTGGCCGTGATTAATGCCGGCGCTCAGGGCCGACTGCTGCCCACCTGTGGTCCTACACGCTGCGCCACGGGCCGTGACAGACGCGCAGCTCGCTGCTCCTCAGCTCGTCACACTGAGACGCGCCGTTCCTCTACCCCCTTCTAAGTGCAACGGACCAAAATCACGAGGGTTGTTCAATGAGTAACGCAACACATTTCTTTCTCGACCAATTTGGATTGAAAACAGTGCGGAATTTCTTGTGGGACGTCGTGAAATATTCCCGCTTCACTCCCTATAATGCATGAAATTTCGATACGTGGCGGCACTATACGCAGCGTTCAAAGTGGTGTCTGTAACGGGGGCGCGATGTGACGCCCAAGCACACAGCTGTTCAAATGGTTGAAATAGCTCTGAGCACTATGGGACTTAACTTCTAAGGTCATCAGTCCCCTAGCTTACAACTAATTAAACCTACCTAACCTAAGGACATCACACACATCCATCCCAGAGACAGGATTTGAACCTGCGACCGTAGCGGTCGCGCGGTTCCAGACTGTAGCGCCTAGAACCGCTCGGCCACCCTGGCCGGCCTACAGAGCTGTCATTCAGGTTCTTTTGGTTGAAAACCCTACCCTACCAGATACTCGTAGGTGCTTGCAGAACGTCTATGGAGACCTGGCAGTGAACAAAAGCACGATGAGCCGTTGGGCTAGACGTCTGTCATCATGGCAACGATCTCCCGCGTGCCAGCCGGCCGCTCGCACCTGTGACTCTCGCTATGTTGGAACGTGCGCACACTCTCATTCTAGGTGATCGTTGGACCATGATTAAACACCTCTGTGCACGACTAGACGTCTCGTTCACTAGTTGGGATAGTCCAAGGAGTGTGACCACTGGGTTCCTTGCCTCCTAACATAGCACCATAAACAGCCATGAAGGACCGTCTGTCCGGAATTGCTCGCACGTTAGGTGTGCCGTGGTTGGCACGCCACTTCATGTCGGCTCTACTTCCTCCTGCGAATCACGGTACATCGATGGCGAGCGAGGTGTTTATCTAGCGGAGCAGGAAATCAGGCGGGAGAGTTACGGACCGGAGTCGGCGGACATGTGGCTATTGCATTAGTGTGTGATTGGCGCCTGATCCGACGCGTGGCCTTAAAGCCCTGGCTGGTTTGTTGTATGCTAAGGCGACCACGATATCAATAGTTTTCCTGGCGGAAGACCTCGGTGGCCCTCCTAGTAATACTACAGTGCGGCTTGTGGAATAAGTGTGAAGTAAAAGCTTTTGCGAATATAGTGCTCTGATGTATTACAAAACTATGTTTTCCGAAAGCACCAAACTCCAGAAAAGCACATACATTAGGCTCTCCATAATGTGCAGAATTTCAGTCTGTTTCGGCTCATGCATTTTACTGTGGTTTGGTCATGTCTCGAAAGGTCATGCCATGTTAAAACCGATGTAACGTGGCGACATTTAGCTAAACAGGCCAATCTATCAGCTACAACGTTCTAGAAGATAGACTTCATCTTATCCTTCTCGAACTTCTGAATTGCTAAAGTTGATATCCATTTCAAGGTGATCAAGTAAATATTTCTTTGGACATCGGTCACCTTTAAGGTTTGAAGCTAGAGAGCTGTTACAAACTTGAGTCTTAGGCAAGATTTAATTGCAGTAGTTGATTGTTAAGCTATCGATTGTTTTCTGCTTTCTATCTCTGAAGGCAAATTTATAGGACTGTGTTTCAAAAATTGGTTCAAATGGCTCTGAGCACTATAGGACTCAACATCTTATGTCATAAGTCCCCTATAACTTAGAACTACTTAAACCTAACTAACCTAAGGACATCACACACACCCATGCCCGAGGCAGGATTCGAACCTGCGACCGTAGCAGTCTCGCGGTTCTGGACTGCAGCGCCAGAACCGCTAGACCACCAAGGACTGTGCTAAATTAAACGTCAGTTGGGGATTAGAAAAAAATTTTTGCTTCATTTACGGTATCATTTTCACTTGAGAACTGAGTAGAGTGTGTTTGTGAGTTGTGTGCTTGAGTACATAGCGTTCTCATGAATGTAACTGATAAGCTTTGTGAACATCGCGTGCTCGTGTAAACCTGTCTCTTGCAGAAATTTTCTTAGGCGATGTGACGCCCTAACTCATGTGGGAACACGGAGAATTGTAATGGCCACTTTTACGGCTTTCAAATTGTGAATGTTGAATATATATAGTCAGCGCTCAAATCCAGCTATGATTCTAGAATCAGTGTATCAGTATTTCTTTTACTGATTAAAGTTCAAAATTTTATATTTATCAAGCTCAATCAATGGCTCCATATTTTCCTAGGTCCCAGCAAAATGCTGATCATGACAATTTTTTGTCGAACGTCGTTACAGGTGAGGAAACATTGGTTCATCAGTTCGAACCGTAAAGAAAAAGGAAATCCATGGATTGGCGCCACACCACCTCTCCTCCGAAAGCCGCACCCTCAGCCAGTAAGGACATGGCGATGCCCTCCTGTAACCCTAAAGGTGTTATTCTGTTTGATGTCCTCACTCACTGTGCAACGATCAATTCTGAAGCGTACTGTGCTACCCCCAGGTAACTGAAGAAACGACTTCAAAGTATTCGTTGTCACAAAAACGTATACGATCTTCTCCTTTTCCATGAGTACTCAACGCCTCATGCAAGTCTGCGCACCTGAGGGGAGCTCACAAAACGTCATAGGACTGTTATTTCTCATCCGTCCTACAGTGCGGACCTCGCACCCGCGATCGGTTTGGCCGAGTGCAGGTTGCACTCCTCGGGGTCCCTTAGAGTTACCAAATTGTGGTGATGTTGACTAACACAGTTCTTCTGCTTATCCGGAGAGTCCCAGAGGTATTCCATGGGTTTCACTGTGGCGTGATCAATATTTCGAAGCGCAAGTCTCACAGTTGGCACCACTAGGGGGAAAGCCGCTGCCTGCCGGAGAGACCAACCACGACGCAGCGTGCTGCCACGCCTACAACGAAGCTTCAGCGCGCCGCCGCTGCCGGCGAGTGTTTAGTTCTGCCCGCAGTTCTGAGCGGCCAGTCTGTATTCGGCAGGGAGTCTCATTACTACGGAGTTGCTACAGAGTTGTCAGAAAGGTGCAGTGGACTCATTACAGTCCGTCTGTTCCACGTAGGACGACTCAGCATAGTATTCGACAGTTATCAGTGATCTCGACGCAATGTACAGTGTACTGATGTAACGACTCTTACGATCCAAGATCAGTTAGTGCATTTATCTCACCGTAATCAGTTTTATTACACTATTCATCTGTCATGATAAATACCAGCCAGTGCATCCCGAACACTGAGACTGCTACATATTAGAGTTCCGTCCTATTTTCAGGGGCACATCTTCTAGTAGGTGTTGAAGGATGTTCTGAACACCAGTACCGGAGGACAAGCTGAAAGAAAATATTGTCCTGCCAGACAGCAACCTACAATTGCAGCCGTGGATTAATCTCAAGGTGATGCTGATGTCTAGCCCATACTATACCCCAAGATTATGATTGCCTCACTTTTGTTGAAAATCTCTTCCAAAAGTTGCCTCATCTGCAAACAAATCTGAAGAGGTAAACAACGGACTGGCAAGTCTGTGCAAGTAAGCATCAACAAACGTTGACGGTGATACGGGTACACGAGTTGTTGGTGAAGTATCCTCTATGCTGAACTTGGCGACGTATCACATTCCAGGGCCACTTGCACTGATACCTGGCTCTTCTTTGACAGCCCGTAGTCAGTTGTACGGGTAACACTTGGTGTTCCTTGTCCACTACGGATCCTGTGTCAGCAACGTGGCGACACAGGGCATCAAAGGTTGGATGACTAGGATTTCTTCAGTCCGGAAAAGCCATCTCATGCAACCGTGCAACGCGCGGTCATACATGTAGTCATGTCTACCTGCTCACGAAATGAATATCCTGCCCTGCTTGAACGGTAGATTTTCTGTTGTACTACCTGTAGTACGCCTAAACAATGGACACATTGAACACAGACTAACGATGAATGTAAATAAGTCTCTCTGGCAATATAACGTCACCTAGGTTACAAACATGTGCACACATAAGCGAAGCTGTTGGGTGGTACCCGGAAAAACGTTGAGCGTCAGATTTCATTAATAACTCGAAAACGACGGATTTTTGGACGTGTTATCACGGACTTTTTTCTTGTTTTGGTGTAAGGAACCATTCTCCAAAATCTGTAAAATTATTTTTGAAACAACTTACACTATGTGATCAAAATAATCCCGACACCCCCAAAAACATACGTTATTCATATTAGGTGCATTGTGCTCCCACCTGTTGCCATGTACTCCGTATCAGCGACCTCAGTAGTCTTAGACATCAAAAGAAAACAGAATGGAGCTCTCCGCGGAACTCATGGACTTCGGACGTGGTGATGTGATTATGGGTGTAACTTGTGCCATACGTCTGGACGCGAGATTTCCCCACTCCTAAACATCCTAGGTCTACGGTTCCCGATATGATAGTGAAGTGGAAACGTGAAGGGACACGTACAACAAAAGCGTTCTGACTGACCTCGTCTGTTGACTGACAGAGACCGCCGACAGTTGAAGAGGGTCGTAATGTGTAACAGGTAGACTTATATCCAGACCATCACACAGGAATTCCAAACTGCATCAGGATCCACTGCAAGTACTATGACAGTTAGGCGGAAGGTGAGAAAATTAGGATTTCATGGTCGAGCGGCTGCTCGTAAGCCACACATCACGCCGGTAAATGCCAAACGACGCCTCGCTTGGTGTAAGGGGCGTAAAGACTGGACGATTGAATAGTGGAAAAACGTTGTGTGGAGGACGATACACGGTACACAATGTGGCGATCCGATGGCAGGGTGTGGGTATGGCGAATGCCCGGTGAACGTCATCTGCCGTCGTGTGTAGCGCCAACAGTAAAATTCGGAGGCGGTGGTGTTATGGTGTGGTCGAGTTTAAGTGACGAATCATGGTACACAGTGTGGCGAACCGATGGCAGAGCGTGGGTATGGCGAATGCCCGGTGAACGTCATCTGCCATCGTGTATAGCGCCAACAGTAAAATTCGGAGGCGGTGGTGTTATGGTGTGGTCGTGTTTTTCATGGAAGGGCTTGCACCCCTTGTTGTTTTGCTTGGATCTGTCACAGCACAGGCATACTTTGCTGTTTTAAGTACCTTCTTGCTTCCCGCTGAAGAAGAGCAATTCAGGGATGGCGATTGGATCTTTCTACCCGATAGAACACCTGTTCATAATGCACGGCCTGTGGCAGAGTGGTTATAAGACAATAACGTCCCTGTAATGGACTGGCCTGCACAGAGTCCTGACCTGAATGCTATAGAAAGCCTTTGGGATAATTTAGAACGCCGACTTCGTGCCAGGTCTTACCGACCGACATCGATACCTCTCCTCTGTGCAGCACTCCGTGAAGAATGGGCTGCCATTCCGCAAGAGCCCTTCAGCACCTGACTGAACGTATGCCTGCGAGACTGGAAGCTGTCATCAAGGCTAAAGGTGGGCCAACACCATATTGAATTCCAGCTTACCGATGGAGGGCGCCACGAACTTTTCAGCCAGGTGTCTGGATACTTTTGATCACATAGTGTATACAATGAGTATTTGACCGTTATATGTCACGAGATGCCAACCAGCCAGAATAAAGGCAGGCGGGGGCTATCCTATTGTCGGTAGAGTATGTCAAGAAAGCTCAATGACTTTGGATATGTACTGGTGACAGCGTGTCGGCCACCCCGGACGGCTGTTGGCGTTGTTGTTGTGATACAGTGGTGTTATTACTGTTGCTACATGACTTACCAGGTTTAATGTGGTTTGCTAGAGTAGTCCGTCCTCATTCGACTGCGTTTTCAAAATCTTTCCTTTTGCAAGCTCTGTAACGTACCTGAAACAAAGAAATGTATGTCAGAATTGAAGAATAAAAGGTTAGCTTAAAAAATTGTTTAACTTCTGACGAAGAAGATGGAATACATTTTTCAGAATTTTTGCCTCTTTCTTGCAAATACTAGAACTATTTTTCTTCTTTCAAACAAATGCAGGAAATGTTAGATTGTAATATACTGTACTGCCTTCGCATTAATTCGCTTGTACGTTACAAACGATTTGGTTAATAAACATACTTCTGACCGCTGAAACACAAGATTTTCCAAATACCAATACCGGGAGCAAGCACGGACAATGCATCGTTAGGGAAACTTTGTTTTATAACTTTCGGGCAGTCATCTTTTATTTCATTAACTCTCTTCCTAGTTCCATTCCTCGTTATTAGAGCCCATGAGCCTTCTATTTCAGTGTGGGAAAACCTCCACTTTCGTTCTGTTGCGCTCTAAAGCGCCTGTAAACTGAAACAGAAGCTGGACGCATCTCGTATGAGTTATAATGGGCAGTGTGACGAATTTTCTGACAAACGCAAGTAATCTTTAAGGTTGCCGAACATTTTTTAAAAGAAACTGAACTATACATTATTGAACTATACACTTTTTTGGTGTTTCGCCTCCAGAGAGGACTTCAACGACATACAATGTGTGGAACTTGATCAAATAGTAACAAGGCAACAGCGCCGCGAACCATTGTCCCGCCTTCCGAATGTGTCCCACAGCCCTCTGCCCCGTCGTACCACATGTAAGCAAACACGTAACTCAAGTACTATTCGTGTGTTTATCATTATGACTGTGTTATCAAGTGCTCACAATGATTATTTTGAGCATTAATAGACGCTCTCACGGGCCCGTGTTATACTGGTCTGTCTACGGGAGTCGTCGATGTTTCCTTGCAGTCCTCTCCATTTTAATAGTCTCCACAAATAAAAGTCGAGAGATGGTACGTCTGGTGAGCATGTCTATTTTGTGTCTCCTGAACGATGGCCATAACGATCCAGAAATGTTCTATTAAGGGCCTTTATTCGAATAGAAATACCGAATGAGGTGGTGCAGTGATTAGCACACTGGGCTCACATTCTAAAGGACGTCGGTTCAGATCCACGTCCAGCCATACAGATTCCTCTAAATCGCTCCACGCGAATACCGCCATGGTTCCTTTGAAAAGGTACGGCCGATTTCCTTCCCCCACCTTGAAACGCTCCGATCTTGCGCTCCGTCTCTAATAATCTCGATGTCGACTGGACGTTAAGCCCTAATCTTCCTTCCTAGAATTATGCAACATTTATAGCATCATCATCGTATATCTGGCGTAGAGATCGTAACAGTAAGACGAGATTGATCAGAGGCTGTATAAAGTCTCATAGACAGTCATTTTCCCCCTCTCAGCACGCATATCAAATAGGACAGAAAATCGATAATATTGTTTAGATGTACCCTCCACCAAGCTCTGTACAGTGGTTTCCGACGTATACACAGGGTGATTCAGTTGCCCCTACCGATTTCGTTTTACGCAACCCATAATGTTATACCCATCCCTCAAGAACCACGTGCGAGATTTTCATATTCTCTCTCTCGCTATGCGCAAACTACTAGTCTCACAATAAAAAGTGAACAAGGCCTTTCTTTAGGGCCGGCCGAAGTCGCCGTGCGGTTCTAGGCGCTGCAGTCTGGAACCGCGAGACCGCTACGGTCGCAGGTTCGAATCCTGCCTCGGGCATGGATGTGTGTGATGTCCTTAGGTTAGTTAGGTTTAACTAGTTCTAAGTTCTAGGGGACTAATGACCTCAGAAGTTGAGTCCCATAGTGCTCAGAACCTTTCTTTCGGAAATTTAATGTAGTTAGATTTTGTATTGGGATACATCTTCGCTGGAGGCCACGGTTTTCGAGTTATTCAAGAAAAACCTACAAAAGTGACCTTCAGACTCACCCCCGTCCCCGCAGCCAGCTCTCACCAGTTAGTTTTTCTAGAATGTTGTTCGTCGCACTCCTTCCTATCACAGTACAAAAAGTTTCGACTACCAGTCCAGGTATAACTGTCTGTGGGGATTAGGCAGGGCATCCGAGATGTTGGTATCACATAGATATGTCTAATCGGAGGACTTCCAATAACTGCTGCAGCTTATCTCTTAGGAGCAGCAGATAACTGTGGCTGTTTAGATTATCTTCAATACAGTGGGGACCAATGATGCGATTCACGAAATGCCCGAACCACACGCTGATGGACGTAGGTAGCTACTTACCGACTTCTCCCAGCCGGAGTGGATTTTCATCTTACTAGTAGCGCACATTGCGAAGACTGATTTACCAGTGGTTTGTGAACGATGCTTCATTCGTATGCAGAATATTGCGTAGAAAGGCCGCATCACTTCGGAGTTTGTGTGTACACCATTCAGAGCACTGTAACCGATTTTGAAAGTCGTTTTGAAGAAGCTATTGATAAAGCGAAGTGCGGAAAAGATGAAACGAAGCTGGACTGTGGCATTCGTGGAACAATGAACCTGCCTCCAAGCGGCATGTGGCTTGTGCGTTACTGCTTCGTTGGATTCCTCTCAGCAGCCCCTGTTCTTTTGGTTGGCGTATTTTATTCTGCACAAATTCAGTTTGTTGAATATTTTAGTATTAAAGTTTTCAGACACACATCTTGAGGGCTGCGCACGGTCAGAGTGCCATCTCAGCTTACAGTCGCAAAGTCACTCGAACAATCTGGAGACATTCACCGTAAGAACTTCATCTACTTTTTTAGCTCTGTTGCATACAGCGTGAAAGTCTGAATAGCTGCACGGGCAAGTTGTCTGGTCTCCACAATGGCAAGCACAGACTGATGGACTAGCAGAACACAGGTGAAACGTACAAACTGTACCTGAGTTGGGTATTTACTTACGTTTGGTACATTACGGCTCACGTGTGTGAGACTATGATTTGTTGCGTTGTTACCTTGTTACTGTTTGATTATCTTTCACAAATGCTATATCGTTGACGTATTTGTCGAAGGATCTTTCCAATGTCACAGAAAAACAATGGGCATCAAATTTGTTACTGGAGTGGTTTCGACTAAACAAATATAGTTGGCCGGCCGCGGTGGTCTAGCGGTTCTGGCGCTGCAGTCCGGAACCGCGAGACTGCTACGGTCGCAGGTTCGAATCCTGCCTCGGGCATGGGTGTGTGTGATGTCCTTAGGTTAGTTAGATTTAAGTAGTTCTAAGTTCTAGGGGACTTATGACCTAAGATGTTGAGTCCCATAGTGCTCAGAGACATTTGAACATTTGAAATATAGTTTTTTTTTCTTTTCTACCCAGACACGTTTCGCTGAAGTTACAGCATCATCAGTGGGTGTTTACAACTTTTTTAGAATAACTAGAAAAATTGCTCTTTTCTGTCTGCACAAACAGAGTTTCAGTTTATAAGTGAAATATTCACAGATTTGAAAACAGAAAAATGTATATACCTTGTTAAGACGTGGTATGGTGTCTGTGGCATGATTTACTTTCTGTTAGAGCTGTTTTTCTTTTAGAGTGCGTCGTCTGCAGCCATAGACAATTTAATAGGGATAAGATTTTTACATCGAAAATTTACGACTGGCAACGTAAGACTCCTGTGTTTGAATTTTATGTTATTCTACACGGAAAAACTGAGTGTTATGTGCGTTTGTACAAAACGTTTACATTTAGTTTTACTAGTTTCCCCTTTATCTTGTGTGAAACTGCACTTTGAACTTGCACGTTTTCCTATTTTAGAAAGTACGACAGCAAGTTAGCAAACAGTTGAATGTTTTCTGAGAAGGAGTTCTGAATCTTTTTCTTTGACCTTCGGTTCAAATGGCTCCGAGCATCATGGGACTTAACATTTGAGGTCATCAGTCCCCTGGAACTACTTAAACCTAACTAACCGAAGGATATCACACACATCCATGCCCGAGGCCAGATTCGAACCTGTTACCGTAGCGGTCTCGCGGTTCATCGACCTAAGCTTTGAGATATGTGTATGTGTGTGTGTGTATGTATGTATGTATGTGTGTGTGTGTGTGTGTGTGTGTGTGTGTGTGTGTGTGTGTGTGTGTGTGTAGATTCGGGTCGATTGGTAATTTCCTGAGAGCAGACAAGGGAGTTCAATTGTAGAGAGCTGTGTAGTCATTTGTTATTTCTCTTCCGTCTACTATGGCATTCTGTATTTGAAAGTTTCCTTCATTTATGGCGGAAGGTACTTCCGGTACAACTATCTGTTCCCCCCTCCCCAGTTACATCCGCGTATGGCGCGAGAGGAGAGTGATTGTCTATATTAGCTCTAATTTCTCGAATTTTCGCTTTGTGCTCATTTCGTGAGATATATGTGGAGGGAAGTAACATGTTGTTCAACTCTTTCTGGAGAATACTATCTCTAAATTTCAATAGTAAACCTCTGTGTGACGTACAATTCTTCTCTCGTAGCGTCTGTTATTCTGTGGTCCGTAAAAATAACGTTTTCTGTGAATGTAGATCACAGCTCTTACCTTTAGTGGTCTTCTGTGTACCTAATATCAAAATTTTACTTCACTGTCCAATATACACTAAACTGCAGTCTTTACATGCCGCCGGCCGGTGTGACCGAACGGTTCTAGGCGCTTCAGTCTGGAACCGCGCGACCGCTACGATCGCAGGTTCGAATCCTGCCTCGGGCATGGATGTGTGTGACGTCCTTAGGTTAGATAGGTTTAAGTAGTTCTAAGTTATAGGGGACTGATGACCTCAGATGTTAAGTCTCATAGTGCTCAGAGCCAGTTGAACCATTTGAACTTTACATGCCAGCTGATAAATATCAGACGTATTTTATTTTCCTGTATTGGTGCTGACTGTCGTTATTTTACTCTGTATAGAGTTCTCTGTTTTGTAATAACAGCCTAACAACGCAGATCGGTATATTAGCATTACTATGTAGATGACATCATATGCCTTCTAAACGAAACGCCAGTCGCATCCAACAGCTCCACAGCAACATAAAAACATCCACCCAAAAATTAGATACACCACTGAAACGGAAAACGACAAAAACTTAACTACCCTCAACCTCACAAAACACAGACACGACAACCAACATTAATTTTCCGTACACAGGAAAATCATCACCCCTATCATAACAATATAGAAAGAATCAAATCACCATTCAACGCACGAACAATTCGGTTTCAAATACAGGCTGCACAGACTGAATAAAACCCCACTCAATGAAGCCAACTACAAAAATGAACTGTAGGTAATCAAACAAATAGCTGTTGAGAATGGGTATGACATATACGTTATAGATGAACTGAATCACAACATTAAAACAATACTGAATGGGACACGTAGTACATAAAAAGTAGTCTGATCATTATCAACAAACAAACATAGGCTCACACAACATAAACACGCAGAATACATACACAAGCACGCAAAACACAAACACGCAGTATACACACCGTATACATATACAAACACATATAACTCAAATACACACAAACAAGACACATCCAGAACAACAAACAAATAATACACTCTCACGTACTGCAACAAAGACGCTCACAGGGTTGGTAATGTACTCACAAAACAAGAACAGTAAATTGGCTACAAAACAGAGAAAACTAAGGACAGCCATCACTAACACAATTAAACACAATACATGCTGTATTCATCAGTTGACATGTCAAGACTACAATTTTATTGATGCTAGACAAAGAAGTAGAAATTTCAATAATGGGTACACAGAACACAGAAGAGCGCTGAAAAGCAACAGCTGTCATTCTACATTCACAGAACATTTGATAGATATGGACCACATGTGACCGACAGACATCAACAATGACATAAAAATCCTCAACAGCAGCAACACCCCCGCAGACACCAATAACTGAAGAAGACTACCAAATAGCAAAACCCATAGTAGAAGGCAAAGAAATAACAAATGAATATACATTTCTGTAAGATGGATCTCTCTTCTCTGCCCTCAAAGAACTGTCAGACGACCCAAATCCATCAACTCTCTCTCTCTCTCTCCCCCTATCACACACACACAAACACACACACACAAACACCTCCGAAAGCCTGAGGCCGCAACAGCATTCAAATTTCCCATCCACAATACATTCAACTGTTCGTCATCTTGTTTTCGTACTTTGTAAAAGGTGAAAAAGTGCAAGTCTAAAGCTCAATTCCGCAGTCAATTCAATGTGGAGCCCTGTAAAAGTAGGTGTAAGCATATTGCAGACACACACAATATTCGTGAATAGTTAAAGACTGAATTCCATATGTGTAGATAGTAAAAACCAATCTTTCCTATTATTTAACAGGAAACAAAGAAACCTCTAATGATGCTGTAGCTTCAGAGAAACATGTCTAGACAGGAAAGGAGAAAAATCTATCAGAAAACACATTTATGTGTAAACAAACGCGAACACAAGAGTGAACTTCAACTTCAGGATGAGTCGGTATCATAACTAGGCAGCTGTAAGCGTCAAAAATTACTTGCGTACGTCAGAAAATTCGTCACATTGACCGTTAGAGCTTGTTTGCAAAAGGGCTCCTCCGTATATCTACCCTCTGGGTGTATATTTTAGATGGTCTTCCTTAACTGCCTCACCCTCCATGATTCTGGAGAATAACATTAAAAGTTGTCACAATAGAAACTTGCAGAACAACAAACAAATGATGAACCCTCACGTACTGCAATAAAGGAACTTATAGGACAGGTAACGTATCACAAAATAAGAACTAGAAATAGCCTACAAAACACAGATAATTAGTATTTCATGAATTTTGCGCAATATAGATGAGAAAGACATTAGCTATTCCTATCAGATGTAGTTTGTCGGGACAAGTGTTAAGGCATCCCAGAATAATCAATTTGGCAATCAGTTAATCACTTCGGCGGGGCGGGAGAAATAGGATGGCAGGCTTGAGAAGAATAATTAACCTTAATTCCTGAGTGTAACAAACGTGTAGAGATGGTACACGATGGAAGAATATGGAAGACATATTAGAAGTACTCGGATGGTTTAAACAAATGAAGAAAAAGAACATAGCTTCCTGATTATAATACATGACGTAAAATGTTCATATTACTTACGCGACTAAAGCATGCAGTGCACAGGCGACGATAACAGTTTTGAAGAGTACCGTTTATTGGGACTCAACGTATGAAGTTCAACGAACTAATTTAAGGGCAGCAGGCAGTTATCTCGGTAACTTATGCACCTACGTGTAGTGTTAATAACTGAGACGCAATGTTTTGCTATGGGACTTAACATCTATGATCATCAGTCCCCTAGAACTTAGAACTACTTAAACCTAACTAACCGAAGGACATCACAAAAATCCATGCCCGCGGCAGGATTCGAACCTGCGACCATAGGTGCCACGCGGTTCCAGCCTGAAGCGCCTAGAACCGCACGGCCACACCGGCCGGCGCTGTGGGAACTGTTGGAGGCAGACTGAAGAGCCAAAGAAATTGGTATAGGCATGCGTATTCGAATGCAGAGATATAAAAATGGCAGTCTGGCGTAGTTTTTAAGTCAGTTACTGCTGCTACGACAGGTTATCAAGATTTAAGTGAATTTGAACGTGGTGTTATAGTCGGCGCACGAGCGATGGGACACACCATCTCCGAGGTAGCGATGAAGTGGGGATTTTCCCGTACGACCATTTCGCGAGTGTACCGTGAATATCAGGAATGCGGTAAAACGTCAAATCTCCGATATCGCTGTGGACGGAAGAAGATCCTGCAAGAACGGGACCAACGACGACTGAAGAGAATCGTTCAAAGTGACAGAAGTGCGACCCTTCGGCAGATTGCTCAGATTTCAATGCTGGGTCATCAACAAATGCCAGCGTGCGAACCGTTCAACGAAAAATCATCGATATGAGCTTTCGGAGCCGAAGGCCCACTCGTGTGCCTTTGATGACTGGACGACAAAAAGCTGTACGCCTCGCCTGGGCCCGTCAACACCGACATTGGACTGTTGATCACTGGAAACATGTTGCCTGATCGGACGAGTCTCGTTTCCGATTGTATCGAGCGGATGGACGTGTTCGGGTATGAAGACAACCTCATGAATCCATGGCCTCTTCAAGTCAGCAGGGGAATGTTCAAGCTGGTGTACGCTCTGTAATGGTGAGGGGCGAGTGCAATTGGAGTGATATTGGACCCCTGACACGTCTAGGTACGACTCTGACAGGTGACACGTACGTAAGCATCCTGTGTGATCACCTGCATCAAATAATGCCATTTGTGCATTTGTCCATTGTGCATTCCGACGGACTTGGGCAATTCCAGCAGGACAATGCGATAACCCACACGTCCAAAATTGCTACAGAGTGGCTCCAAGTACATTAATCTCAGTTTAAACGCTTCCGCTGGCCAACAAACTTCCAAGGCATGAACAATATTGAGCACATCTGGGATGATCTCCACCCCTTCGTACTCTTACGGGTTTATGGATAGCCCTGCAGGATTAATATGTCTGTTCTCTCCAGCACTACTTTAGACATTAGTCGCGTCCATGCCACGTCGTTGTGCATGCTCGTGGGGGGTGGGGGGGGGTGGGGGGTTGGGGGGGGGCTACACCATATTAGGCTCTAAAGGGTATGTTTACGAGGAATTCATGACTTTAACGAAGAGAGGGAAGGTCTCACAACGTTTAAAGAATTAGAAGTGTTCCTGGCGAAGCTGATGAAACTTTGCCGCAGGGTCTCTCAAACTGTAATCTTCCGCGGGACGTGCGTTAAGTGCTCCGCGAAAATGGCCCCTTTCTTCGGCATTTCTTCCTGTTTTTTTTTTATTCTTATTATGATTTCAGTGTTATTAGTATGATTTAAAGCTGAAATAATCACTCAAGAAATATATTTTTCTGATTTTTTAAAATTTTATTAATTTTATTAACCTTCGAAATAAACAGGCTAGTCGATGGAAATACGAGGAATCTCAGAGTTTCCTGTCAGGGGAAAAGTTTGAAAGTCCCTACTGTAGAGGCTGTTTAGCCGACTGCGAGAGCGTAAATTGCTACATGATCGGTGAGCAGTCCTAGTGCAGCTAGTGAAAGCTCGTTATTTTTCAGTAATATATCGTACCAACTACGAATGAGAGTGGCTTTTCATTGGGAAAGAGGTTAAATTCTGCCTTCCCACGCAACATACAAAGAGTCTGCTCAATAACGGGATTAAAAACGCTGGATTATGTACTAAAAACTCAATGCCATGACTGCGGAGCGTTAAATCGCAGTGGTAGTTTGCAGCTAATACTTCGTGCCTTGTTGAATGCTGAACTGGCTGTAGTGAAAAATGGGCAGCTAACAGAAATGGACAGAAAGGCACTTACTGCAGCTATACAAGCTGCTCGTGTAGCGTCAGCTAACTGCAGCTTTCGGCTTAGCGCGTTAGAAGGGCACCAAAATAAAGTGAGAAACTGTGCACACAGCTCGAATGGTTGCCGGCTTTAATGGCGCAGTAAATTAATTTCGTTTACTTCCATGTTTGGTGCTAGCCAGTTTAATGCTATGTTTTTTTAACGTATATTTATATTTTCAAGTAACAAAATGACACAATTACATTTTTTCAGTTCACAGATTATTTTTGGATCATACATGTTTTCCATTTAATTATCGTGATTGTGAAAGCTGTCGTGTTTTTAACCTTCTTTCGCCTTACGCTTTCATTTCGAACCACTTGAGGTAACGTAGTATTACCCAATGAATAAGTAATACGCATTAAATGAATAGTAAAGAAAAAGAACAAAATAAAAGAGTTGGGAGCCCATTACAGCACATAACAGTAAATGGAAACATTAAAATATTGTGTAATTGTGAAAAATAAAGTATTTAAGCCAAAATAAAGTTGACACAGTGACGGAATATATTGAGATATACCGAAAGCACACAGACACACACACACACACACACACACAGACACACACACACACACACTCACACACCTATGCGAGTACAAACAAGGGGAGATGAAGTTTCATTAAACCAAACTGTTGAGAAAACCAAGTGAATAAAGTATTAGAAAAGCTCCTTAATATAAGATCGGATGTATTTATGAGGCAAACCTAAACACTGGTTTCCTCATAATAAATTTTTCGCATTAGCTTTTGAAAGTAAAATGTACATTGCAATGTACAGGGGCTGGACAAAAACATGTAACACCCAAAACACAACACATTACCATGCACAATACCAGGTCGGTAACCCACTGCCATTCAAAACAGCATCTGCTCGTCTGGAAATGGATAAATACAGATGCTGAATGGTTTTCAAAGGATTGTAAGTAGGCTGTTTAGGTTTTCATGTTGGTAACGCCACGTAGCGCTCTATATGAAAATCACTGACTGTGCTGTGTGAAGTCTGTGGCTGGTTTGCGTTGTTGGAATACTTGCTACTGTAGTGTTGGGCGGTTGGATGTGAACAGCACGTAGCGTTGCGCAGTTGGAGGTGAGCCGCCGGCAGTGGTGGATATGGGGAGAGAGATGGCAGAATTTTGAGAGCGGACGATCTGGGTGTGGGAAGAGAGGTTGCAGAATTTTGAGAGCAGACGATCTGGGTGTGGGAAGAGAGTTTGCAGAATTTTGAGAGCAGACGATCTGGACGTGTTTCCATCAGAAAGAGTAAATTTTTAATACTGTATATCGTGAACTGGATGACTTTGTGATATTATTAAGCTAAATACATTGCTTGTTCTCTACCAAAATGTTTCATTTGCTAACTATGCCTATGAGTAATTAGTGCTTTCAGTAGTTAGAATCCTTTATTTAGCTGGCAGTATTGGCGCTCGCTGTATTGCAGTAGGTCGAGTAACGAAGATTTTTGTGAGGTAAGTGATTCATGAAAGGTATACGTTATTGTTAGTCAGGGCCAATTCTTTTGAAGGAATTATTGAAAGTCAGACTGCGTTGCGCTGAAAATATTGTGTGTCAGTTTAGTGTTGATCAGAATAAGTAAAGAGAGAAATGTCTGAGTACGTTCAGTTCTGCTCAGCTGTTTGAAAATCAAATGACGTAAGAGTTTTATCAGCATTGTAATTCATAAATTTTTCTAAGGGGATGTTTCAGGGTTACTATTCCATTCTTCTTACAAAACAGAGGAAGTTCGGGTAACGATGATGGAGGTGGATAGCAATTACAGACCCTTCTCTCCAAAGTAGACCACAAAGGCTCAGTAATACCGAGCTCTGGTGACTGGGGCGGCAAGACGAGATCCGAAAACTCATCCACGCGCTCACAAAACCAGTCCTGGACGACGCGAGCAGCTGAACAGGGACCATGTCGCCTTGCAGTACAGCACCACTACTGGAGAACGAACATTGTACCACGGGATGGACCTGATCAGCCAGAATGGTCTCATAACCTTCGGCAGTAATGCGACTGTTTAGAGTACCCTGGGGGTCCACGATATAGCTGCCCAGATCATCACAGAACCATCACCACATTTCACTCTGGGGGCGTAAACGCAGGCAGAAGTCGGAAACAGTGTGAAACAAGATTCATCCGACCGAATGACTTTCTTCCCTTGCTCCATACATCAAGTTTAACGGCTTTGGAGCTATGTTTCCCTTTAACGGGCACCTACATCACAGATGAGAGGTTTTGGAATTACAACACGTCTTACAATTCTTTACTTCTGGAGCTCCCTCGTTCTATTGCTGATAGTGTTCGTGAGTGCGACATTCAGTTCTGCAGCGGCTTTTAAAGCTGTCCTCTTATTTTCTGTCACAAACCTCTTCAATGAAAGTCTGGCACGATCACTCAGCACACCCTTTCTTCCGCCTCGTGACTTAATGTATGATGTCTTTCCACTTTCCCTATAAGAGATACAAATCTTCGACACAGTGCCTGTTGGAACACCAAACCCTCTGGCTCCCTTGCTCACGGAAGCAACCACCCCATGAGCACCAACAATTTTCCAGCGTTCGAAATCACTTAACTCCGTCATAATGCACTCACGAAGACACAGAACACTGTTCTAACCACGGTTGACACTTGAGAAGTATGGAGGACATTGCACAGGTGTCGTTCTTGGTCGGGCACAAAAGCACAACCAGCAGGCTCGGCTAATACCTACATTTATGTTGGGGCATGACTTCTCGCGGTCTTTCCATACTCTTGTCCAAGCCCTGTATTTACACTGAGTGGCCAAACGTCATGCGAAGGCAGTGATGTGGTGTTCGACTACTGAGTCCTACTTGGTGCCTTTGTCTCCGTGCAGCCTTGGTAGATGGATTCCTAAGGCACCATACTCAAGTTAGCAGACCGTAGATCTGCCTGTACAGTCTCTCTGGAGGCGTCGGGCCGACCTTTGTCATATACATGATGGTCCTCTGTTGTGGTTGGAATCATTATTTCCGTCGTGTTGAAGATCCACCCTAGATCCTGTCTTTTTTATTTTTAAATTGAGCCGTTCTTTTTATAACTGCACTCGATAGTACTTGAGAAGACAATTACAGCAATACAGAAACTGTTAATGTTGAAATCTATCGTAAAAAATTTGAGAAATGTCCTAGAATTTGAGAGCACGATGGCCAGAAACGGCATTTGCGGTGACGTCACTGCAAATCAGGCGTCTCGGACCAGGTGGCGTGGTTGTATACCGCAGGCAGGTCTGCGGTTGGAGAATAAAGCTTTATATCCCCTAGGACCAAGTTACGTCCTAGATGCAGGCGAGCTGAAATTGAGAAATAAACTGTCCACTCTTAGAAAGTAAAAGGGTCTCATATACTGCAAAAAGCTACTACTGTAAATATTAGAAGGAAGATGTGACTTATCTTTTTCTGTACGTGGCTGTATGTTTCTTAGAGGTAAAATATACGATGTCGGACAACTACTACCTACACTGCTTTAAGTTATATCGTATGGAATACATTCGTTGAACTAAAAATTTTATTAAAAATACTTTGGTGACCACCTGTACACCGCAAAATGAATATACTTCTTAATGAAACGTCGTTTCATGCTGAAAGTAAGCGCATAACGATAGTGTTAGCAACAACGTGCAATACACGCTGTCGACTTATTTGACCTTACAATGAAAATGCGTGCGCACGTAAATGAAATAAACAGTTTACTAACAACGATTTGTTAACCATCCAAATCACTAAAATAAATTTTGCGTTCCAAAATATAACTTTATCCTTTATTTAAGGATGTGTTCAAACTATTGACAATGGACTGAAAGGCACAGTTGTAATCGCTGTTCGAAAGAATGATGAACAGTTGTAATTGCGGTGGATGATGTGTTAGAGTATGCGCTGGCGTTTCGACGACTCATATCATCTGGCGTAGTTGGGGCTTCATCATAGGCTGCATCTGTGAGTGATCCCCAAAAAAACAAATCAAGGGGAGTCAAATCGCGGAACCTCGCAGGCCATTTGACTAACAGAATTTCTTCCCATCCAAAGTTCAGGAAAGTTCTCATTCATTATTTGCAGTGTAAGACGGGACGAGTGAGCTGGACAACCGTCGTGTTGCAGCCACTCACACTGTCGAATACCCAGTGGTACCTCTTCTAGAAGAACCGGGAGAATGTTCGTCAGAAAGTCTGCGTATGAATGTCCATTTTGAACACCTGACTTTAAGTATGGCCTCACAATGTAATTTCCTGTGATGCTGCACCGTACGTTTACGCTCAACGGCCACTTGATGAAGCCAGTAAGGATTTTCGGCTGCCCAGTAGTGCGTGTTATACAAATTTACTTTGGCGTAGTTAGTAAACGTTGCTTCAACGGTAAAGAACACATGTTTGAGAAACGTAGGATCGTCTCGCAATTGTTCAATTGCAAACCGACAGAATTCTGTAAGACGTTCGAAATCACGGTCGTCGCGTGCCTGATGTAATGACAGATGATAGGGATGGAAACTCTGTCGATGTAGGTTGCGAATGGCACTCGTATGATTAATTCCACATTTCTTGGCGTTACGTCTCGGACCGCTGTGCAGATTCATTTGCGTCCTAGTCAGAACTGCTTCTTCGTGTTATCTGTCAGTTGCAGTCTTTTTCCTAGTCCTTTTTTTTTTTTACGCTGAAGCAGCCTGTCCGCACAAGCGTCTTAATAATTCGTGCGGTTGCCTGGCACATCGGACACTGGCGATCGGGATTGATAGCCTCATACCGCTGTACTACTTTTACGTCATTTCTTTTACATTCATCATTGTATCCAAATCCTCCTCATTGGTGTACACGTTTGCACACAACGAGTGTTGAAGCAGAAATGTGCGTCCTGCAGTGCAGACAAGTAAAGAGGTAAACGACATTCTGACACAGCGTAGCACGGGAGCTCTGCTAGGCGGTGTTTGCACCGCTAATGCCGATTCCCGCCACGGTGTTCTCAAATTCTATGATTTTTTTCAAAACTTTGACTACTGGTTTCAACGTCAACATTAACAAACGCTATATCACTGCAATTGTCTTCTCAAGAACTATCGAATGCAATTGTAAAAAGTATGCGGTTCCGATTAAAAAAAGCATACGTAGTTCGATATCTCAGCTGATATCAGAGATAAAAACATTAACCAAAAAAAAGTACTTGCCCCTCGACGTTCTAACATTTTCCGAAAACCCCATACAAAACAGATCGCAACATCAAAAACTAATTAATGTAGAGTAATGAAATTTCGGGAATACATTTGTGTAGAGAATATATTTAAGTGATTAACACTGCAAGATCACAGGTTAATGTAAGTGCGTGATAAACCATTGCAAATGTGAAATGCTGGTACGTTAACAAGCGGTGTAACCGCCAGAGCGTTGAATACAAGCTTGCAAACGTGCATGCATTGCGTTGTACAGATGTTGAATGTCATTTTGTGAGATGGAAATCCATGGCTGTCGCCCTTGGTCTGTCCATAAAGAGACCGGTAATGCTCTATGTGAATGACGCTGGAGTTAACGTCCAATCATGTCAACGTGTGCTCGATTGGAGACAGATCTAGTGATCCAGGAGGCCAAGACGACATGTCGACACCCTGTAGAGCATGTTGCGTTACAACAGTGATATGTGGGCGAGGGTACCCTCTGGAATGCCGTTCATGAATGCCAGCACAACAGGTCTAATCACCAAACTGAAATACAAATTTTCAGTCAGGTTGCGTGGAATAACCAAAGTGCTCCTGCTGTCATACGAAATCGCACCCCAGACAACAACTCCAGATGTAGTTCTAGTGTTCCCTTAACTGGCCTCGTTCTAACCAACAAATGGCCACCACTGGCACCAAGGCAGAACCAGCTTTCATCAGGCCTTCACCCTGCCCTCCAATGGGCTCTCGCTTGACACCACTGAAGTAGCAAATCAAATGGCGGTGGTCTGGCGTCAGCGGAATGCACGCTACAGGGTGTCTGGCTCGGAGCTTCCCTGAAGTACCGATTTACAACATTCGTTGTGTCATTATGGTGCTGCTGCTGCTCAAATTTCTGCTGCAGATGTAGTACGATGCGCCCGACCCATACTCCGCAATGCACGCTGCAGGGTGTCAGGCTCGGAGATGTCCTTGAAGTAACTAGCCCCACTCATATGCGACTGGCTCGAAATTTGAGTACATATCATCTTTCAGATTTAGAAAGGAGTCTACCAACTTTCGTTCACACAACTCCGTGGCGGGAAAAAACGCAGCATCAAGGAGTATATACACTCCTGGAAACTGAAATAAGAACACCGTGAATTCATTGTCCCAGGAAGGGGAAACTTTATTGACACATTCCTGGGGTCAGATACATCACATGATCACACTGACAGAACCACAGGCACATAGACACAGGCAACAGAGCATGCACAATGTCGGCACTAGTACAGTGTATATCCACCTTTCGCAGCAATGCAGGCTGCTATTCTCCCATGGAGACGATCGTAGAGATGCTGGATGTAGTCCTGTGGAACGGCTTGCCAAGCCATTTCCACCTGGCGCCTCAGTTGGACCAGCGTTCGTGCTGGACGTGCAGACCGCGTGAGACGACGCTTCATCCAGTCCCAAACATGCTCAATGGGGGACAGATCCGGAGATCTTGCTGGCCAGGGTAGTTGACTTACATCTTCTATAGCACGTTGGGTGGCACGGGATACATCCGGACGTGCATTGTCCTGTTGGAACAGCAAGTTCCCTTGCCGGTCTAGGAATGGTAGAACGATGGGTTCGATGATGGTTTGGATGTACCGTGCACTATTCAGTGTCCCCTCGACGATCACCAGTGGTGTACGGCCAGTGTAGGAGATCGCTCCCCACACCATGATGCCGGGTGTTGGCCCTGTGTGCCTCGGTCGTATGCAGTCCTGATTGTGGCGCTCACCTCCACGGCGCCAAACACGCATACGACCAACATTGGCACCAAGGCAGAAGCGACTCTCATCGCTGAAGACGACACGTCTCCATTCGTCCCTCCATTCACGCCTGTCGCGACACCACTGGAGGCGGGCTGCACGATGTTGGGGCGTGAGCGGAAGACGGCCTAACGGTGTGCGGGACCGTAGCCCAGCTTCATGGAGACGGTTGCGAATGGTCCTCGCCGATACCCCAGGAGCAACAGTGTCCCTAATTTGCTGGGAAGTGGCGGTGCGGTCCCCTACGGCACTGCGTAGGATCCTACGGTCTTGGCGTGCATCCGTGCGTCGCTGCGGTCCGGTCCCAGGTCGACGGGCACATGCACTTTCCGCCGACCACTGGCGACAACATCGATGTACTGTGGAGACCTCACGCACCACGTGTTGAGCAATTCGGCGGTACGTCCACCCGGCCTCCCGCATGCCCACTATACACCCTCGCTCAAAGTCCGTCAACTGCACATACGGTTCACGTCCACGCTGTCGCGGCATGCTACCAGTGTTAAAGACTGCGATGGAGCTCCGTATGCCACGGCAAACTGGCTGACACTGACGGCGGCGGTGCACAAATGCTGCGCAGCTAGCGCCATTCGACGGCCAACACCGCGGTTCCTGGTGTGTCCGCTGTGCCGTGCGTGTGATCATTGCTTGTACAGCCCTCTCGCAGTGTCCGGAGCAAGTATGGTGGGTCTGACACACCGGTGTCAATGTGTTCTTTTTTCCATTTCCAGGAGTGTATATCAAAAAGTCTATCCGCAATGCCGTATGATTGTTAGCCGCGCGTGCCGTATGCCGCAGTGAATATACCGAATGAAATAGCAGTATCGCTGTGCGTTTATTGTTCTGTTGAAAAATATGCGACCCACAATCCGACGTCTAGAAATTGAAATCCAGACTCCTATTTTCACAGAATGAAGTGGTTCCTCATGAATACACAATGGATTTGCAGTACTCCACATATAAGAATTTTGCGAGTCCATGTACCCGGATAAGTGAAACCACGCCTCATCAGTGAAAAACGTTTCATTAAGAATATCAAATATGTTTCAAATGGCTCTGAGCACTATGGGACTTAACATCTGAGGTCATCAGTCCCATAGAACTTAGAACTACTTAAACATAACTAACCTAAGGACATCACACACATCCATGTCCGAGGCAGGATTCGAACCGGTGACCGCAGCGGTCGCGCGGTTCTAGACTGTAGCGCCTAGAACCGCTCGGCCACTCCGGCCGGCATTAAGAATATCCATTCCATTTTGTTGAACGAAATTTTTGAACCGTTGACAATAATGCAGTATCTTGCCATGATCAGTATTTTTCAGATCTTGCGCGACTGTCACTTTGTATGGGAAAAGTTCTAATGTTTTCCTTACAGCTGTGTGGGCTTCCCGACACTAACATCGATTTCCTGGGTGAGTTTTCTTATTGACTTGCTCGGACTCATTGACATTTTATCGGAAATATCGAATAGTTTATCCTCAGACAAAAAGCTAGGATGACCACTTCTCGCTGCATCTGTTACTGAACCCATACTTCGAAATTTGTTAATCAAATCTCGCACGGTATCGTGATGTGGGAGTGTTTGACGAACTGAAACTGTGTATTTACCGCCAGCTTTGAACACTTGTTCGACTAAAAACACACGTTCTTCAATGGTTAGCATTTTAACAGTGACAAAAACGAAAGAAACGAACAAAGGAACTAAAATTAAACATTCACGTCAACACGTAACGACACTTACCAACGATACTACTGACGCTGGCTGAGATAAACGAAACAGTGGAATGTTGGGAGAGTCTATTTGACGGGAAGTAACCCAGGCAGGCGAACAATCATACGGAACGCTCGGCTAACAATCGTACGACACTGCGGAGTGACTTTTTGAACACCCCGTACATTACTGAAGGGCCAAAGAACCTGGTTTCGTAGAAGTGTCGCAACACGATGCAATATGGACGCGACTAAAGTCTGAAGTAATGCTGGAGGGAACTGACACCATGAATCCTGCAGAACTGACCATAAATGCGTAAGAGTACCAGCCTGTGGAGATCTCTTCTGAACAAGTCGTTGCAAGGCATATCACTTGCTCAATAATGTTCATGTCTGAGGAGTTTGGCAGCCAGCGGAAGTGTTTAAGCTCAGAAGAGTGTTCTTGGAACCACTCTGCAGTAATTCTGGACGTTTCGGGTGTCGCATTGTCCTACTGGAATTGCCCAAGTCCGTCGAAATGCACAATGGACATATTGGATGCACGTGATCACATAGGATACTTACGTACGTGTCACCTGTCAGAGTTGTACCTAGGCGTATCACTCCAGTTTCACACGCCCCACACCATTACAGAGCCTCCAACAGCTTGAACAGTCCCCTACTGACATGCAGGGTCCATGGACTCATGATACTGTCTACATACCCGTACACGTCCATCCGCTGGGTACAATGTGAAATGAGAGTCATCCGAGCAGACAACATGTTTCCGATCATCAACAGTCCAATTTCGGTGTTGACGGGCCCAGGCGAGGTGTAAAGCTTTGTGTCGTTGAGTCTTCAAGGTTACACGAGTGGGTCTTTGGCTCCGAAAGCCAATATCGATGATGTTTCGTTGAATGGTTCGCACGGTCACACTTGTTGATGGGCCAGCATTGAAATCTGCAGCAGTTTGCGGATGGGTCGCAATTCTGTCACATTGAACGATTCTCTTCAGTCATCGTTAGTCCCGTTCTTGCAGGATCTTCTTCCGGCCGCAGCGATGTCAGAGTTTTGATGTTTTACAGGATTCCTCATATTCACGGTGCACTCGTGAAATGGTCGTACGGGAAAGATGGTGTATATGCTATCGCTCGTGCGCCAACTGTAACACCACGTTCATACTCTCTGAAATCTTGATAATCTGCCATTGTAGCAGCAGTTATCTATTTAACAATTGCACCAGACATTTGTTGTCAGGTAGGCGTTGTAGACCACAGCGTCGTATTTTGCCTGTTCACATATCTGTATTTGAATACGTATGCCTATACCAGTTTCTTTGGCACTTCAGTGTACATGTAATATTAACCGACCAGTCATTATACTGATATATATAATAATCGTCGTGCCTAACGCTTCCGTATGTTGTGACAATGGCGCGAGTTCTCGATTACGCGTGCCATCTCGTGCACTCGCTCTCCTTTGTATGGTGTTTTAGTTTGCCTGTATACAAGAACAGACTCAAGCGACGAGTTGTCGGTTAAACGAGCAGCGGTGGAGACCCGCGAGTCGAAGCCCCGTGCATACGGAGACGTCGAATTCGATGACGTCATGTGACCAGCCGGAGAGTTTAGAGGGAGTATACAGAGCTCATGTCGTATCTCTACTGCTACCACAGCTACAGCGACCTATAAATCCGCCGATGTCCTCGTAGTTCTGTCACGTCCATAGAATGTCGCAAACTGCATAGACATTTCAGTAGTGTAAAATTAATAAATGGCTTATATGTTATAAAACATAACATATTCAGTAAACAAGTTTTGTACTTTAAAATTTTAAGGATGAAGTAATAATATCGTCAATTTCTGTTAATCGTTAAACGGGCGACATTATTATTCTTTCAGTAGAATATGAAAGGAAAAATTTGCTAGAAGGTTAAGCTGTATTTTATGACTTTTACTTACGTCTCTGTACTACTGAAATGTCCATGCGATTTGCGATGTTCTTTGAAATTGGTAATGTCATTTAGAAAACGGAGTCTGAGTGTTCATACTTCAGTACGATGTCACATACAAAAGTACTGGGCAAAATTCGCAAGTGTGTTATAAGCACTAACAAAAATATACGTATTTTCTTCTGTAAGACTGCTCATGTTTCACTGCAGATTCGCAAATTTCAGTTAAGGACGCTCTATAAACTCCCGCAGGAGCTCGTTTCTCGTGTGTTGACACTGCAGTGTTGCTCCTTCAATAACCAAATGAAGATCTGAGGGTGAAACTGTGCTTCAAAACGTGCAGTGGGGAAATGAGAACGGTACCGAGAACACCGGAGACGAGCTTTATTATTAAATCTTATACAAGTCAAACTTATTTGTTTATTTACAAAATAAATGTTTGGAAATTTGTGGTACGTTTCTATGGGACCAAACTGCTGAGGTCATCGGTCCCTAGGCCTACCCACGACTTAATCTAACATAAACTAATTTACGCTAAGGACAACACACACACCCATGCCCGAGGTAGGACTCGAACCTACAACGTGGGGAGCCGCGCGAACGGTGGCAAGGAGCCTCAGACCCCGCGACAACAAAATAAGCATTTAATAAATTGCCAGTGTTTCTTTAAATTAATGGGTCGATATCCAACAAAATCCAATTTTATAAAAGTGAACCTGTAGACTTACAAACCCGATCTATGTAACTGAAAACAATGATACGTACTGACGACTACTCGAGGACATCCATCCTTACACGTTTGGCATTTACCAGATATTGTGATGAAAAAAGAGACGGAATGGCATCTAAAATCTCGCTATCTCTTTTTGTATCACAATCCAAAACGAGTTGCTGTCACACGTTAACCAGCACGCTGGAGTTATACATTTGTCAGATATGATTCCACATGTACCTAAAAGCAATAAAGATCGAGATACAGAAACCAAGATTTGACGTTTTGAACACGTAATCGGTTTTCTAACAGACTTTTGAATAACAAGACAAGAAAGGCCATAAGAATGAAATTTATAAAGTAATAGCAACATCAGTCTTAATGTAGGGGAGTGATACCTGTGTGACTACGCGAAGGACATGAGCAACATCCAAAAAAAGAAAATGAGAATTTTGAGAAAGGTTAAAGTAAGCACAAGATTGGAATACGTAACAAAGGCATAGGAACACAGTTTAATGTTTATAATAACGGGGAAATGGTGAACGATTACAGAAGAAAACGAAAGAACATACTAACAAAATAAATGAAAAATTGCCTTCACAGATAAGGCCTTTTAACCGACAAGGAAGAAATGATCCTGAAAGACAAATCTGATCGTGAAGTCGGATCAGGCATTTTTTCTAGAGCGTGAAATGCAGAAGGAGATCTAAAAACGTACATGATCTCGAAAGGAAGGCCGCAATGCTCGGGCAAGTTAACGCATTCATGAGGACTGAAAGGCGACGTCAAAAAATACGACTGACATTCTGTAAAAGTAATACGGGAGAGAAACTAGTTATCTTTTTCTTTGTGTGTATCATACCCCTATATTTCTGCCTGTTCATCTGGACGCTGATTCGCTGACTCACCACTGACCGTACCTGGAAATGGTTTTTGCTGCAGCGGTAGCGGGGCCCACAACACAGTGTTGTCCACTGGTAGCGGCGAGGGCGAGGTGCTCGACGGGTAATACAATTAAACCCGACCCAACACGCCGCGCACGAGGCGATGACAGCGGCGATAGCCACTGCGCGTTGTTTAGGGGAGTGCAGTCGAGTAGGGGGGGGGAGCCCCTCGTCACGGCAGGCCAGCGAGCGACAAGTGTATCTGATGCTCGCTCGTTCTCCAACCACCGACCGCGACATCGTGACGTATCTAATGTCAGTGCCGCCCTGATTTCCATACGACCGAACGTCAGCGAGGCACAATGCTACGAGTGAGATCAAATAATTTCCTCTTTGGGAGATACTCGCCCTTGTATTTCCACACGCTACGACAGATCGCTACTTCACACTCTTACTTCGGTGCTGCAGCACATTTTTACTGTACAGTATCAGGGGCGCCGTGTTTTAAGTATAAGACCCACTACTGCAAAAATTCGAAAGTAAAGTTCTATGTACTGACTTGGCAGAAAACCCTAAGAAATTTTGGTCTGATGTCAAAGCGGTAGGTGGATCAAAGCAAAATGTCCAGACACTCTGTGACCAAAATGGTACTCAAACAGAGGATGACAGACTAAAGGCCGAAATACTAAATATCTTCTTCCAAAGCTGTTTCACAGAGGGAGACTACACTATAGTTCCTTCTCTAGATTGTCGCACAGGTGACAAACTGGTAGATATCAAAATAGATGATAGAGGAATAGAAAAACAATTAAAATCGCTCAGAAGAGGAAAGGCCGCTGGACCTGATGGGATACCAGTTCGATTTAACACAGAGTACGTGAAGGAACTTGTCCCCCTTCTTGGAGCGGTGTACCGTAGGTCTCTAGAAGAGCGTAGCGTTCCAATGGATTGGAAAAGGGCACAGGTCATCCCCGTTCTCAAGAAGGGACGTCGAACAGATGTGCCGAACTACAGACCTATATCTCTAACGTCGATCAGTTGTAGAATTTTGGAACACGTATTATGTTCGAGTATAATGCCTTTTCTGTAGACTAGAAAGCTACTCTCTAGGAATCAGCATGGGTTTCAAAAAAGACGATAGTGTGAAACTCAGCTCGCGCTATTCGTCCACGAGACTCAGAGGGCCATATCTACGGGTTCACAGGTAGATGCCGTGTTTCTAGACTTCCGCAAGGCGTTCGATACAGTTCCCCGCAGTCATTTAATGAACAAAGTAAGAGCATATGGACTATCAGACCAATTGTGTGATTGGATTGAAGCGTTCCTAGATAACAGAACGCAGCATGTCATTCTCAATGGAGAGAAGTCTTCCGAAGTAAGAGTGATTTCAGGTGTGCCGCAAGGGAGTGTCGTAGGACCGTTGCTATTCACAATATACATAAATGACCTTGTGGATGACATCGAAAGTTCACTGAGGCTTTTTTCGGATGATGCTGTGGTGTATCGAGAGGTTGTAACAATGGAAAATTGTACTGAAATGCAGGAGGATCTGCAGCGAATTGACGCATGGTGCAGGGAATGGCAATTGAATCTCAATGTAGACAAGTGTAATGTGCTGCAAATACATAGAAAGAAAGATTCCTTATCATTTAGCTACAATATAGCAGGTCAGCAACTGGAAGCAGTTAATTCCATAAATTATCTGGGAGTACGCATTAGGAGTGATTTAAAATGGAATGATAATATAAAGTTGATCGTCGGTAAAGCAGATGCCAGACTGAGTTTCAGTGGAAGAATCCTAAGGAAATGCAATCCGAAAACAAAGGAAGTAGGTTACAATACGCTTGTTCGCCCACTGCTTGAATACTGCTCAGCAGTGTGGGATCCGTACCAGATAGGGTTGATAGAAGAGATAGAGAAGATCCACCGGAGAGCAGCGCGCTTCGTTACAGGATCATTTAGTAATCGCGAAAGCGTTACGGAGATGATAGATAAACTCCAGTGGAAGACTCTGCAGGAGAGACGCTCAGCAGCTCGGTACGGGCTTTTGTTGAAGTTTCGAGAACATACCGTCACCAAGGAGTCAATCAGTATATTGCTCCCTCCTACGTATATCTCGTGAAGAGACCATGAGGATAAAATAAGAGAGATTAGAGCCCACACAGAGGCATACCGACAATCCTTCTTTCCACGAACAATACGAGACTGGAATAGAAGGGAGAACCGATAGAGGTACTCAAGGTACCCTCCGCCACCCACCTGTCAGGTGGCTTGCGGAGTATGGATGTAGATGTAGATTCTTTCAGATGTATGATCTTAAAGATCCACTAATCATAGCAACCTCTAATAGCTAACTTCGAATCACAATCAACAGGAAAGAACGATCAACATTCCCCAGATTTACTTATACAGCTCAAATATCTCTGGTTACAATGAGGGATATATAGATTGATATATTATTTATAGTTTATGGGAGATTATTCGGGTGATATGCTGACATGAGTGGCTCACTACCGTGCTACAGAGCTGGATTCGATCTCCGGTAAAGGCAGGGATTTTTCTAGGTTGGAGGACTGGAACGACGTGCCCTAGTCGTGTGATGCCACTGACGCAGCTAATTGATCGAGTAGTAGCGGCACCAGGTCTGCAAATCCGACAACGGCCGGAACAGCGTTGTGCTGTCCTGACGCCCCTCCATACTGCATTTCGATGACGACATTGCTGGAAGATGACACGGCGATCGGTTGGCCACGATTGGCCCATCTGTGGCGAGAACGGAGATGCTTTTACGCAGCGTATCTGTGTGCTGTTAGTGCATGTTAAAATGCGTGATATTATTTTGAAACCAGATTGGTCAGTGTTCAAATAAAAATTGTGCCACATTGTATATTTTAATTTCAAACAGTCGCGTTTGCCCAGACGAAGGTATGTAAGAAAGTAATAAGTGTACCGATGCAGTATTTTATGTTATATGTTAAACACGAAATTGCAACTTTTGTACAGATCTGGGAAGCCTTAATAGCAGGCACAGGCGCCCTGCGTTTATGCTCGTATTTTTAACTTGAGTTTTCCGCTTATATCAAATAAAATTTTGAATATTTCTGAACTTAAAACTGTTTTCCACTATGGGCACTATGACAGTCCTGTAAATGCAGTTACTTGTATGATCAACAACATATTCGAAACCTGTAACGGCAAGAAAAATAAAATGTTTTAGTCACCAATTTAAAGAAACTGTTTTAAAGCTTATAATGATTTGAACTGGACCCCATGTATAGAGGAGAGTCATCTTCTTATTACAGAAGATGTAACGTGATATCTTCAGTACAAGGGCAACTAGGGCAGCGCCCCACCCTGCATTGTTGTCAAATGTATTGACGATGGCGAATCCAAGATGGCGGCGATAGATATGGCAATGTCACAATGACATCATGGTGGGAAGTTCAAACTATGGCGGGATAATACGTCTGCCTTCATTAACCTAAGCTCTCCCCTCCCTCTCCTCTCCTCCCTGCCCCACCCCACCTCTTCACAAGAAAATGGCGGGAAAAAATGGTGGCAAAAAAGGTCACTTCGGCTACCTCTGCCAACATAAGGAAATCGCGGAAAATGGTAAATTCGGCAACCTCAACTAAACTAAGTAATCCAACCACTGCATCTTCGTTGGAATAGGTGGGAAAAGGACTCTGTTTTTGCTGGGCTGCTGGATAGGATGGATGTAAGTATTTAGTAACATGTGTCCATTGTTTATTTAAAGAATTTAAGTTGTCACAGGCTGTAGCTCCATCCAGTGTGTTCACCATGAGGTCTGGAGTCCAACTGACCTACCACACAGTATCACCACCAAGAGGCACTGTCATCCCTCCCATGATGTAATCCAAGATGGCGGTCTGGGAAAAAATGGCGGAAAAACGACTCAATCTGTGTCCAGCTGCTGCAGAGGAAGGAGTATACTTTATTTATTTTCATTTGGATGTTGGAACAATTTATTTAGGGATGGATTTCACATAATTTTATTTGTTATGCTGATACAAAACACTCACCCTGATGTGCTTGGGTTCACAATAAATAGCTTACACAGCTGCAAAAAACTCGTAAATTACCGAAATAATGCAGTACACTGATGTACAGACATGCAAACAACACGTAAATTGTTAAAATAATGTATGTAAAACGCTCTGCAAGCACGCTCAATAATTATCAAAATAACACATTGCACAGCCTAAAGACATTTTCACAAAATAGTACAGTACATGATGTACAGAAACATTCACTTCACTTAAAATTGGCCAAATAATGCACATATAATGTTTTGCATACATGCTCACAAATCTTAAACGGCCAAAACAATGCAGTGCACAGACACTCATTGCTTGCAAAAACGCTTATGAACTATCGTTAAGAAATTCGACCGCAATGTATAAGCAACGAGTGTTTGTGCACAAAATTGTTTTGGCTGTTTAAGCTTTGTGAGCGTGTTTGCAAAGCATTATATGTGCATTATTTTGCCAATTTTAAGTGGAGTCAGTTCACCTGTAGATCAGTGTACTGCATTATTCTGTGAACGGGTCTTTAGGCTGTGCAATGCGTTATTTCGACGGTTTACCAATATTGAGCGTGTTTGTAGAGCCTTTTACATGCATAATTTTAACAATTTACGAGTTGTTTGTGTGTCTGTACATCAGCGTACTGCATTATTTTGGTAATTTACAAGTTGTTTACAGCTCTGAAAGCTATTTATTGTGAACCCAAGCACATCAGGGCGAGTATTTTGTATCAGCATAGCGAAAAAAAACTATGTGAAATCCATCCCTAAATAAGTTGTTCCAACGTTCCACTCCATCCTCTGCAGCAGCTGGACACAGACTGAGTCCGATTACGTCATTAGAGGAATGACATCGCCCTCTGATGGCAGTACTGTGAACTACGTCAGTTGGACTTCCGACCTCATAGGGAAAACACTGGATGGAGCTACTGCTTATGAAAATTCAAATTGTTTAAATAAACAGTGCATGCGAAGTAAAGACTTACATCCATCCTATCCAGCAGCCCAGTAGTAGAGGTAGCCCAATTGACGTATTTTCACACCTTTTTCCCCACTAAAATTTTTCCACATTTTTTTTGCTGAGGAGTGAGTGGGGTGAGGAGTGGAAGAAGATGGAGGAGGGGTTAATTTAGAGGAGGCAGCCCTTTTTCCCCACCAAATGTGGACTTCCTGCCATGACATCATTGCCATGTTGCCACATCTATCGCCACCTTCTTTGATCCGCCATCTTGAATAAATTTGGCAACATTGCACAGTGTGGTCAAGTCCTTGTTGCCCCACTACAATCTTCGACCACTCCTACTTCTGTTACTGGAAACAGCGATATTGCTTTACTAGGAATGTGTAGTTTACTGTTTTTGTAAGCAGCTAACTTAGCTAGTAAGACTTCAGTGTTCTGAAGTACACACAAAGAGAATCTGACATTCGAGAACTTTCCTACCAGTTCCATCAGCTCAACAACAATGAGCTACAGTCAGCGTTTCCACAGTAGTTAGCTGGTGACAAATCTAATAACTATAACAAATTCTTTCAATCAGCTAATGGGGAAGAGAGAAGTCATTGTTCTGCATGCTTACTCCTTTAGGTAGAAAATCATTAATATAAGCAAGCGAGTTAGCACTGTTGGGAGAAGGGTGGACTCTCTCAGGGGAGCACTAGACTGTCTAACCTAACAGGCGGTCCGGCAAGTGGCCACTCCTTCAAAAGAGTGCAGCCACTGGGTAAGCCGGCCGGTGTGGCCAAACGGTTCTAGGAGCTTCAGCCTGGAACCGCGCGACCGCTACGGCCGCAGGTTCGAATTCTGCCTCGGGCATGGATGTGTGTGATGTCCTTAGGTTAGTTAGGTTTAATTAGTTCTAAGTTCTAGGGGACTGATGACCTCAGATGTTAAGTCCCATAGTGCTCAGAGCCACTTGAACCATACACTGGGGGGAGAGGGAGAGAGGCGGCTACGCTACCTTTGTACCTCCAGTGTGAGGGGGGTTTGGAGCCCCTTAAGGAAACGGCGTCTAGGTCCAACATGCGTTCGGTATATCCGCCAGAGTTGCTTCATCTGAGATACGGAGGAGGTCCTGCCTGCGGCCATCCTCAGTTGGATATACTATGTCCATTTGCTTTGGCGTGAGTACTCTGAAGTAACGTTTTGTATTTTACAGACCGAACGATCACCCAATTTGAAGACAACCTTCGGAAATTCCGATGTAAGGCGCGTAAGAACAGTTGTGTAAGCATGTGATTACTTCTAATTCATCTATAACAAAACCTTCTAGGGAACTAAGAGGTACAATGGTGATTATTCTTGCGACGCTCTGCTGTAGTTCTGAGGGACCGTCGTTGGCACCTCTCTCATCTAAAATAAGGCTTGCGTCCACGGTTACGCTAGGTCTTGACAGGAGTTCTTAACTCACTTGTTACATGCTTTCTATTAGATCATGTGAGGATATGACCCCTTGTGTTCAAGCAGGTACCTAGGTGGTAACGTTAGTAGATCTCTTGTTTGTATGGTGCCAGGAGATTTACGCGCTTCACATGCTGTCATCATTCATTCAGTAACAAAACAAGAGCGATATTACCATACAATGTCTTAAGCTTCTCCTGTGTCCCGCCAGCTGATCGGTCTATATCCGACATATTTGGCGATACAATGCTGCCAGCTGTGCGCTTACGACAGTGCCGTAAAAGCAAGGTCGTTAGCAATGATGAGTAGGTGCTGGAGCTTTGGATGCACAGTAGTGAAACGGCGTCGAAAGCAGAGCTGTGCTAGGAAGGGGGGCGTCGTTACCACTTTCATGGTTAATAATCATACAGGGGTACAGTGAAAACTGTGTAACAGAGATTGTCAACCAACAGAGCAACCCCTGTTAAAATATCGGGACCAATCTAATACATACCAATGCCTTCCAAAATATTTTCGAACAGAAGAAGGACTGTAGAACTCAAAAATGTCACTTAAACATACAAACCGAAACCCCACTGTGTTGTGCTTGAGAGGAGGATTATGTACCATTTTAAAACATTCTGCACTCTTCCACTTTATGATGGTAGCAGAGAAAAATAACTGCATTCCTCTGTACCAGCCCTACTTAACCCTCTTCTTACTCTCACAATTGATTTTGGAACAAAACTGACAGATGTAAAAATAAATTCGGAAGTAGGGAGAGTGGTGTACTAGGAGGATAGTAAATGTAAATGTCGTGTGACTAGGGCCTCCCGTCAGGTAGACCGTTTGCTGGGTCCAAGTTTTTCGATTTGACACCACTTCGGCGACTTGTGCGTCGATGGGGATGAAATAATGTTGAGCAGTGCAACACATCGCCCAGTCCCTGAGTGAAGAAAATCTGCGACCCAGCCGGGAATCGAACCCGGGCCCTTAGGATTGACGTTCTGTCGCGCTGACCACACAGCTACCGGGGGCGGAAAGGAGAATAGTGTACCTGGGAAACCATGATGTTTCCTGGTCGGTGTTTCACTCTAGCGGCCGATTTTAGAATCACATGGGGGAACGCGCTCTCTCTCTCTCTCTCTCTCTCTCTCTCTCTCTCTCTCTACTTTTAACTACTTTCCCCTCCTTGGGGAAGTGTATTGAGGAGTTTCTAGCCTGTTGGCTTTTACTCCACAGTGTATGTTGTGGGTGTGTGATTGTCTTTGACTGTTTTGGCTGTCTGGGTGTTGTGTTGGTGTTCTGGTGGTGCCTAGTACTTGCCTGAGGTTGGCGAGATGTTGAGTATTTTAAGGATTAAGGATTGGTGTTAGGATTTGGGGATTTTTGGGATTTTCTCTTCGACTTAGTCGTCGAAGATCGTCACGGGGCGTTTGTGCTTGTCGCGGGACATGTCATACCGACCTAGGAATTAGATAAGGTTATTTCCAGATGTGGAAGAGCTCGCATAGAATACAAAGCCCTTGCCAGATCCTGGAATCATTCTTTGAGGGGTGGGATTTCAGCAGCGGCGTGCTGATCATCAGTGGGGAATCCCATGTGTAGATGCAGTGCCTTCCTGAGGGCGCGGTTCTGCAGCCTCCGGAGTTTGTCCAGGTGCTGCTTTGCCGCGTATCCTCAGACAGGGCACGCATACTCCATTACTGGCCGTATGAGGGCCTGATAGACGTTTAGTCCTACAGAACAGGGAAACGCGCTCTAGAATCAGCCTTGTGCATTTCTCGCCATTTTCTGCTGTCTTTGTCATTGGGGAACATGGGTTGTGTTTTGTACACTGTGCCTATATTACGAGTTATACGTATTTCAGCGCTTTTAACATATAAGATCTATTTGGAGGATATTGTTAATACTTCAGTATAAGATTTTTACACTGAGTAAAATTCTTCGTATTTTAACGCAAATTACATAACGTGTGGACAGTTAAGCTATACTTCGTCAGGCGTGCACTATCTTGTACCTTGAAACGAAAGGTCTTCCACCACAGAACACGTGATATTTGCTAAGGAACTGAGTTTCTTTAAAATCTTAACAATTTTTCGCTCCTTGAAAATGAGAATTTTTGGCAGTTCTAAATAGCTTCTGTTTCAAAGTGTTTACAACTTGTAACTTATTTTTGATAATACTTCTTAATTGCACTTCACTTACTGATTATTGGTGTTTAGTATAGTAATAACGTAAAACAGAGATTGTTAAATGCACTACTGAAATGATTTTCTCGGTTGCAGCACTTGTCATTTGAACAGAAAATTTTTTCCTATGTACATGATAATGTTGTATCTTGCAACAAATTTTCACGCTTGGAAAAAAACATACTTTTCTGGACTACTTTCTGTAATTTCATAAATAGGCTGCAGCACATACAAAGTGAATGGTATCAATTCAGAAAGGAATGAGACAACTATTAAACTCTTATAACATGACTGACTAATGGTGGAAATCTGCAAAGTTTTCCAAGCTAAAACACTTTTATCTGCCCCAGATACGTATGCTAGAACAGTTACTGTTTACAATATGCAGAAATGGTGTTGCATATGACTTCGGAATCTCCATAAGGCTTTTCGCAGATGAAGCGGGGGGGAAGGTAACGACACCAGAACACTTTATTCAATTGCAGGAAGGCCTGCGAAAGCGTTACGGAGATGATAGATAAACTCCAGTGGAAGACTCTGCAGGAGAGACGCTCAGTAGCTCGGTACGGGCTTTTATTGAAGTTTCGAGAACATACCTTCACCGAAGAGTCAAGCAGTATATTGCTCCCTCCTACGTATATCTCGCGAAGAGACCATGAGGATAAAATCAGAGAGATTAGAGCCCACACAGAGGCATACCGACAATCCTTCTTTCCACGAACAATACGAGACTGGAATAGAAGGGAGAACCGATAGAGGTACTGAAGGTACCCTCCGCCACACACCGTCAGGTGGCTTGCGGAGTATGGATGTAGATGTAGATGTAGTAGATGTATCTTGAACACAAATAAATGTAGCGTAGTTCTGATAAAGACATGATTATTAGAGGATATGCAATAAACATTTACTTATAATAAGTGATATTTATTCACGACAGAGAGTTTCAGCTTTATCGCCATTTTCAAGTTCGTCTAGACTAATGTGACGTCCTTAACTACGTCGTTAATGGGCTGTCTTATAACTGTCACTGTTTTGATAAAATGGTAAATGATGCCAAAATATTGAAAATAAGATGTTAATTACGACGTGACAATAGTCCAACAGATGTAGAGATAGATTCTGAGGTATGGTGAGTGGTCTACTTGGAGGATAGTATACTTAGGAAAATATGATGTTTCCTGGACTGTGTTTCAATCAAATGGCCGATTTTAGAAACACATCCAGGAACGCGCACTAAAAACATAGTTCACATAAGTAGGTGTCCGCCCCCGGTAGCTGAGTAGTCAGCGCGACAGAATGTCAATCCTAAAGGCCCGGGTTCGATTCCCGACTGGATCGGAAATTTTCTCCGCTCAGCTACCGGGTGTTGTGTTGTCCTGTCATCGTTATTTCATCCCCATCGATGCGCAAGTCACTGAAGTGACGTCAGATCGAAAGACTTGCACCCCGCGAGCGGTCTACCCGACGGGAGGCCCGAGTCACACGGTATCTATTTTTAAGTAGGTGAAGAATCCGCTACCGGACGACTACAACAATACTAGAAACCGTACCCACCGAAAAGTAAAATAACTACGAGTAACAATCTCAAACAACTTATAGTATAATGAACACGTAAAATTAAAAAAGCAGATGCCAGGCTAAGATTCATTTGAAGAATCCGAGAAGCAAGAGCTAATGTGGAGGTTTACCGGTAGTCATTCTTCGCACGGGCCGTCATTCATGAATAGAGGGGGGTGAAGCGGAGAAGCATAAATAATCTCACATGCATCACATGTAGTCGGAAACTCACCGTTAGAGGGTTAGGTACATATATATTTCGAGTAGGATTACGAAACGTTACGTAAACAGCAATCGTCCTCTTGTCTTGAAGGTGAAGTGTGCAAAATTTCATAAACATCGGAATTATATATAGGAAAAACGTGTGGCAGATATTAAACATGCCGGGCAACGCTGGGCGCTGCAGCTAGTGCAGAAATAGAAGCGAGAGTAATATCGCTTTTTTTTGCAGACAGTCCGATTTAGTTTCTCTGGGTACATTTAACGTATGTCCAAATAAGCTATACCGATGTGTTCCTACCGCAGCAGCGCGGTTATGAAATAGTTCGATGAACTGAGAAGGGTCACAAGCGCTGGAGACATCCTCTGGAATTAGTCATGCAGGACCTATCGTCATCGTTGTGTCACATCCAACATTAAATTAAAAAAAACTATTAATGAAACTTCATTTTCATTTTAGAAAGGTTATCGAGCTACATGATTTGATTGAGATAAACGAAAATAACTTTTTTTCACAGGATAGAAAAAAAATAGTTACTAAAAGACATGAGACTGTACGAAATCAGACTCCCTCGTGTTATACAGACAGCTGTTGTTTATAAATGTACAGACGTGTTTCGGCACCTTTGTGCCATTTTATTCATTTCTTATTTCCTACATTGCTTGGTTATGTAGGACCGTCCTTACATTATTGTATATCGATAGGCTGTCATCTGCAAGGTTGCTTTCGACAGATTAGAGTCAAATTGATTTCCAGAAATTCATAGCATTCATCTAAATATTTTGGAAACACTGCGTTTTGTAAAGTGCAGAGGTGTAACTTGCGAGTGGAGTTCAGCAAAAAACATGTAAGTGTGCTTTTCTGCAACATAAGGAGGTAAGGGCGGATGGTTTGTAAATAACTTTGCAGTTGGCGGGCTACCGACATAATATAATGTAAAGACGGTTCTACGGAGCCCAGCAATGAAGAAAACAAGAACTGTACAAAACTACCCAGCGATCGTTGCACAGAGCTGCTGAAATATCTTTGGACATACATGAAAAGCAGTTACTCAGATAACAGGCGATCGTGATTTTCCATATTTCATTCCGCAAACGCAGCTGCTCCTAGACGGTGAAACCCAACATGAAAGAAATGAGGTATGTACCGATATTTGGTGGTTAAGTGCTGAGAAAATGTTCATCGGGAATCCCTGGTTTTTGCCTGATTACAATACCTAGAGATGCTAGCGACACGGAGTGTTGGAGAAAAATATCAAGGCGAACGCTGTAAATTTCCGAAAATGTAGCTGACCCTAATCTGTCGTACAGGCAACTCTTTTTTTGGCCGCTACAGTAACGAACAGGTATAAATTTACATGAACAAGGCAAAAAGTAATACCGCTAAGTGCTCACTCCCTTGTTCTCAGGGCATGGAGTAGGGCACACCGGTTCGTGACACTCCTTTTCAAGACGTCGTCCAGGAAAGCAACTGTAAGGACAGGTGAATGGACTTCGTTCTCTGAAACGCCCTCTGCGGCTTCGATGCCTGCTCATCTTAACATGCGGAGCTTCTCTGGAGGAACGAGACGCAGTTCCCACGTGGTTATTTATTGGAGCTGTGTTGTCGGGGTACAGTGTGTAAAGAGACACACGTAGGTCAATAAGCACCAATCGATGATGGCGACAAAGTTTTTCCGGAATAACATACAGTTCCAAAAGCTGCTGTACATAAACTATTCCGCCTTCTATAGCGATCAACCTATAATGATACTTGAGTTTAAATGATTTTAAGTGTGTTCACAAATATTTATTGAGGCAGAACGTAAAATGTCTTTGTATGATACATATAGGCTATGTCATTCGCGTACTAATAACTGCAATGGGACTGTGCAGCCGCGAGGGATTTCCTCTTATATCACGATTTACTTTTAAAGAAATCTTGACAGTACTTGTGAAATTTTTTAGAAGTCTACAATCAACAGCTATTTTTTATCATTCTTTCGTCCAAATACAGCAATAATTTACTGAGCAGCGATTAAATAAAAACGAGAATTTATCATTTCGTAATCTGTCCTTCCACGTAGCATTTAGCAACCACAGAGTTTAACATACGATTTGTTTGCATTCGTATATTTTTATTATGAAATGGCCTCCAGAAATCAAATCTTTGTTTGACAGATTTGATAAGGTTTCATAGATATGGATCAAGAAACTTTATTAACTTGAATGTGTTGAGATGAAATGTATAATTATAAAGAAATAATGAGCGTCCAGTAAAGAGTGCTTTTTTCGTTGAGAAGGTATCGCAATGCTGCACATATTTTTCGATAGAGTTTACTGATCATTTATAATGAAGTAGTAGTAAATATAGAAAAAATTAATAATGAGTTACTGAAAACTAGTTACATTCTAAAACTTGTTTCTAATTTGTAACCGGGTTGGTACGGAGGGTTTGGTACAGCAACCCGTGTGTATGATATGAATAAACACGCAGTCCCGGTTGCAGTGTTAAAGTTCTTTTTGTTATTTCCCAAAGACGCTTTTCATCTTTAATTAGGCATCTTCGGATTGACCTACGGAAGAAATCCAAAGTTTCAAAATGCTTCAAATGGCTCTGAGCACTATGGGACTTAACATCTGAGGTCATCAGTCCACTAGAACTTAGAACTACTTAAACCTAACTATCCTAAGGACATCACACACATCCATGCCCGAGGCAGGATTCGAACCTGCGACCGTAGTGGTCATGCAGTTCCAGACTGAAGTGCCTAGAACCGCTCGGCCACAACGGTCGGCCTGCAAGGTTTTATAACAGTGGCATGACCCCCTTCTGTTGATATTGGATTACCAAAAAAATATTAAACAACATACTGATATTTGGTAGCGAGGGGCACATGGGGTACAGCGCAAAATACGTCCCAGCATAAATGCTCCTTGCCAAAGCTTTAAAAACTGGTGTTCTAAAAAAGTGCTCATAAAATGCCTACATTAATAGTCAGAATAATCAGGGCAAATAAAAATTAAAAACAAAAGTATATGAAACATTACTATAATGGGAAAGCATAGAAGTACATTGGGGATCTCTTAATACCAAGTAGTATTATAGGCAACAACATTCTGCGTATCCTAACTCCCTAAATCCAACATGCACTTCACTCCCCCTCCCCCGTAACATGTTTTTTTGAATACCTTTCTGTCATCTTCTGCTTTATTCTATTTCACTGGAAACCGCATAATCTTTTTACAGCTTTGACAAGGGGCATTTACCTCCTGGGATATTTTTTTGCAGTATCCCCTATACCCACCGCTATTAACATTTTCTTGGTAATCATATCTCAGTAAATGGGGTCACGCCACTATTATGAAATCTGTACCTCTTCCGCTGGCCGATCTGAATACGCCTAAGCAAAGGTGAAATGCTTCATTGGGAAGTAATAAAAATTTTTAACACTGCAACCAAGGCCGCTTGTTTCCTCAAAGTTACATTCTTTTACCTGTTTATACGAGGACTTCGAATCTGCGTCGTCCGTATCTGTTGTGCAAGTCTCTGTACTCTTTTTCAAACAGAAAATTTAAAAAATATTAGATTCATAAAATCAGGAATCAAAGGAACTTCTTTTATCTTCCATACTTAGTTCACCATCCATCACCGCAAAACAGTTCATCCGCTCTTCGAAGAATGGAGCAGACAAGGGCGCCATAAAAATGTTTACTTTGCATAATACTTTCCCATATGACAAAAATATTATCCCGGAGATTCTCTCGCTTACGTTCCTGACGCAGCTACGTCGCGAACCATCAGGCTCCAAACATGCTCGACTGGAAGCGAGTCGGAGGTTTTTTGCCGATGATTTCAACTCCGATACTACTGAGAGTCTGCTCCGCCAATTATTTCTGTATGTTCGTTCCAATGGATCCATGTGTCTAGTGTAGGTGACCACATAACTTGCCCTTACGTATCGAGGAAGACATTAAAGAGAAGAAAACGTATATCTGTGGCGACAGAAATTTTCAAGTACATGATGGGTAACTTATCTTTTGAATATATAGTTACCCATCTCATCATCTTTATACCCCGTTGACGCTACTAAACGTAGTCAAAAAAATTGTTATCAGGACACCAGAGGGCCATGGGCTACTGACCGGCAGTCAGGTAGCCGAATGGTGTCAACTGGATGCGGTGTGGTGGGGCATGAGGTCAACGCAACGCTCTCCCATTGATCGTCGTCTTTCAAGATCTTGGAAACGCTAATAGGTCCAAGGTTTGTCTCACTTAGTTCCAGTCCTCCCAACAGGAGAAAATCCCTGTTAGAGCCGTTAATTGACCACGGGTATCATTTGATGGATACAGCAACCAGACGCGCTAATCACTAAGCTACGTAAGCGGACACCCACACATAATACTTGAGAACATTTCTCGGTACAGTGCCGAAAGTAGGGAACATGTGGGGCTTCCATTTACTGACAAATTCTCGTAATGTGAACTGGACTGTCCACAATTGCGATTAGAACCAGATGTCGCAAAAAAAAGGTATAGAGGTTGGACTTTGGCATAGTGCCTTCTCTTTCCGTACCACAATATTTCAATGTCAAAATGTAGGCTCAGGCGCCTTTCACAGCGCGAAAGCTTTAATATGACACATTTCGAAAGAGTAAGCCCTTATCATCAGAATTGTTATACAACAAAATATAAAACGATAACGCCAAAAATATTAAAATGCCGTGGTCACTTCTCTTGTAACAGTGTCTTCCTAAAATGTGCTTCTACATCAATCGTGCAGTAGATAAACTAAAATTAATCGGTATACGCAGTTTTGCGTATCAGCAACGTACAAGATCCTTATACCTCCATGAAAGGTACACCTGGAATAAAAATGCATAAGCAGTGCTACTGAGCACATTCTGTGTAAAGAAGAAATCAAAGAGAAGACATTGACGAAAGTTAATGCACATCGCTACGGAGATCATCAGGAGCTCGAGTGACGTCACTAACAGATCACCAAGAACTAGGGTAAGGTGCCCTATTTTCGGGCAGATAAGGAAATTTAAAGATATGATTGTTAAAAATCGGCTGAAAGCTCCCGAAAATGACTGACGTATGTAAAACATTCTTAATTTCGGTAAGTTTTATTGTATGACGAAAATTCAAGAGGGCACACCTATAGGAATACTGTATTATTACAAAAAAAGTGGAAAAAATTCTGAAATATTCATATTTCATTACAATAATGATACACTTACAACTACACATTGAAGCTATCATTTGCAGTTTCACATTTGTACATCTCTCAACCGTGGTCCTCAGTCCTAGCACACAGTTCATTTACTCAAAGCCTCTTATCCAATCTTCTCCAGATTTATTTTCTCGGTATCGGACAGAACTATAGACGCACTGCTCATCTGCGCTGATTTCATCATCGGTCGAGACAAGGGAAACAGAATATTCGGAATGCTCAGCAGATGAAGACTCACATGTCAATTTTCTTTGCCTCTACTTGTTTTAGTCACTTTTGTGTTGTTCTGCCTGGCGTTTTGGGTGTTTTGATGTTTTCCTCTTTCGAAGATTCTTCTAGTTCTTCTAAAACTACTGTCTTGCATTTTAGGATGTCTTGAGCTGAAGGCTCTTCCTCAAGCACATTTTATGCCTAACCTAGAGCCCAGTTTCTCTTTCGAGTTTCATGCCTTTAACTAATGTAAAAGTGTGGATTCTGGAACTTGAAACACTTCGGACATTTCTAGATATCCCAGTTCTTTATTTCTTATGGTTTCTATCGCTTTTCTCCGCTCAACATTTTTTTCTCTTCCTAGCCATCTCCCGAAAGGAAATTTGTAAACGGGTACATTTGTCAGGTGGTCGTAATTAGCCACCCGTGCAATATCCGAAATTAGATACCTGTACCACGTCAAAAACATGACTGAACTACCGAAACATGTAATGAGTTATTGCATTTCAAAACTACTCACAAGTTTCATTAAATATGATATATCACTAATAAATAAGACTAAAATATCAAACTACTTACCATGCCGCTGTGGTGTTTGCGTTGTGTCTACAAAATATTACATTCAAATGTCTGAATTAAAAAAAAATCAATTGGGAGCACAGAACACGACTCGTGCTCTTAGTAGTTGGCAGGACACTAACATCGTCGATGCACAAATGTTTCAGCTAGTATCTGCATCGGCAACGCTCTCCAGGAAGCAAATATCCATCTATCCGGAATTCGGCCACCATCCCAAAATAGGGTACCTTGTACTGTTACGATATTTCTTAAAAAAGACATTATTCCACGAGGCTGTGTTTCAAATATTTTGTTTGTACTAGTAGTTTCAGGCACTTCCTGTTCTCTAGCGCTTCAATAGAAATAAATGTGTCTATACCGTTGTCGTTACATTAAGAAATCATGTGCCATGCATATTTATACACAGCACGGTCGCCAATGATCGTCATCTTGTAATATTTATCACAAATCACATTATTTATACTTGTTCATGTAGCTCTCAATGGGCAACGTATTGCAAATAAAATATTTGGAACACACCATGGTAAATAGTGTCCTTCTTCAAATTTATTGAGGCAATAGGGCCCATCCAGAAGAAAATGGTCGAAGTATTACGATCATAAAAGAAGATAACTGAAGAATGATATTATAACTAATATTTTTTCAAAAACAATTTAAAAAAAAATTGTAGTTGATTACGTCTCCTACTGCATTTTGATGTGTTTCCGTTTTTCCGCTGTCTATTGTAATTTAGAACTATTCCAGTTTTACATTTATCCCGCGTGTGCAGAACTGTGAGGTCTTCTACGATTCCCAACAAAATGGTGGTCAGTTTTCTTGGACGCGCATGGCTACTACCGACTTTTGGAAATTATTCAGTTGAAAAATTTCCTTGTGTTCCTAAAGTATATCAACTTGCAGGACCTACCAGTCTGACCTAAGTAGTTTGCATTACAGCTGTTACACTGAATTTTGTAGATACCAGCTTTACCGTATTTTGTAACTTCCCGCTAGCGTGTTGTTTTTTTAAATGTGGTTTCATCTTTGAATGGCTTAAATATCTGAGTTACATTACCGAAATACGAAATCACGACTCACTTAACATTCTGCGCGGCAGCCCGGTTTACCTGCGAGCTCTGTTTCTTACACATTAATTTATTCACTATGTTTTCATGATAACCGATAGCTCTGTCTGTCTGTCTTATAATATTCAGCTAAGTGATTCTATCCTGTTTACTCATCATGGTGGCGTTATCTGCTAATTAGCGAAGGGCGGAAAGTTTTTGCTATTTGGATGTCTGGAGTTATCATGTATCAAAATATTCGTTGTTGTCAGCTTCCTGTACGCTCTGGAGGCATGCCTACCATCCTGATTCGTAATATCACATTACATGACCCAACCATCTGGATACTACGATACGTAGATAGTAGAAATAATAACGATCTCGGTCGCTGTTTCTACTCAATTCATCTTCAGTTACTTGGTTTACCTGCCTATGTTAGTATTTAGAGTGTGCTACAGAAACAAAGCTAATTAAGGTCTAGGGCACGCTGAGGCCAGAGCTCAGTTGGCTGTGTATCACGCTCACACGTGCCCGCTGTTTCATGAACACGTGCCGAGCAGACGTCAGCCACAGATGGACGTGCTTCACAGTCGTATAGCGCCAGTGCCGGATGTTTGTTTCAGGCTCCCGTACACGTGTGACCAAAACATAAAGTTCAGATTCGTCGGCCCCAAAGCGAGGAGTGTTTTTTAAATTGTAGGACCACATCCATGTTACATTTATTTTAGATGTCAAATGACTTTATGCAGAGTGTATCATAATTAACAGCGAAAAGTGATATGTGTGAAAGCGTTCAGTAACAGACGCAAAAAGCGCCAGTAAACATAGGCCAGCGAAGGAGCCGTTCCCGAGCTGGTTGTGAATGTCTGTTAACTTCAGTATGAGATATTGTTCTAGTTTTAATATTTAACGTAAATGACGACATGTCGTAGGAACCGTGATATCTTTTGCTATAGCAAATAGAAAGCACCAAATGGATCACTTACTTTATACCGACTACTTGTTTGAACGGTTTCCACTTGTGCTGCAGATTACCTTCAGGTCTAGTTGTAACAGGAAAAAGAAGTTATAACAACAAAAAGTACAAAAGTAACATTAGAGGTTACACAATCAACAACAAAATATTATGAGAATCCAAACAGTAAAGTGCAGTTCGTCCACTAACGTAAAATACAATGGTTGCGGGTGGAGGCCACATAGTTTTTGTTTAGTCACGTGAAGTGTGTATGTGACATAGGCTAGTACATTGAAACAGCGTCAAAGAAATTCCTCCAACATAAAAGAAAATAAAATGCATAATGAAATCAACAACTGAAAAACATAATAATGTAATACAACCCGATAGTACACTGTGCGTCGTATATTTTATTTCTTGTTTGTGTATTTTAAAACAAAGTGCAAAATTAACAAACATCATTTGAGTCTCCCATCTATAAAATACAACTTTAAGATCTGACCTGTACTTTAATAAATAAGAATAACAATATACTATGGACTTTTACAGCAAGTTAAAAGACAGGAGACGGAAAAGTTATAAAAGTAACTGTTGCTTTTGGTAACTACTACAATTACAAAGATGTTTAATGATAATAGTAAGAGAAGTGTAAGAGAGCGTCCATTCCAGGGCGCCGTCTACCATAGGAGGCTGAGTGACTACATACAAGAGCGAAAACGTGCGATGAACACTTTGCTGCGAGGTTGCTTTTTACACTTGTGTTTCATCTTCTGTTGCATAACACACCACTCATATAGAAGTGTATTCATTATCATGACTTTTAATTTTTTATTTCTTAATTTATTTTATTTTTAGCGTAAATGACGCCATGTCGTAGGTAGCATGACATCTTTTGCTGTAACAAATAATAAAACACCATACGGATAACTTCGTGTACTACCGACTGCTTGTTTCAAAGGTTTCCACTTATCCTGCAGATTATCTTCAGCTCTAGTGGGAACCGAAAATAGAAGCTAGTACATTAAAACAGCGTCAAAGAAATTCATCCATCATAAAAGAAAATAAAGTACATAATAAAATCAACAACTGAAAAACATTATAATATAATACATCCCCACAATACACTGTGAATCGCTGTTTAATGTTCTAGCCCATGACATATGCACATGACATGTGGCTACACAAAACTTTTTACCCCACCCACAACCTCTGAATTCTACGTTAGTTGTCAAACTGTACTTTGCGGTGAGAGGTATGAGCGAGTGCTCATAAGATTTTGTTGTTAACTGTGCAACCTCAGATGCTAGTGTTCGTAATATTACACTTTTGCAACTTTTGTTTTTGTTGCCTTTTTTCCTGTTCCAAGTAGGCCTGAAGATAATCTGCAGCTCAAATTGAAAACGGCAGTTGGTAAAAAAAATCATCCAGACGGTTTTTGTTTATTTATTACATGTGTATAGCAGTGATACCTAAAATACTCCCCGCCATATCCAGCCAATTGCCTTGCGATGTGTATACGTTCCACTTTTCTAGACTCGTGACCTAAAACGCTCGAAGAAGGTACTTCGAATTCGATTTGAGACCGTGCATTCGAAGGACTTCTAGTGTTGTTGAAACACCATACGAGAAACCATTGTAATCCAACGGAGTCAAAACTATATATGTACACTGGAGTCCAAAATTAAAGCAAGAAACGGAAATTTTACAAGGCTGCGTTTATTTTGCCACAAAACAGTTTAAACAGGTGATAGAGAAGTAGAGACAATGTAAAGAACACAGAACCTAATCAACTGCAACATGCATAACGGTAGACAAAAATGTTCCTCCTGTTTCCAACTAAGCGGATTTGCACACACAGTCTGACAATTAGTTAATGTGTTCTGTATGGGCTGTGACCACCGCTGGCAGCAATACAAGCCTGACAACGACGGGACATGCTGTGAATGTTGAGGCAATAATGCCCATGCTTCCTGCAGAGCTACTCGCAGGTCTTGGAATGTGGTTGGTGGGTGCTGACTTGAGGCAACCGGTCTCCCTAGTGCATCCCAGGTATGCTCTGTGTTATTCAAATCTGAAGAAATACAACTGCATTTCTTATTACTTTTGTTAATTATTTGTTTTGATTTAGTGAAATTGCTATGCTAAGGAGATTTTCGCATTTTCTTTTAAGCGGGTATGAAAAAAAATTACGGAAGTCGCTTTACTTAAATATGATTCAATATTGCAAAACTGATTACTTTTACTGTTTCAAAGGAAGAACCGCTAATAAAGAGAATCCTCCTACATTTACATTTATTTTTATTTGACAAAATTAGCAAATATTAAAATATTTATTACGACTCTTGCCCCCCCCTCCCCCACCACCACCGAAACCGTACCCCCTTCAGGAGGAAAGTGGTTGGCCGGCCTAGAGAAGCGGACGACGGCCAAGCAGCTATATAGATATGCAGAACACAGCACCCGACTGGGTAAAACCAAGACAGGACACACCAAGGGAAACATACGCGGAAGTGGTTTCTCCTTCGAGAAGCCATGGAAACGTAGTCCCATCACCACAACACCAGACACCATCATAAGAACAACACCGGGAAACACACAGCAACAACTACCAGGTCCACCATGACAGAGAAAGCTCTAGGGAAGCCCACACACAGCCCACACCCCCGGATCAGGTGTTAGGCATTATGGTGCAGACTATGAACCTCGTAATGGAAATGATCAAGGAATTCAGGGAGGCCCAGAGGCAGAACACTCAGATCCTCGTTGCCCTTCAGGCAGCAGTCCAGCAGTCGCTCCACTCTGCGACTTCCTCAGTAGTTTCAAAATCCCATCATGGATAGACGACCAAATATCCAAGGCCTGACAATGTGTGTCTTTAACGCAAACGGCATTGTTAATCAAGAGGTCGAGTTCAGAGAACTCGTGAAGGAGTTCTCCATCGACATATGCATGATGGGGGAAACCCACCTAAAACCGGGAATAAAAGCGACAGTCCCCAACTACGTTAGCTACCGTAAAGACAGGCCAACCCAAGGTGAAGGAGTGGTCATATACATAAAAAAGGGATCCCCCACCACCAGGTATTCTTACCAGCTACCAACAAAATCGAAGCAGTGGCGGTGGAAGTAACCACTGCCACTGGACCCGTAACAATTGTTGCAATTTACCGAACCCCGCAAGACCAGAGAGATGAGGGAGACATAGCTGCTCTAGGGCAAACTGAAGACAAACTCATAATAGAGGGCGACTTCAATGCCAAACAGCCTGACTGGAATTATAGAGTAACCTCCAGGGCAGGAGCCAAACTGCAACAACTAGTGCTCTTCCACCACTTCGAAACATTGGGTCCGGTCGAGCCCACACATTTGCCAAAAAATGGAGGCAGGCTAGACATAGCTCTCACTAGGAGGATCGCAGGGTTTGTGGCCGCAAGGACAATCAACAGAATGTCCTCTGACCACAACCCAGTCATTCTAGAGGTCTATGTGGGAGACGGTACCAGACGTCTTACAAACGTACAGACTGGGAGCGATACCGAGAAACTGTCGCCTCTGATATCGCTCGCGCTCCGCCACCTACTGCCGAAACAGTAGAACAAGCGCTACAAGACTTAACAGGTACTATCTTACACGCAGCGGAAGAGGCCACCCCTCCACAAAGGGATGGCCCACCGCCGCAAATACATCTCCCTGAACACTTGCTAGCTCGAATTCGTCATAAGAACAGAGAGGCAAAAGAGTGGAAGATCACCAGAAATCAGGCCACCAGGAGGCTGCTCAATCGTCTACAGAGAGAACTGAAGGTAGCGCTCAATGAGCACAAAAACCAGCAATGGCAAAACCGCCTCACAGATCTCAAAGTAGACGATCATACACGATGGCAAGCAACCAAACAGTTCATAAAAAGACGCGCTAGGATGACGCCACTGCACGGCGAGCGGGGTCTGGTCTACAGCCATGCTGAGAAGGCCAACGCCCTCGCCGACTCCTTCGAGAAGCAGTTTCAAGCGGCAGAACCCCAGGATGAAGAGCATGAAGAGGCAGTCCATCGTCAATTGGCTGTCTTCCTCAATGCTGAGGACCCAGAGGACGAACCCATACTTTTTGCCCCCGAGGACGTGGGAAGAGTAATTAGGTCCCTCCCTACAAAAAAAGGCGCCAGGACAAGACAGTTTCACCAATCAGTTAGTCAAAAATCTCCCACCCACAGCAATCACACACCTCGCGAACGTCCTCAACGAGATTACTCGATCCCGCGAGTTCCCAGCTTGCTGGAAACATGCGGAAGTGGTCGCGATACACAAACCAGGGAAAGACCATCTATTCCCGTAGCACTACAGGCCGATTAGCTTCTTGCCAGCTCTCAGCAAGATCTACGAGCGCCTCCTGCTAAGACCCATACAAGAACATATTACCAGAGAGAAACTTCTGCCGGATTTCCTATTTGGGTTCCGGCAGAACCACTTTGCCCCACAACAGGTCATGAGAGTGGTGGAAGCAGCCACAGTAGGCTTCAACCACAGAGGCAACTGCGGGATAGTGCTACTAGACGTAGCCAAAGCCTTTGATTCAGTATGGCATAGAGGGCTACTCCACAAGTTGTACACACAAGGGTTTCCCGGGAGTATAGTTAAGCTGATCAGAAGCTATCTCACGAATAGAACTTTCTCCGTCAAAGTAGAAACTGCCACCTCCACCAAAAGGCGTATTCTTGCTGGCGTGCCACTGGGATCGGTCCTGGGGCCCGCTTTGTACAGTCTGTACACTGCGGACACTCCAACGGCCCCCCTGGTGCACACTGCACAGTACGCAGACGACACAGCTTTCTACACGAGAAATGCGAACAAGGACCTGATCATCCGTAGGCTACAAAGGGTTTTAGATGACACAAAAACTTGGGCCCGTCGCTGGCGTATCACCATCAACTCTGAAAACACGCAGGCTATGCTGATTACCTGCAGGCTCGGAAGGCGCGAATCTTCTCAACGTCCCCCGCTCCACCTTAACCTAAACGGAACCCAACTCCCCTGGCGCAGAACCGCCAAGTACCTTGGCATAACCTTGGACTCTCGTCTTACGTAGAAACCCCACATAGACGAGGTCCACAAGAAGGTTTGCGCCAGAATGTCCATCCTAAACCCAATCCTGAACTCAACCAGCTCCCTTCCCTGCCCAGTAGGAGTAAATGTGTACCAGGCCCTGATCCGGTCAGTAATGGAACATGCGTGCCCTGTATGGGGATATGCGGCAAAGCAGCACCTGGACAAGCTCCAAAGGCTGCAGAACCGCGCCCTCAGGAGGGCATTGCATTTACCTCTTGGATTCCCCATAGATGATCTACACGCCGCACTCCTGAGAGAGCGTTTCCAGGATCTGGCAAGGGCCTTCTATGAGGGTTCTTCCAGATCAGGAAACGGCCTCATCCACTCCCTAGGTCGTATGACATGTCCCGCGACAAGCACAAGCGCCCCATGACGATCTTCGACGATTAAGTCGAATTGAAAACCCCAATATCCAATCCCTAAACCTGCTCCTTCCCATATAACACCAATCATCTCGCCAACCTCAGGCAAGTACCAGACACAAACAGAACAATGATCACATTTCACAGACACCATAAAAAACTACAAATACATACAACATACATACAACTACATACAAATCACACATACACGTACACAGGGGAGTCAAAGCCGAAAGGCTACGAACTCCCGCTCACACTTCCCCAAACAGGGGAAAGTAACAGATGAGAGCAGCAGCAGCAACACCCCTACTCTTCGCCAGAAGATGATGGGTACAAAACTCAACGAAACGTTGCGACAAAGACGACGACACCACTCGGCTGATAACCTGAGAAGAATTCATCAGGGGAATACGCCGAGAGATACTGCAATAACATATAATTATTTGTTGCTTCTTTTTTTGTCGCCAACAGTTTATGTTTTATTTACCATCCCATTTAACTTGTTTTGTTTGCAGTATTTTATGATTAATAAAATCTTGTCATTTTTATAACAGATTAATCCTATGTTGATATAATAATCACTCATCAATATTGACTAAAATAATGACTTGACCACTATTTCAGTAAGTTTTCTGAGCACTCAAGTTTATTTAAGATTGTGATAAAAGTTATAACCTCCATGCGGGCTAGCAACAACAACCACTGTCAGAGGGTGGAATCAATTTAGCAGACGTATGGCCAGGCAAACAGGTGGAAGGCTTATAAGTTAAAGTGATTTGATGTCTCGATGCGTACTTTCACTCGCATGTAGTCTTGCATATCAAATCGGAAGACCAGTATAGTCTTGCATGTTCGTTGCAACTCGTTGTCAGTTTTACCTGTAATAGTGTGATAGTCAGCAAAGATCACCGTCTTAAGAGTAAAATTTGGTGCAATACAAATACTTATATTAATTTTATAAATCCATTCCGTAATCAAAACGTCTATCAGAAATGTAAACAAACAGGAGACAAACTACCCAAGCTACAACCGTTTACGCCTTAGTTTATATCTATCTTTTTACTAGATGTTTCGTTTCCGTCGTGTACGCTGATTGCTCTATCTTTAAATGTTTATACATTTTATTATATTAATTAGGTGATTTGGGTATCGTCTTTGTATCATAATATCCCATATTTTTCCGCACTTATTCAGTCGAAAGATTTTTCGTAATCAATGAAGCTATACGACTTTCTAAGTTATATTCCCTTCTTTGATTTACTATCTACTTGATTGTGAAAGCAGGACCTGAACAGGACGGTACCTTTCTAAAAGCGTTTTGTGCTTCTAATAATAAAGCGTATATGACCCCCCAGGGGCTCAGCATTCATTTGCTGAGTACGGGCTTGGCGACCCCGGGGTCCTGAGCTGGGGACTGGTCAGCGCCGCCAGTCTCCTGTCACCGTAAACCCCGGACATACTTCAGCGACCACCGCATGGTGCGGCGGTGCAATGTTGTGTGCTGCGGGGAATGGTAATCTTGGCTTGACCACCTGGATTGCGAGGAAGGTAAACCTCTATAAAAACCCCTCAATCTTACGGTGTGCTGCGCGCCTATAAGATGCATGGCTGTTGGAACAGTCGCAAGCGGGCAACCTCTGGGGCACCTGCCACACCCCAGTTGTATAAGGCTTACTCAGGCACGCGGGGCTCTGTCAGAGCGGACCTTTAGTTTCCTAGCAGCTCGTGGGACCACAATGGACTCTTCGACCTCTACGTTTCCCCCTACCAGTGGATTGGGTGGGCCACTGGTAGGAAAACACACCCAATCGAAAAAGCGACTTCGTGCTGGGAGTCCTCCAGCGTCTGGTGTTACTAGAGATTTATCAGACTGTCGTAACAGAGCACATGCTAATAATCAGAATGTGTTTTTGATTGTCAAACGGAAGGAAGGTAGCTTTGAGAGAGTTTCTCCCTTTTACATCCACAAGGGTCTTGAGGGAATTGCAGGAACACTGAAATCTGTGAAGCGTCTGCGCCTTGGGACTCTGTTAGTTGAAACTTCTAGTTCCCGTCAAGTCACTTCTCTTAGGAAAGCAACCTGTCTCGGAGAGTACGCTATCGAGACCGAGCTCCACTCCATTTTGAACTATAGTAAGGGTGTTGTGACATGTAGGGACTTGGTGGATATCCCCAAGGACGAGTTGAAATCTGAGTGGGCTGACGAAGGTATTGTCGACGTGCAGCATATTATGAAACGAGTCGATGGTGACCTAGTCAAATCCGACTCGTTTATTCTCACGTTCAATTGCCCGAGACTCCCAGAGCATGTTAAAGCGGGTTTCTTACGTTTGCCAGTACGGCCATATTTCCCCAACCCAATGCGCTGTTTTAAATGTCAGCGCTTTGGGCATACTACGTTGGGGTGCAATGGGATAGCCACTTGTGGTAAATGTGGTCAGCCTGCCCATGAAGGAGCCGATTGTTCATCGCCTGTGAAGTGCGTGAATTGCTCTGGGAGTCACCCTGTCTGGAGCCGGGTCTGCCCCACCTATCTCGAGGAACGGAAGATACAGGAGATCAAAACAACTAAGCGCATCCCCTATGGTCAGGCCAAGAAGCTCTTTAAGGCCATGCAGCCTCCTGTGTTTACAACATCTTTCGCTTCCACTCTGCAGAAGCCGGTACAGTTGGCCACTGTTGCTACACAAACGGAGGTTGCTAGTGTCAGCACTAATACCTGCGTTTGCCAGTGCACTTGTGCTGCTGCGGTTGTTTTGCAACCTGCAGCTCTCCCCACAACGTCGGACAAGGCCGTGGTTGCTGACATTGGGGTACTTCCTGCCCCTCCCCATATGGCACCTTCTGCCCAGGCGAGTAAAGCTCCAACTGTTGACAAGGTTCTGCATTCTAAGCCCCCCAAGACGAAGACGCCGAAGGTGAACGTTTTGCCACCTGAGGAGACTAGTCAGGGTCAGTCCGATGACGATGCCATCGTACTATCTGACATCTCCCTTGGGTCGCCATCAGAGCTGATGGACATTGATGTCGACCAGGGGCGATATTCTCGCCCCAGGAATAAATCTCCGGCCAGTACGGGCTCTCCTCCAAAGCACAGGGGCAGGGTGAAAATTCAAGCACCCTGATCACTGGCTCCCATATTACAGTGGAACCTGAATGGGTTCAGGAAGCATGTGGCTGAATTACAACTCCTTGTACAAGAGCGCCCCTTGTGCTTATGTCTCCAAGAGACACATTTCCGGGCCACTGATGCTCCTTCTTTACGGGGCTATACCGTGTATCGAAAAGATGATCTGATGGGGGACAGGGCAAAGGGTGGTGTTGCAGTTTTTGTCCACGACATGCACCACTCATCTGAGCTCCCTCTCGTTACGGACTTGCAAGCAGTTGCCGTTGACCTTCTTGTGGGGCGGAGGCTCACAATCTGTTCCGTTTACTTACCACCTCAGGATGCAATAGACTCTGAAGCTCTCACAGACCTTATTACCCAACTCCCCCGCCCATTTCTCCTTCTGGGGGACTTCAATGCTCATAATGTCTTATGGGGCTCTACGACTACTTGCCCCAGGGGTCGCATTCTGGAAAGCCTCATGGCATCCGAAGAACTGTGCATCCTCAACTCTGGTGCTCCCACTCATTTCTGTACTGCTTCTGGGTCGTCGTCAGCTATTGACCTTTCCTTTTGCTCTCCAGCACTCGCGGATTCTGCTCTGTAGGAGGTTGCCGCTGACCTCCATTCTAGTGACCACTTCCCCCTTTGGATTCGCCTCCTGGATGAGACTGTGGCATTACCAGTGCCACCCAGGTGGCACCTCTGCAGAGCTGACTGGACACTTTTCAGCGATTTAGCTGTTTTGGAACACCGTGCCAGCGTCCACGAATGGGTCGACCATGTTACAGGCGTGATCTTCCATGCTGCTGAATTGTCGATCCCACGGTCCTCAAGTCATCCCAAGAGGCGCCCTGTCCCTTGGTGGAACACTGAGTGCCACTCAGCCATCAGAGCCCGCCGTGCAGCTCTGCGCCGCTTCAAGTGCCGTCCCTCAGCTGACAATCTTGCGGCCTTTCGGGTGGCAAGAGTCAAAGCGCGGCGAGTGATTAAAGAGAGTAAACGACGGTCATGGCAATCGTTCCTGAACTCCACCTCCCGCTCCACTAGTTCTACAAAAGTATGGGAAGCCATCAGGAGGATTTCCGGGAAACGCAGCCAACTACATGTCACGGCATTGCTGCATCAGGGTTGTCTACTCACGGCGCCGAGAGACATTGCCCAGACACTGGCCATGTATTTTGCCGAATCCACTGCCACTATTAACTGTGATCCAGATTTCTGCCGCTACCGCACTGCCATCGAGAGGGATCACTTGGACTTCCGGTCTCCAAATTCTGAACCCTACAACTGCCCCTTCACAATGTGGGAACTGGATTCGGCGCTGTCTGTGGCTCATGATACTGCGCCAGGTGATGATTAAATCCTGTACAGCATGCTGCAGCACTTGTTGCTGCCATCCAAGGAAGTTCTCCTGAATTGTTTTAATATGATATGGTCATCTGGCACGTTCCCTGACCCGTGGAGGGAGGCGATTTTGATTCCCCTCCTCAAACCGGGAAAAGACCGAATGCATCCCAGTAGTTATCGGATTATTGCTTTGACGAGCTGTGTCGGGAAGACATTGGAACGCATGGTCAACCGTCGCCTGGTTTGGCTGCTCGAGACCAGGCAGCTCCTTAGCCACTCTCAGTGTGGCTTTCGGAGATGTCGTTCAACTATAGACAACTTGACCCTGCTTGAGGCGGCCATCCAGCAGGCCTTCCTACGTAACCAGCATTGTCTAGGTGTATTCTTTGACATTAATAGGGCGTATGACACTACTTGGCGCCGCCTTATTCTCAATCAACTCCATCAGTGGGGCTTTCGTGGCCATCTCCCCATCTTCATTCGGTCCTTTCTTTCCCGCCGCCTCTTTCGATACCGGGTTGGTAATGTGTTATCTGATTTGTACGTGCAGGAGAGTGGTGTTCCTCAGGGAAGCGTTTTAAGTGTCACCCTATTTGCCGTCGCCATTAACAGTATCACGTCCACTATCCGGAGTCCTGCCCAGTGCTCCTTGTTTGTGGACGATTTAGCTGTTTTCTGTTCTTCCTCCAGCCTTGTCACTGCTAGTCGGCAGCTGCAGCTTACGATAAAGCGATTAGAGGCATGGACTGCGAAGACGGGTTTTACCTTTTCTGCAGACAAATGTGTGTGTGTTGATTTTAATCGTTCTCGACGTGCTTTTACCTTCCCTGAATTGCGTCTGAGGGGCACCATTCTTCCTTTTAGGAACACTGTGAGGTTCCTGGGCCTCACCTTTGATTCCAAGTTGTCGTGGTTGCCGCACCTTAAAGACCTCAAGGCGCGCGCCCTGAAGGCACTGAATATTTTGAAGTGTCTGAGCCATCGGTCGTGGGGAGCAGATCGGGCGCGTCTGCTGCAGTTTTATAGGGCTTTCGTCCGGTCGCGTCTTGACTATGGATGCTCTGTGTATGGGTCAGCGAGGCCTTCGTATCTCAAGATTCTTGACGCAGTACACCATGAGGGTATCAGGCTGGCTACTGGTGCCTTCCGTACCAGTCCCATCCCCAGCCTGTGTGCTGAGGCAGGGGAACCGCCGCTCGCCATCCGGCGGAAACTCCTCATAGTGCGACGGGTGTGTCAATTCCTTGCCTGTCCTACCTCCCCTGCATACCCTACTGTTGCCCGACCGCCTATGGAACGTCTCTTTTCCAGTCGCCCAAGGGCAACGAGACCATTTGGGATTCGTGCCAAGCATTTGCTTGAGTCCCTTGGTGTGGAGCGTGTGGCACCCCAACTCCAGGGTTCTACCCGTTTGCCATCCTGGTTGCTCCAGAGGCCCAGCATCCTTTTAGACTTGTCAGAGTACCGGAGGAGCTGCACTCCTGCGTTTGTTTTTACCTCCTTATTTTATGATATTTTAAACCAGCTTCCCGACCATGTACCAGTATTTACGGATGGCTCTAAACAGGGGACTCTGTTGGTTGTGTTGTTGTTTTCTCTGATCGAGTCGTCAAGTTACGGCTTCCTGCAGCGTTTACCATCTTTGATGCCGAATTGTTTGCGATCTTGCGGGCATTGGAGCAGATGAGATGTGTTCCCAGTCTTAAGTTTCTCATCTGTTCTGACTCCCTGAGTGCCCTTCAGACCATGCAACACTTGTACCCAGCGGATACGGTCGTCCAGAACATCCACGATGCCCTACTCCACCTGCAACGGCAGGGGAAGGAGGTTTCTTTCTGCTGGGTGCCGGGGCACGTGGGTATTAGGGGAAACGAACTGGCGGATGTGGCTGCCAAAGATGCATGTTCCCTCCCTCACGTTGTTGAATGTGCCGTCCCCCTCCATGCTGTTACCTCCCTTTTGCGTTTTCGTGTTATGTGTCAATGGGAAGAGGAGTGGCTGGCAGTCGGTGAAAATAAGCTGCGTCTGGTCAAGGCCACCACGCGGCCATGGCGTACGTCCTACCAGTCATGCAGGCGGGATGAGGTTCTCCTCACTCGCCTCCGCATCGGGCACAATCCCTTAACGCACGGTTTTTTACTCCGGCGGGAGGACCCCCCAATCTGCAGTGCTTGTGGCGTCCAGATTACGGTCCGCCACATTTTACTTGGCGGTGGTTTCCTTGCCACCGGATTTGCCCTCTATTTTGCAAGAAGACGCAACGACTGTGGTTAAGGTCTTACGGTTTTGTGTCCTGTCCAATTTGTTAACTCGGATTTTAGGGAGAGGATTTTAATGTGCTGCTGGGTGACTGGCTCACCTAGGCTTTAGGTAAGAGGTCCGCCAGTCACGATTACCTACTTGTTTCACTTCGATTTCTGTTCTCTTTTCCTTGTGTTTCCTTCCCTCTTTTAGTGCGTTTCTTCTCCTCTTGTTTTGCCTCTCTATGTGAGGATTTGGAACTGCGTCAGGTCTGTCCTTTTAGCCGTTCTCCTTGTTCGGTGTCCGTCTTCGTCCCTTCACTGCATGTTTTCCTGTTTCTATGCGTTTGGGCGCTGATGACCACGCTGTTTAGCGCCCGAAAACCTCAAACCACACACACACACAAATAAGCTGCGTCTGGTCAAGGCCACCACGCGGCCATGGCGTACGTCCTACCAGTCATGCAGGCAGGATGAGGTTCTCCTCACACGCCTCCGCATCGGGCACAGTCCCTTAACGCACGATTTTTTACTCCGGCGGGAGGACTCCCCAATCTGCAGTGCTTGTGGCGTCCAGATTACGGTCCGACACATTTTACTTGACTGTCCTTTATTCTCTGAGCAGAGGGCGGTGGTTTCCTTGCCACCGGATTTGCCCTCTATTTTCCAAGACGACGCAACGACTGTGGTTAAGGTCTTACGGTTTTTTGTCCTGTCCAATTTGTTGCCTCGTATTTTAGGGAGAGGATCTTAATGTGCTGCTGGGTGACTGGCTCACTCAAGCTTTAGGTAAGAGGTCCGCCAGTCACGATTACCTACTTGTTTCACTTCGATTTCTGTTCTCTTTTCCTTGTGTTTCCTTTCCTCTTTTAGTGCGTTTCTTCTCCTCTTGTTTTGCCTCTGTATGTGAGGATTTGTAACTGCGCCAGGTCTGTGTCTTTTAGCCGTTCTCCTTGTTCGCTGTTTGTCTTAGTCCCTTCACTGCATGTGTTCCTGTTTTTATGCGTTTGGGCGCTGATGACCACGCTGTTTAGCGCCCGTAAACTTCAAACACACATACACACACTTAATATTCTCGCATATATTTTATATCCTGTATTGAAAACAGTTATTCCCCTTTAACGCCTGTAGTGTTCACACTGGTTTCTAAAAATGGTTGAAATGGCTCTGAGCACTATGCGACTTAACTTCTGAGGTCATAAGTCGCCTAGAACTTAGAACTAATTAAACCTAGCTAACCTAAGGACATCACACACATCCACGCCCGAGGCAGGATTCGAACCTGCGACCGTAGCGGTCGCTTGGTTCCAGACTGTAGCGTCTAGAACCGCACGGCCACACCGGCCGGCACACTTGTTTCTACAATGTTTTTAAATACCAGGTGTTCCAAAATGAATACAGGATTTTTAAGACATTGTAACATTCTTTACATTCAACCGACAATTATAAATAATACATTAAATGAAAGAGCAACTCAGACAGCTTTTTTTTTACAAGTATTCAGTGTGAGCACCATTTATCGTATGGCACACGCCGTGTCGATAGGTGAATTCTTCTCAAACCTTGATCAGTGTGTGGAGTAATTGGTGTAACAAATGCTTCAGTCCTGTTTCTTAAATCGGGTGCGCCAGCTGGTAGCAGAGGCATGATACTTTATGATCCCCAAAAGGCAAAAATCGCTTGGCGTCAGATCGGCTGGAGGCTCTGCGAAACAAATTCTCCCACGCGGCTCCTTGCAACCAATCCAGCGGTCGGGTACAACGTTATTTAACCTATCGAATGCTGAGTTATGACAGAGAGGCGGCGGCCCGTCTTGCTGCCAGATAACGTTCCGTGCTTCATTTTCTTCCAATTGAGGAAAGAGCCGTAGCTCTGTGGCATCAAGACGGTAAACACCAGTTACAGTTGCTTCTCTTAAAAAGAAAGCCCATAAACTTCCGTCAGGATATGGTACAAAAACACTCAATTCCGGGGAGTCTCTTTGCAACCGGTGTTGTCTCGTGGGGATTTACTGACTCCCAGATGCGCACATTATGTGTGTGCTCATTTCCACCTAGGTTGAAATGTCAGTTCATTATTGAAGACGACACTATTCAGAAAAGACTTTATCGTCTTGCAGCAACACTTCGTTTGCAAAGTTGGAACGTAAAGTATAGTCTTTAGGCTTCAGAGCTTGTAACAACTGCAAACGATAAGGACGTAGTTGTGAGCGCCTCCTTAAAAGCCTCCACACAGACGTCACTGGAACTCCTAATTCATGGCTAGCCGTCCGAATTGATTTCTTGGGCTACGCTTGAAATACAGTCTCACTCGTTGAGCATGTTCTTCACTTTAGGAAGGAAGCAGCGCATGCGGATGCGCACTGGTTGCTGTTGCTGTTATGTACAGTATAGCTCAAACGTATCTTGTTGCTGCCGTGGTCTAAGTGGGAAGACTGGTTTGATGCCACTCTGCATGCCACTCTATCCTGTGTGAACCTCTTCATCTCCAAATAATTACTGCAACCTACATCTTTCTGAATGTGCTTTTTGTATTCATCTATTGGTGTCCCTCTACAAGTTTTATTCCCCCCCCCCCCCGCATCCACACACATACTTCCCTCCAATACTAAATTGGTGATCCTTTGATGCCTCAGAAAGAATCCTAATAACCAAGCCCTTCTTTTAGTCAAGTTATGCCACAAATGTATTGTCTCCCCAATTCTAACTAGTACTTCCTCAGTAGTTACGTTATGTACCTGTGTAATCTTCAGCATTCTTCTGTAGCACCACATTTCAAAAGCTATTTGTCGACCATTTTTCGCTTCTGTACATGACTACATTCCAGACAAAATCCGTTAGAAAGATCTTCCTAACGCATGAATCAGTATTCGATGTTAATAAATTTCTGTTCTTCAGAAACACTTTTCTTGTCATTTCCAGTCTGCATTTTATATCCTGTCTACTTCGGCGATCATCAGTTATTTTGTAGCCCAAATAGCAATAGTTGTCTACCGGCGTAAGTATCTCGTCTTCTAATCTGACTCCCCAACGTTGCCCAATTTAATTCGACTACATTTAATTATCATTGATTTCCTTTTGTTGATGTTCATCTTATAGCCTCCTTTCAAGACTCTGTCCATTCCATTCAACTGTTATTCCAAGTCTTTTGCTGTCTCTGACAGAATTAAAATGTCATCGGTAGACTTCTAAGTTTGTATTTCTCCTCCCTGAATTTTAATTCCTACTCCAAGTATTTCTTCGGTTTCCTTTACTGCTTGCTCATTGTAAAGATTGAATATCGTCGGGAATAGACTACAACCGTACCTCACTCCATTCTCAACCACTGCTTTCCTTTCCTATCTTTCAACTCTTATAACTGCCGTCTCATTTCTGTACAATTTGTAAATAGCCTTTCGCTCCCTGTATTTTACTTCTGCTACCTTTTGAATGGCAACGGCCTTGCCGCAGTGGATACACTGGTTCCCGTCCGATTACCGAAGTTAAGCGCTGTCGGGCGTGGCCGGCACTTGGATGGGTCACCATCCGGGCCGCCATGTGCTGTTGCCATTTTTCGGGGTGCACTCAGCCTCGTGATGCTAATTGAGGAGCTACTCGACCGAATGGTAGCGGCTCCGGTCAAAGAAAACCATCGTAACGACCGGGAGAGCGGTGTGCTGACCATACGCCCCTCCTATCCGCATCCTCATCTGAGGATGACACGGCGGTCGGATGGTCCCGATGGGCCACTTGTGGCCTGATGACGGAGTGCTGAGTGCTACCTTTTGAATATCAAAGAGAGTATTCCAGTCAACATTGTCAAAAGCTTCCTCTAAGTCTACAAATGCTACAAACGTAGTTTTGCCCTTCCTTAACGACCTTCTAAGACAAGATGTGTTCCTACATTTTTTCGGAATCCAAACAAATCTTTTTCAATGTCAACTTCTACCAGTTTTTGCGTTTTCTGTAAGGAATTCCTGTTAGTATTTGGCAATGATGACTTATTAAAGTGATAGTACGATATTTTTCCTACCTGTCAGCAACTGCTTTCCTAGGAATTAGAATTATTTTCAACAAGTATAGAAACGAAACTGGTTGAGCTGCTCTTTCATTTGAGGTGTTATTTATAATTGTAAGTTGACTGTAATAAATGCTACAAAGCCTTGGCCTCGATATTCATTTTGGAAAACCCGGTATAAGCATAACTTGGGCCTCTGACAGGGAGAAATGTGATGTGCGACACAGTTAAAAAGTTCAAAAACATACAGATTTTGTTGTGGATTTACCAGATATATTTGAATGGTGGCAGTGGCGCTCGGGGAATTCTGCCGCTAGAGCACTCTGGGACTTGTAAATCATGGAAGACGTGCCAGTTGGTACATTAGGCGTCCTGCCTAGAGGAGCCACGCCTCGCCGCCGTTGCCACAGTCCTTGAAGATAACAAGTGTTTGTCCGGAAGAGACACGCGCTGCTACGGCCTGCAGGAAGCGGCGGTCGGAATGCTGGGCGCTCAGCCGCGGCCCGCAACACGCACCGCCACCGCCGTCGCTCGGATTGCCTTCTGGCGAAACAGACGGCCGTCGGCTGGTGGCGGCTGCTGCTGGCTACTGGCTACTGGCTACTTGCCAGACAGCGTGTACTGCAGCTCTGCGCTCCTCTTTTTTCCTGCACCCACTGCCGTTGTTGCTGTCCTTCCGCGGCCTTGCCTCTGCGGTAAGAATTTCTGACTCGTTTCCCGTCGCAAGCTCCCAAATAATTTTTTTTAATCTCTTACAGTGACCCGTTTTAATTCTTTTCTTCTTTTTTGTTTGCTAAGTACTAGTTGGAGAGTTGGACAAAGATCCTAGCTTATTTCTATCTCACGCGCTAGGAAGGAAGGGAAGGTCGAAGTTTAGCGTCCCGTCGACGCCGTGGTCGAGACGTAGGACACGCTTAGCTGGACAATAATGAGTAAGGAAATTGGTGGCAGCCTTTTCAAGAATTTTTCCCAGTATTCGCGTGAAGGATTCAAGGGGTATGAGTGAATATCGAAAAATGGTTCAACAGGCATGAATAAATAACTCTTTTCACTGCTTCATTTCGTCGCTTATAACAACAGTTCACTTGTTGTTAAAATGTATATGTTCATACTTTTTCGGCATAGCCTATTATCAGAATATCGGACAAAAGTACTTAATACAGAGTACGGTTTCACAAATTTTCAATCTTAACCTTGAGCTTCAATGTAATGACTAAAATCATGTGAGTCCTTTTATCTGATTTTCTGATGATAGGCTATGCCTGTAAAGCATAAATAAAGAAATTTTAAGCAAATGGACTGTTGTTATTTGCAAACAAATTAAGCGCTGAAAATGATGTGTTTAGAAAAAAAGAACTTAATCATATGGTTTTAATCTTTATGTTGATATTAAGTCTTAAGATTGAAAACTTTTGAAACGATATGTTCTATTAAGTTCTTTTAGCTGATGCTCTGACGATGACGATGATGTTCGGCTTGTGGAGCGCTCAACTGCGCGGTCATCAGCTCCCGTACAAAGTCCCAATTCTTACAAAGTCCAATTTTTTACGCAGACCAATCTACTCACTGTCACGAATGATGATGATGAAATAATGAGGACAACACAAACATACTGCCCCCGGGCATAGGAAATCCCCAACCCGGCCGGTAATCGAACCCGGGCCCCTTGATCAAGAGGCAGCAACGATAGCCACTAGATTACGAGCTGCGGACTGATGCTCTGACGATGGGCTGTTTCCAACATGAGTAAACAAATATTTAACAACAAGTGTACTGTTGTTATTAGCGACCAAATAGAGCGATGGAAGAGATGTGCTCAGTATTCACATATTGGTCGCTGGTTTCCTGCCCTACATCATGTCGCTACTTAATCTGAACGTACAGCGTTCTGAATCAGTGAAATTTGGCGGTAAGGATAAACAGGGTTGACTAATTGAAATGAGTGTAATTTGTTTTCGGTCATCAGTCTTCTAACTGGTTAAATATTATCTGCCACGGCTGTCTCTTGTACTACAATTGCGTCATCGCAATGTGGAACTTGAACCCAACAGCTTCATTTATTTGTTACATATTCTAGTGACAACACTGGAAGAATACGAGTGAGAAGCAGTGAATTGACAGTAATGATAACTGCGTTGCTACAGACACCAGAAGCGGCCGTTAGAAACGTCTGTATGCTTGTGGGGAACGGCGGAAATGTGTGACGAAACGCCGCAGAATTTCACCGGACGCAGAAGAAGGAAGCTAACAACCAGTCGCCGGCAGTATCACAGAGTATGATCAAATAAGGAGTCTTCTCACTGCCACATGAAATTCTGTCTTCGTCAGCATGGTAGAAGACTTATAGTCTGGAGGGGGGGGGGGGGGGGGGGGGGGAGGAGACTTGGGCACTCTGTTGCGGGATGTAAAAGTGAGGGAGTGACACACTATCGAGGGACGTGTGATCTCATATATTATGAGCAGCGGGCAGCACGCAACGACACAATGGTGTGTATCTTAGGCAGTGGAAGAAATTCAAACACGCCAGCGCGCATGGAATTCGTGTAAGACGCGAAGCGTCAGCGACCCAGACAATTCTGTCCCACGACCCACGTAATATTCTCCTCATTTTTACGACCTGTAAAGTATCCTGCGTGTGAAAGTCATGTCTGGCATCCAGTTATTAAATTACACATTATGATCGTATTATGAAAATATCAATTTCGAGTGGCTCAAACGCCTGGTGAAAGTTTTCAATTGGACGCCCCTTCGGTGATTTGCATGCCCCTAACCTACCTCAGTTATCTAACCTGGTATAGGGGATTCAAGGTTTAGACTGGAATCCAAATCGCGTGTCGTTCCTGGCACATCCCCACATCACTGAGAGGTGAAAGCTACGTTAAAAGACGGAGAGAAAAATTCATGGTCCGGCCGCTGTTCGATCTCCCGACTTCTCGGTTTACGGACACGCAGTTTACCGCTACATCACCATGCCCGACTGCATCGTACTAGATGACTGGAATTAAAAATGTATACGTAAATAACTTTACTATGCCGATTTCAAAACTGTTCTTAGGTTTCTTCTACCATCTACAGCTTTTTTCGTAATGAAATAAAGTTTTATTTTTCAGTTTTCGGAATTTTATTAGAATAGCAAGCTAATTACACGAAAATGCCTTGCTTTTTATGTGATGGTTGGGTGGGAAAAGCAAAGGCAGTGGAGGGCAAAGGTTGGCCATATCGACAATATCTTGTGCCTGTAACTAACGAAATTTTGCATGAACCAGTATCGTAGACCACGAAGGAATATTGCTCACACCACTTCGTATCAAACTGGGATTTATGAAGCAATTTTTAAGGGTGTCTTCCGTAAGATGGAGCCTGCTTTAAGTATTTTTCTGTGCAGTTTTCCATTGCCAGTCAATAAAAACTGAAAGCTGGAGTTTTCTTTTTTGGTCTTCAAATTCACAAATTATTGGAATATCGTGAATACGAGAATACAATGAATGTTAAAGAAAAAGATGCCTTCAGATTCGTTACTGAAAATTTTATTGGAAAAAAATTATTTAAACTATTATAACATTGTCATACAGGAGCTGGAAATTTTCAGGAAATTGGATTGTAACATGAGTGTAGAAGACCACTTGCTACATTCACATATTCTCTGCTTATCTGAAGATCTGCGGCACTGTAGCGAAGAGCAAGGAGAACGATTCAGTCAGGATAATAAGGAGGTGTACAAGAGTTGTCAGGGAAGGTAGAAGGAAAGTGTGTTATAGCCGACAACAGTTATATGTGGAAGAGGGACAGCAAAGATGAAAGTTCAGCGAGGAAATTAAACGTAGCAGACTATCCAAATGTATTGCTAAGAAAACAGTTTGTTGCATTTTTTGTGTAAAATAATAATTATAGAGATCCGGACTTTCACTGAAATTTTATTTTAATATTTGAGCTGCAGTTAAATAAAACTTGAACATAGGACACTTTATATTATGAAAAATCCTGACGCGAGTGAACAAAATGAACGTAATTTTTAGAAACAGCAGTACAAATTGATTGTAGAACACCTATTTGTGAGAAACCATCTGACAACTTTTTTGAAAATACAGACTTGTGTTATTATTCAGGTATTTATCAATGGATGAAGGACAACAGGCAAATCCCATATTTCTAGATTTCTGGAAAGCATTTGACACTGTGCCCCATTGCAGGCTGTTAACAAAAGGTGAAGCATATGGAGACGTGTGAGTGGCTCGAAGACTTCTGAAGTACTAGAACCCATTTTGCTGGCCTCGACGGTGAGTGTTCACCAGAGACAAAAGTATCGTCAGGAGTGCCCCAGGGAAGTGTGATAGGACAGATGTTGTTCTCTATGTACACAAATGATTTGGCGGACAGGATGGGCAGTAGCCAGAGGTTGTTTGCCGATGATGCCATGGTGAACGGTAAGGTGTCGAAATTGAGTGACTGTAGCAAGATACAAGACGACTTGACGAAATTTATAGTTGGTATGAGGAATGACATCTAGCTCTAAATGTGGAAAAATATAAGTTAATGCGGATGAGTAGGAACGTCAAAACCTGTAACGTTCGAATACAGTGTTATTAGTATCCTGCTTGATACAGTCTAGTCTCTTAAACATATGGGTGTAGCGTTGCGAAGCGATATGAAATGGAACGAGCATGGTAGGGAAGGCAAGGCGAATGGTCGACTTCACTTTATTTGGAGAATTTTAGGACGCTGGTGCGACCTACTCTTGAGTTCTGCTCGAGGGTTAGGGATTGAAGGAAGACTTCGGAGCAATTGAGAGGCGGGCTGCTAGATTTGTTAGCGGTAGAATCTAACAACACGTATGTGTTACGGAGATACTTCTGGAACCGAAATGGGAATCCCTGGTGGTAAGGTGACGTTCTTTTCGAGGAGAACTATTGATAAAATGGAAACTGATTGCTAAACGATTATACTGCCGCCAACAGACATTGCTCGGAAGGACCATGAAGATATGACACGAGAAATTAGGGCTCATACGGAGGTATATAGATAGTCGTTCTTCCCCTCGTTCTAGTTGCAAGTGGAACAGGAAAGAAAATATCTAGTAGTGGTACAGTGTACCCCCCGCCGCTTACCGTACGGTGCCTTGTGGAGTACTTGTAGTTGTATATGCAAATGTAGATTTAACTTCCCGAGCAATTGGGCTTGCAATTAATGCAGGGTATACGTAATTTTATTGAATGAGTAAATGGTTCTTCAGTTAGAAACAGCGCAGAAACCCTGTCCATCATTCCTCTTTTCCGTTCAGAATGTGGATATAGCTACCCCCCCCTCCCCTCCCCGGTTGTTGTTTGTATACTTGTACGTACCTTTGTCTCAGGGAAGAATCAACTTACTGATGCCATTTCAAGATTTCGGGCGCCAATCGCTTAATCAGAAAATAATTGGTCATTGCTTAAAAGTACCGTACATAAACGATTATTGATTTGTTTATAGGAAGAACAGTTCAGTGGTGCTCAGCATATTCCAGATTTTCCTCTTAAAGCTACGAACTTCATAAAGCAGGAGAATCCATGCGTTGTAAAGAGTGGAGTGACATGGCGTTTCAATGACTGAAATCGCATTCGCGAGGTGAGAGGTTCATAATCTCGCCCCGCTATACTAAATTATTTATCTCGTGGTTTCCTTAAATCATCTGAGGCAAATGCTTTCGTTCATCTTTTAATCTCTTTGATATCATTATTTCAGTATTTTATCCATCTTCAGCAGCTGTCGTCGCATATAACGAAATAATAAGCAACTACCTGCATAAATGAAATTTAAATTCACTACCGGTTTCGGGCACTTACTGCCCTTCTTCAGGTTATGCCTATCGCGTTATTTGCGAGTGTCAGTAGTAAAGTGCATAGAGCAGAAACCCATAGTCATGTAGTTCACAGTGTCTGCATTGTTTCTGTAAGTAGATATTGGGGATATGAAACTAGGGAAACCTGAGCGTTATCTGTTCTGTTTAATTCATTTCTTGAATCAGATATCTTAAAGTTTTAAAGCGTTAGCAGTCGATATGGATTTTTCATGGAAATAATTTTTAAATTATCACTTATGCCGCTTATCGCGCTTTTTCCTTTGTCATTGGAGGTAGTTTCCAAAATACTGCACTCGCAATGAAATTTTTCTGTTGAATTTTTTTCTTATCTGCTAATTACAAATTTTTTATCACGTACTGTGAATAGTTTCAGTTGTTTAATAGGCTTTGCTAGCGAACGGGTTGTAGAGTTGCTGTACAGGCTGAGGGGAAAGTCTCACTATAAACTCACATGATACGTCTTTCAGTAAAGATACTTTTGATCAGTAATAATAAGAGTACTAGAAAGAGACTACAAATTTAACGAATAACTTTTGTAGTTGATTATTTCTTACGCCAGACTGTCTGTAACACGACCTGTGGAAGTATGATGATAACTAGAGTGCAGGTGAGTGGAAAACTCTAGATATGCTTCGTTTTCCCTGAACAGGAGACCGCTGAGACCGGTCAAAGGTCACAGTGACAGGGTCAATTCTTAACGTATCCAGCTGCAACGGTGTGTGTATAATGTAGTCCTGACGCGTTTCCAAATACGACGCTCTAACTGTATCTGTCGAGTGATTTAGCTTTGCGCGCTCGATATGAAATCAGTCGATATCTCATTCACATTTACGCCTCGAATGGAACCAAGCGGTATCGGTTTCCCATTAGCGTATCGGGAAAGTCCACGCATAGGCACGCCGTGACGGATGCGCAAGAATTCCAGCTGATGCGTTCCCCGAATGTAGGTAATACCTCGATTTTTTAGAAGAGCCGACATTTTTAGATGAGCTCGGTAGCTATCAACGTTTTACAAAAATTTCACCGTGCACGCGCTCGAGAACACTTGCGCGTGCGCACACACACACACACACACTCTCTCTCTCTTTCTCTCTCACACACGCCCACACAAACTCACTCATAGGACCGCAGAACACTCTGTGACCCCAGCTGTGCGTGGTCAATATCTGCCGTCGTCGGTGGAATTTCGCTTGTCTGATAATCCCTAATAATGACTGATATACCCCGCACAGCGTTTCACAGTTGTACCTCACACGTGTGTTGACAGATGGACAGCGTAGGAATTATCGTCACTGCTCTCGGGCAAAGTCGTGCTAGGGATCCATCATATACCTGTCTGAGAGACCTGGTTATGCATTAATTACTAACAGCTGCACGTCTAGATCTACACTCGGCAAGACAACTTCCCTTAGTTGGCGAAACGTACCTTCTATTATTGCCCTGGCATTGAATTTTCTTCTACAACTGCTTCCTGTGGTCGTACCGCTGCAGGTGCTTACCGAAAGGGGAGTATCATTTGGGACATGTTTCTGAACCTCCCTCCGATCTCCAAATAAGATTTTAGTAAAAGTACGAAGTGTCTCTCTGGTGGGCAGACATGTGCATGCCTCTACTCAACCTGTGCTTTTCAATAACTCTAAGATACATAGCTACCACTTCAGTGAAACTACTATGAAAACTATGCACAAGGGATGTGAACGCAAATGACTTGTAAAAGGTGGCCCTGTGTAAGGTCACTGTAAACGACACACTGTATTTCTCACAACAAGACTCCTATTATCTCCCACACAAGTAACTAAAGAGATATTGCGAACCTGAATTAAAGAAATAATTAATTATCACGACAGATTTGTTCATGAAAAACACAGGTAAAAGTGGAATGTGAGACAACGTAAGTTCTTGATTACATACTATCTACTATTCATAAAGTAGAATGATCTGATTGGCTGTCGGCAAAGTTGAACCAAGGGTGATGACTCGACTTTAATCATGCCTTTAAAGGGATAACGTTATCTGACTATGATCAATACGTCTAACGGTGATTGTGGACCGAACTTGGAAATAGACTACCACAATGAAGAGCCAAAGAAACACGTACACCTGCCTAATATCGTGTAGAGCTCCCGCGAGTACGCAACACCTCATAGCATGGACTGAAATAGTGCTGGATGGTATTGACACCGTGAATCCTGCTGGGCTGTTCACAGATCCTTAAGAGTACGAAACGATGGAGCACAGCACGTTGCAAGGCATTCCACATATGCTCAATAATGCTCATTTCTGGGGAGTTTGGCGGCCAGTGGAAGTATTTAAACTCAGTAGAGCGTTTCTGTAGCAATTCTGGACGTGTGGGGTGTCGCATTGTCCTGCTGGAACTGCCCAAGTCCTTGGAACGCACAATGGACATGAATGGATGCAGGTGATGAGACAGGATACTTACGTACGTGTCACCTGTCAGAGTCGTATCTAGACGTATCAGGGTTCCCATATCACACCAACTGCACAGACCCGCCCGCATCTCGTGGTCGTGCGGTAGCGTTCTCGCTTCCCACGCCCGGGTTCCCGGGTTCGATTCCCGGCGGGGTCAGGGATTTTCTCTGCCTCGTGATGGCTGGGTGTTGTGTGCTGTCCTTAGGTTAGTTAGGTTTAAGTAGTTCTAAGTTCTAGGGGACTTATGACCACAGCAGTTGAGTCCCATAGTGCTCAGAGCCATTTGAGCCATTTTTTTTTGCACAGACCCCACACCATTACAGAGCCTCCACCAGCTTGAACAGTGCCCTACTGACATGCTGACATGCTGGGTCCGTGGATTCATGAGGTTGTCTCCATACCCGTACACGTCCATCCGATCGATACAATTTGAAACGAGAGTCGTCCGACCAGGCAACATGTTTCCAGTCATCAACAGACGATGTTGACGGACCCAGGCGCGACGCAGAGCTTTCGTCGTGCAGTCCTCAAGGGTACACGAGTGAACCTTCGGCTCCGAAAGCCAATATCAATCATGTTTCGTTGAATGGTTCACGCGCTGACACTTGTTGTCTTATACAAGTGTTGCCGACCACAGCGCCGTGTTCCGTCTGTTTACATATCTCTGTATACGCATGCCTATACCAGTGTCTTTGGCGTTTCAGTGTGTAATGCACTTGGATCGGACAACAACTGTTGCTTCCACGGGCGAGCAGTAAGGTAAGAGAATTTTCTCTCATGGTTCCTACTGTAGTGCTCACCATACGTGTAGAAAACTCGAGATGCTTTGCGTAGTGCGTCTCGGCGTTGGCTCGCACAGTGGATCTCTCGTCCGCACTCTTCCTCGAAGCAAGACCGAATCTTGGACACAGTGTTCCACGGATCTTGTACGAATTACCCTCTTCCATATATCGTCTCCCAGATAGCGGAGAGCTCTGTTTGGAGTTTCCGCCAGCAAACTGAAACTGCCAATAGAAAGCTCGGAAAAATGTCGTGAGCCAATTGCGCATCACTTCACTTCCTGTACAGCCTCCCTCTTTAAGAGGGGGAAAAAACTGTTCCTCCAGTACTCGTGCACCGACAGGCATCTGCAGTCACGATTTATTACGTCACGGACTGCGGTCCAATCAACATGTTATTTTTCGCATTTAGAATCCGTGGCGACCAGAGCGTCTAACTGCCCTGGAGGAAACGCCACAGTCTTCTCAGCCATTCAGTCTTCGGCCACCAGCAGTGATTCCAACACATGTTTTCGGCAACAAGCAGATACCAGTCTTAGAGGTAACGGAAGAGAATATGTGACCGCCTGCTGAACCATAGACTGCGCATCACTTTGCCTGGGAACAACTGCCGCTGTCACATTCCTAGGCAATTCTGTGAAACAAGTTGTTCATTTCTGCTCTAGCTGCTGAGACAATACAGCTGAGACCTACCTGCTGGCTCTCCACTTCTGTGCGTCCAGTGATTCCCTGTGCCTTGGGCTATTACCTGTTATGGGAGCCACTGTTGCGTCAAAGCGCCTACCCGCTGCCCCTTGCATACGTGCGGCCTGTTCTTTCAGAACTCTCCAGGTCATAGCGGAGGCTGCCCGTCTCCTCTATCTCAAGTGACTGCATACATCTAGCTACGACTGAATGCAGCGGTAGAACCGGTGTCCGACCACAGAACACGTGATTATCAACTCGAATGAGCAAATAAAGTGGAAGAAAGTCGGGTAGTCTTGCAAAGTCAGTCGTACCGGGCGCTTATAATTAAATTTTCCCTATTTTACGCCTTATAATATGGAAACTAATTACCGTACGACGACCAAACTTCGTAGCATTAATGTCAATGACATGGGGAAGAGAAATAACGCGGAATCAATTCAGTTAATGTGCTGCTACGTAGCATCTTACCATTACAAACCGATACCATTTCTGCTACAAAAGGGGTCCAATATGACGCCCGACGGTGTCCAGAAGACTCGTAAAGCGCAGGATTGCATACTGCACAGCAGAACGACGCGTGTCCGTAGGTATACTGGCTACCTCTCTTGATATACTGCGCTTTAGATCAGTTCATGTGTGAATGTTCCCCTGGTTAACCCTGCCCTTCAGGTAGCCCCACAATCAGAAATCACAGGGAGTGAGGTGATCGTCCCGACCAGGCATTTGGAAACGACCGGCTATAGGCCGGTTCCAAATGGGTTCGTAGGAGCAGATGAACTTTACGAGCGACGTGCGGTGGGGCCCCATCTTGCAAGTAAACTGTTGAGTTCAATGCGTCTCTCTCCTATAGGGCGGGTGCGACACCCTGGCAAAGCATATCGCAGTAACGCTGGTCAGTCACACTGCACTTCTTTGATTCTTGAGCGCCAACCTGCTCAAAAAAGAATGGACCAATGTTGAATGTAGCTGTGGAGCGACACCATGCCGTAACACGTTTACCATACAGAGAAACTTCATGCGCAGTGACTGGAAGTGAAGATCCCCATACTCGGACAATTCTGTGTGTTCACCTCACCCTTCAGAGAAAAATGAGCTTCGTCTGTCCATAGGGTGGTGCAGGGTCAGCCCTCGTCAACTTCAGTCCTTGCGATAAAGTGGAGTGTGAAGTCAATACATCGTTCTGCGTCCTGTGGTACAAGCTGCTGTTGATGTAGTTCTTGTACATTTACCATTTGAAAATGGTTCGAAGCACCTTCTGTAAAGTGGACCACAGGATGGCCATCTGTCGAGACGAAGCACTGCCTGACGATCGGGAATATCGTACAGCGTTGTCTGTGATAGCAACAGCAATTTCATCAAGCACCTGGGGGTAATCGATTGTCGGCCTCTTCCCAGAGCGACGCCCAGTTCTGCAGTTGACTGGAACTACTTCATCATGCTCCGCACAGCAGGTGGAGGTATGGATGACCTTCCGTAATGCTATCAACCGGCGAAATTCATCTGCAGCATTACTGTTGTTTTGATAATACAGCTGCCCTGATCCTTTTGTCCAAACTAATGTTGACACATTAACAAAGGTACTGCGTCTGGTCAGGTGTGTAAGAATATGAATCATGATGACTGATCACGGCACCTGGAGGCTGTAGTTGGAACTGGCCGGTAGCACTGTGACACATGGAAATCAAGCACATCATACCCTGGACATTAATGCTACTAAGTTTGGTACTCGTATGGTAATTAGATAACGTGTTAAATATGGAAAGTTTTTGATAACCCCCACATATTTTTACATTCACTTCTGGGAAAAGTTAGTACATTCTTTTAGACATTTCTAATTCTCAAGATATATTGTTGCAACAGTGCATATTAAGTATATGAAACGATTACATTTCCAGTGTGACCTGATACCTTTTTCCTGTCTGCTCCTTTACCTCGAACAAATCCACGTCCTCTACAACTCCCACTGCCTTGATCCCCTTCATCCCCTTGTTGCTCCTCTCCTCTCCAACCCCCACCCTTGCCACGTCTTCACCATTGTTCCCCCCCCCCCCTACCTTCCACCTCTACACCCCTTCCCAAGGTGGCTTCCATCGACTTCCCCTCCAGGATGATATCCTGTCTCCCTCCATTTGTCCCTCCATTTATCCCTCCTCACCTCCCCTCCCTTCCTCTGTCCTTTTCCCGGGCTCCCTCTCTCCCCCTTCCAACCTGTTTTTTCCCCACCTACCCTCCCTCTGCCTCCCTTCTCTCCCCCGAGACCTTTTGCATTCCCCTCCTCTACCTTTCCCCACTCCCTCTCATGTCTGCCCCCCCCCCATGAGTCCTCTCCCTCCATCCGCTCCTCCCCTCCACTTCGTTCTTGCTCTTTTTTCCCTCTTTTTCCCCTCATCAGTCGATGATCCCCCCATCTGCCCGTGGCTGTGGTGTGTTATATTCGTGCCAACTCTTTAGTGCAGTGTTTTGAGTGAGTGTTAAGTGTTGTGCATCTTTTCCGAAGTGTTGCGAACAGAAATCACATTGTCGCTGGGTGTGATTTTTATATCTCTTGAGAACAGAAACCAAACTGTCGCCATGGTTTTTTTTTAATTGTCTGTTTTATCGCCTGCTTTTATTGTCCATTATCTTCTTCTTCTGTTTTAAAAATCTGTAGGCTGAAGAGCGGCGTTACTAAGCTGCTGCCAGGCCGGCTCCTTGAGAGGTGAATCGAAACTCAATAAAAGAAAAAAAATACATTTCCAAATCAATAGCACAAGCGGTTCTGAGGTGTCAGGTACCGACCACGCTGAAACATCCACATTAGTATGTCGTGTAGCACTCACAGGCAGCAACGCAGGCGCTGAGTCTGGCAACCAGCCGAATCTACAGGTGGCGAATACTGTCCTGGGATACGTTATAGCACGCCTTCCCGGCCTGTTCACGTAGTTCTGCAAGAGTTGTCGGCTGACGAGCGTCACGACTCATTTCTCGACACACCATAACACACACGTGCTCTTTCAGAGAAAGGTGAGGAGATCATGCTGGGCACGTAAGTTGCCGTGCGGTTTGCAGAGCACTTTGAGTTTCAAAGGCGTCTTTACGCGAGCATTGTCCTGTTGCAACAACACATCACCATCGTGTTTCGCGAATGGCAAAACAACGGCTCTAACAACCCTCTGCATATACCAAGTGCTAGTTAGCATCCCCTCCACGAACACCAAAGGTCAATGAGAGTTGTAGCTTATCGCATCGCAGACCATACGGCGAGGGGCGGGGCGAGTGTGTCCTGCACGAATGCAATCTGCGAGACAGGGCTCACCAGATCTCCATCGTACCCAAGCACGACCATCACTAGCGTGCAAGCAGCATCTGCTTTCATCGTATGTGGTAATTCTCCGAAAGGACCTTCCCGCCACTCGGAAGGCTACAATTTGACCCCTTTCAAACTCGCTCAGTTGCCTGCTAGAAGCACAAGTGGATATCCGTGGCATTATAGTCACTCTTCTCGCTGTGAGCATTCCATATTAAAGGCTAGACACAGATGGTGCTCTGGTAGCTATTCCCCTACTCTATATGTTGGAAGTCGACGTTGAAACCATTATCAGTACAGCTACTATCCCCCAGGCGGCATCTGACGTCTTAAGATCAAGATCGACGTCGTCTTTCCGGGTGCTCTAATTATTTATTCCGGGAGTGTATTTTAAGTTCCAAGTTTTTCAGATAGTTTTCGGAGAACACAGTAGCAAGAAAATTAAGTTCTGAAAATAGCAAGAAGTTCTAAATACGTTTCAAGCTTCGTTTAACACATGATACTTTTCAGATGCTTTCCAGTGAGCTAGGGCCGACGTGGGTTGATTTGCACAGCACACCAGGTATTCATATAGTGCTAATGAAATAGTAATAACAGTGAGTTCACACTTGGATTTTATACGATATAAGGTATGAAATTGTTGAAACGATGGAAATTTGTTGCTATTACAAATCGTCTTAAATCAGATGCGTGATAAAGGTACTTCTCGAACTTTTGAACTGCAATTTCTTTGGACCATTGTACGGAGTGAAAGTTGCCTGCTCATTCGAGCTATTTTTTACCCACTACGTTTTGCTTTTAGTAGATCATGACAGCTATATTTGCAATGGTTTGTGTATCTCTACTACATTTCATAGATAGAAAGTTATCATCTTCTCCTTATAAAAGAGTTGCTGTCTTATTGAAGGTTGTGTACTGACTGAGGACTTAGGATACCGATTCATCACTGTGAAGTTCACAAATGTTACTTTGGTTTCAGGACCTACGTCAGCTTGTAAGTCTTTTTAGGGTAACAATGTACAGGATGTTCCAGGATGAATGCTCAGTTATTCAGGTTAAGTAGTGTGTAAGCTTAGGGACTGATGATCTTAGCAGTTAAGTCCCATTAGATTTCACACACATTTGAACATTTCTTGTCTGTTACATTCTGATAGGACATTTATTTATTTATTACATTCCATTGTAGCCTGTCACCTACAATTTAGACACAGGCTGTAGTGATTCGTACACAATTATGCAGTGTACATTAATAATTTTATTCTATGCAATACTACCTCTCATTAGCCTACCTATCTCTACTATTAATAATTTTACCGCGAATAAAAACTACACATACTACCAAATCTGTATCTAATACTATTACAATAACTTCAGTTCTTGTCTGTTGCTGCACAGGATTAGCCGAGCGGTCTCAGGCGCTGCAGTCACGGACTGTGAGGCTGATCCCGGCGGAGGTTCGAGTCCTCCCTCGGGCATGGGTGTGTGTGTTTGTCCTTAGGATAATTTAGGTTACGTAGTGTGTAAGCTTAGCGACTGATGACCTTAGCAGTTAAGTCCCATAAGATTTCACACACATTTGAACATTTCTTGTCTGTTACATTCCGCACTGCACTCCATCGCTACCGGTCCACAGGAACGCCCTGCCACTTCCTTGGGAATTAGGAGGACGTTGCGCTCTTTTATTGTTTTTGATTCCCTGGTTGTAGCGAAGGAGTCCCTGTTCCAGTGGAGCACTGTTGTTGCCCTTATCGAGCGTAGCCACACGCCGCCCCACGTGACATGACAGGAATGACCATTCGAATCAAAAAAGTCTGGTAAATTTTGGCTCTAAGAAGCAGAGCTTAAGAGCTATGAGCACTTGTTTATCTTCGATGCTGTGAAACGCGTCTTTTCTACACAACAAGGGCTCATAGCTCTTAAGCTATACATTTTACAGTCCACGATTATCAGACAATATTTTTCTTCTTTTGTTACATACAACCTAGCTGCTTCAGAAGAGATTTGTTTCATAGTATCGAAGATGAAGAAGTGCTCGTAGGTCTTAAGGCATGCATTTTGGAGCCCATGTGTCCTAGAAGTTTTTGCTTCAAGTGATCGTTTCTGTCACATCACTGAATATTTATCATTCCTCCCCTCCCTAAGGAGAAATAACTCAGAAAGAACCAAATCATTTCTTAGTTAGCATGTACGTGATACAGCATTGCTATGCTGCTGTGCCACCATATTGCTTTAACTTGGTGACTCGAATCAGGGTCCGTGTGTATTCTTCTGCACCACAAGCTATTCATTGAAGTAATTTTACAACTACAAAACATCAGGAATAAATGTTCTCTCCTAGCAGGAGGGAAGGCTCCACTTTCAGAAACTTTGGACGAAGACTGATTGCATATTGAATGTGCTACAGACTGACCTCTTACCTCATTGAGATATCGGATGGAAATGGTATCGGTAAGTTATGTATACAGTCTAATAGTAAAATTTATTCTTTCATGCTGAGAATCAGTTACTACATACTCGACTGGACATCCTCGTTAGCACTGCTGGACGCTATAGGCAGAAAACAAACACTTATTTCAATTTTGCTGAGTTTGTTGATGAATCATTATTTACTCCTCAATGTTCAATTGAAACGTATGCAAAACCTACTCTTAGGTCCGCTTAAATTGCGTTACGTAATTGAGCGAGTGTAACTACTCCAATAATCATTACGGGTCAGATTGCGTTTCCAGTTTTCTTCAGGGGCTTGAAGATTCCTAATTACATCAACATCTACACACATTCTCTGCAAGCCACCACATGATTCAAGGCAGACGGTACCTTTTACCACTACTAGTCATTTTCTGTTCTGTTCCATTCATAAATGAATTCCTTTAAAGTTCAGAACTTTCACCTTCATTAAAAGTTCCTGGCCGATTAAAACTGTGTGCCGGGCCGAGACTCGAACTCGTGACCTTTGCCTTTGCGGGCAAGTGCTGTACCAAGGTTCGCAGGAGAGCTTCTGTGAAGTCTGGAAGGTAGGAGACGAGGTACTGGAGGAATTAAAGCTGTGAGGACGGGGCGTGAGTCGTGCTTGGGTAGCTCAGTTGGTAGAGCACTTGCCCGCAAAAGGCAAAGGTCCCGAGTTCGAGTTTCGGTCCGGCACACAGTTTTAATGTGCCACGAAGTTTCATATCAGCGCACACTCCACTGTAGAGCGAAGATTTCATTCTTTATCTTCATTTCTCATGGGAAAAGTTCACTTCACAGCACACCTGTTACATAAGCACCAATGTCAACAAATTACATCACTGTTTTAATATAATAATATTATTTTACTGCTTAAAGTGGGGCTGTCAACAAGATATATTTACGGGGAAGAGGGTGTAACAAACTGTGCCCTTCCTCCTCCCTTGGACCGAAACCTGGAACCACACTTGTGTTGCTTACGAATACTCCTATACAGGGTGTCTCAAACATAGGTCAAATTGAAATAAGTGATAACAGATCCACAACCGATTATATTGAAATAGGGAACTAACGCTCGGAAATGCATATTTAGTGTGTTATGGACATACACAGGGTATGCCACAGAACAAAAACTTAGGTCATAGTGACTGTTCAAACTGACGACCGCCAGTCTCAAGCATGTATCGCAAAGGTTCATGTAGCTCTGCCGCACTCTCTCAAAGCTCCCTGGTGTCTGTTGTATAAGAAACAAGCAATTTGGATCCCATCAAGCTGGTCTTCAGCCGATCCTACGGGGGTTTCAGACAGCAAAGACTTCACGTATCGCCAGAGGAAAAATCCAGAGTTGTGAGATCCGGCGATCGCGCTGGTTGTAGGACAGGACCTTCCGTTCCAACCCGACAATGACGATACTTGTCGTTCAGGAGCTCGCGGACATTAATATCAAAGTCGGCTGGTGCACAGTTGTGTTGCAACCAGATCCTCTAGCGGACAAAAAGGGCTACAGTCTGTAAAATCTGTGGAAGCACAGCGAGCAGGAACACCAGCTAACGGGGAGGCAGTCCATACTTTGACAAAAAATCCGTTGTCCACAGATGTGGGTGTCGAGGGGATTGTACTCACTCCAGAGATGGCTGTTTCGGCTGTTGAAAACACCGTCACAGCCGAATGAGGCCGCATCCGTGAACAATACAAACTGCACAAAGTATGGCTCTATAGCAGTTCGGTGGATAATCCACTGACAGAGTTGTATGTGCGGTTCAGAATCTATAGGCCCCACTGCTTCCACACGTTCTATATGGCAGGGGTGTAATACCTGTTCCACCCGTACCCTTCGACGTGTGGCCGGCCGAAGTGGCCGTGCGGTTAAAGGCGCTGCAGTCTGGAACCGCAAGACCGCTACGGTCGCAGGTTCGAATCCTGTCTCGGGCATGGATGTTTGTGATGTCCTTAGGTTAGTTAGGTTTAACTAGTTCTAAGTTCTAGGGGACTAATGACCTCAGCAGTTGAGTTCAAATGGTTCAAATGGCTCTGAGCACTATGGGACTTAACATAGAACTTAGAACTACTTAAACCTAACTAACCTAAGGACATCACACAACACCCAGCCATCACGAGGCAGAGAAAATCCCTGACCCCGCCGGGACTCGAACCCGGGAACCCGGGCGTGGGAAGTGAGAACGCTACCGCACGACCACGAGATGCGGGCCCAGCAGTTGAGTCCCATAGTGCTCAGAGCCATTTGAGCCAACCTTCGACGTGTGTGTTTGACAGGCAAGTTCACGGGTGCTTATTGCTGCATTGTCAGCCATACGATCCAACACCATAGAGGAGTCAGGTGTTAGAACAGTTCCATCTCCCATAAGTTGGTATCCACGGAGATAAACATCTTCCAATTAGGATGGCGCCTGTCGGGAAAGCGTTCTCTGCAGATTCGTGCTGCTTTAAGGGCGGTACATCCTGCCGTACCGTATATTAAATGCATGTCTGCCAACCGTCTTGACGAGGAACGATCCACATTTGATGACGCGTCGTGCACTGTAATCAGTGACGCACCTCATCGCGACACATCACGAGCTGTTTGATGCAATGGGCAGCTGACATCACGGATAGTGGTGTGCGTGCGGCACGGGTTAAACGCGCCATTGCGATACATGCGGTCGTTACACGAGACATGTGCTGTGAGCTAAGTTGTGTACGGTGGTCTGGTGTGTACGCTGTTGATCATCCGCTGCCTGTTCCGGTGTACAACAGACACACGGGACCATTCAAAGACAGCGGCAGAGATACATACGCCATTGTAATACATGCATTGACAGTGGCGGCCGTGGTGTTGAAGAATTACTATGTTATGCATGTACGCTGTGAATGTCCAGCATACAGTATATATGCATTCTCAGCCATTGGTTCCCTCCCTATCTTTGGTTCGAATAGCTCTGAGCACTATGGGACTTAACATCTGTGGTCATCAGTCCCCTAGAACTTAGAACTACTTAAACCTAACTAACCTAAGAACATCACACACATCCATGCCCGAGGCAGGATTAGAACCTGCGACCGTAGCGGTCACGCGGTTCCAGACTGGAGCGCCTTGAACCGCACGGCCACACCACATACTCACAGACAAACAGAAAGTACATAAAGATGAAATTCCAATGAGAGCTGTTATCAACTTCAAGAAAGCCCCAACATACCGCATAGCCAAATACCTCCAAAAGTTAGTTACAAAACACTATAAAGTAGAAGACAACAGAACAGTGATAAACACAGGAAACCTAACAGAAAACATACAGAACATACAGGTACCACACACAGCATCACTGATTTCCTTCGATATAGAAAATATGTATACCTCCATCCCTATCACAGAAACAATAGAAATCATAGAACAAAATCTCTCATTCCACAGCAACCTCACCACAGACGCAATAAAGGAAATAACAGATAGGCTCAGACTTACAACTGTACAAAACTACTTTCAGTTTGAGAAAGAATATTATCTACAAAGTGGTGGACTGCCCATGGGATCCCCAATATCAGGATCACCTAGAAAATCAGATATCTGAAAAGATAACCACTAATGAAAGTTTCAAAACAATATATTGATACAGATACGTGGATTACATTATTTGTCTGGTAGGTGAGCCAAGTGAAAAAATAGATGAGCTCCATTCAGAAATAAACAAAGCTCATCAGAACATAAAATTCACACTTGAAAAAGAAAATCAAATAAATTTTCTTGACATTACAATAAAAAAAGAAAATGTCAAAAATACATTTAACATCTTTAGAAAACAAACAGCCACAGACACAATAATACATTCCACATCCAACCACCCCCACAGCCAGAAGCTTGCAGCACTAAGACACATCTTACATAGATTAAACAGAATCCCACTCAGCAAGAGAAACTATGAACAAGAAATGAGTACAATCATACAAATAGCTAGGAACAACACATATGACACACATGTGGTACACAGGCTCAATCAAAAAATAAAAACACAAATACAAAACAAACACAACATTTCCAGAATACAAAAGAACTCACAAGCTGAAAACTTACAAACACACTCAACAAACACACACAATGACAACACCACACAGAAAAGAACCAGATGGTACAACATGACCTACACACATAAACTAACACACAGAGCTGCAAACATCCTAAAGAGACAGGGCTTCAAAATAGTATATAAGCCTGGGCAAACCCTCCAACCAGCCAACTACCAAGAGGGACAAATTCCAACAATCAGGAATATATAAACTTGAATGTCAAAGTTGTGATGTAGTATACATAGGCATGACATGCAGGAATTTTGAAACAAGATACAAAGAACATATCACATGTCGGAAGTATGAAACAAACCATTCCACAGTTGCAGAGCATTTAAAACACCATAACCATCATTCTACAAGCATGGAACAAGAAGTGAAAATAATGAGAATAAGCAACCATGACAAACATCTTATACAAACCCAAGAAAACTTCCATATCCAGAAAGCCATAGCAGAAAACAAACATGTGATAAATAAACGATAACATAAAACAAAAAAACTCTTCCCCACGCCATCTGGACACACACATACACATACACACACACACACACACACACACAGACACACACACAGAGCCAACAAAAAAATAATACCACACCAAAATATGCGCGCGCACACACACACACACACGCACACGCACACACACACACACACACACACACACACACACACACACAAACGCACACGCAAATGCATACACGAACAGACCACAGATACTTCAATAATTACACTCGAAAGTTTGGCAATAACATTCGATCTTTGGCAAAAACATTTTACAGTCGGCAACAGAAACCAAAACATCGCATTGAAACAAGCGTTCAGTTCATAGTGCTGTAGAATGTGGGAAAAAAACCGCAAATTGACATTCACAAGAAGAAGAACAACATCAAAAATGCAGCAGGAGCGTAATATGTAAGAAATTGTCCACGCAACCTATAAGTACAGTTCAAAACATTACTACTTAAAAGGAAATACCAACCACCAGAACTGTTTATAACCTATAGGTACAGTGACAAAAATGTAAATTAAATAGCCAACATATGTACATATTCCAGGCAACTGATGATGCCTTGCAGAAAATAAAGGCGAAATGCGTATGGGACTAAACTTGTGTTTTATTCAGTTGCTGACAGAGGGTCCATAAGTAAAAATTATCAATATACCGTAATATTGACCCAAAAGGTTTGAGACACCTCAAACAGCAGGTGCAGTTGGAGAATGGAAACACGTAATGCGCCCAGGAACATTATCGAACATGATTATGTTGTGTTCCAGTTGTTATGGTGTAGGGAGGAATAATGTCGGATGGGTGTTCTGACCTCCAGATCTTTTAACACGGTACACCCACCGGTTAACGTTACTGTAATTCTGTGAGACGCCCTGGCTAATTCCGCAGGACAGGATAGGTAGTATAAACTGTGGAACGGGACCAAAGTAAGGGGCTGTTATTTAAACTCGAACATACAACTTTATTATTCGATCAAACATTACAAGAGTCCAACTATTTTTTTAAACACACAGCTTTAATCTTTGGGACCTCATTACCAGCTGAAAGCCACTTTAATTTAAAAACGGCTGGAGGCCAATGACTTAAAACGCAAGCATAATCAGAAATTTGAATGGCAAGCCTTATCTTAAAACAGTTCTTTAGTTAGGCTGAAGTAAACAAGTTAAATTCAAATCGTCTGAAGGCCTAACACTTAAAACTCCGTAACACTTAATTTCTTTAAATACCCAAGGCCTTACATGAAGCAGTTATTTAATTTAGACTGAACGCCTTAAGAGCAAACAACTCAAACTCAAAAAGCAAACAGCTCAAACTCAAAATCGGCTGAAGGCCCAAGACTTAAAAATTCAACAACATTAAAATTTTTAAAATGCAAAGGGCTTACATGAAACAGTACTTTAAACTAGGCTGAAGGCCTTAAGAGCAAATCAGCTCTAATTTAAAACAAAAATCGGCTAGAAGCCACACAAGTACAAACAACAAGAATAAATTAAAAAAAATAGGGCAGTACCCCCAAGGGCGCTCAGATCGTCGAGGGTCGGCCTGAAATTCAATCACTAACGCTCGCGTAGGTGAGACAGGCAGTCGGCACAATCATTTTCAATCCGCTGGGAACCCAACCGACAGACAGACAACAGACCAATGATCAAGATGAGTTCCGCTCCACACTTGCATCAAAACTCTAGCAATTCTAATACACACCGTCAACCCACAAGCGATTGGCGAGCAGATACACGTCGTCCGGTAAGACGACCAACCGACGATCAATCAAGACCGTCCCCAGCCGTGTTTGCCGGCAACGGTCGGTCGAGTCATGGCTATCCGAACCTCACTGCCACTCCAATCCAACCGCACTTCTGCAGCGTCCCAACTGTCCGACTGCCAGGTCCGAACTCCTCTGCTTACGCGTTCCAACTGACTTCATTGCCTGGTCCGAACTGCAGTGCTGGCGCGTTCCAGCTACCTGGACGACACGCGACGACCAGGAAGTAATAGCAGTCCAGTAACACGGCAGGGCCTATATCGATAAGCGCTGCTGCTGCCGCTCACGGGCAGGCAAGGCAGCAACTCAGTGACACCAGTGATTGAAAATTAACACAACGAGGCGGTAGTATGGTAAAAATACTGTGTCAAATAAGAGATGGCACGAACACGAGCCACGCACGGCTCACCCTCTACTACTTCCCCAAGTGCCTCTTTTCAGGGGTGCATTTCCCACGCCTTCATATTTATGGATGCAGTGCGCCACTGCATTTAACAGCGCAGGAGGAGGAGCTGTTGGAAGGAGAGGATATTCGGCGAGTGACATGGCCTGTCCTTTCCTCCAGACTTGAATCGCATCGAGCACGTGTAGGATGCCTTGGGGAGATATACTGAAGCAAGTCCCAATAAACCAACGACCATCCCTCACATAGCAAGTTTCAACCGTGCTGGAGGAGGAAGAATGGAACGTCCTACCATAAGAACGCCTTATCACACTTGTAGTCAGCTTGGGAGCATTTTGCAGAGCATGCAGTGCCATCGGTGGTGATCACAAACCTTATTAAGAATCACGTCCCGCCTTTTCTTAAGTCCAAGGGACCATCATAAATCGTGGTGACTTGGTGTAATTATTGTCTTTGAACAGAAGTGTGATTTGTTGGTTTCAATGCGTATTTATTTCAGTTCTCTTCTTCATTATACTGTAGCACAGGCTGTTCCAGCTCGTCGGCTCCGTTGTGAGCCGTGGAGCGCTCCCTGCTCCAGGGAGCCGTGTCGCTCGCTGTGACCATTCAAGTGGGCCCGCACGCCGGCAGGTGGCACGGCAGGCTGAGGCAGGCGGCAAGGCAAGCGTTTTGATGTGCCAGTTGCGTCTTACAAGAACGACAACCTCATACTTTTAGCTCCTAAGACGTGGTGACATGCTACACCAGGAAATACGATGTTCAGGAAACAAATAAGAAACAACTGTTTTATAAGAAATTGCATACTAAATTTATTGGGCCTCTGTAGCTTGACTTTTCTTTTCATTACAAGATCGAAAATATCAGGCGTCAAAGTGTTCACAGCGGTAATGCGGAGGATGGCCTTCATTGTTGCATCCTGAAGAAACGATCGTTCCATACTTTTTACTCTTTTCATTGCTGAGAAAAGCTGCTCACAACAATACGTAGATCCAAACATGCCCATGATCTGAGCAGCATTGTTGTGAAGCTTGGAATGTTTTTTGCTGTAATGAACGATACCATCATGACAAATCCAACGTGTTGTAGCACCTGTCTTTCAACAAAGTTGAATTTTGCTAATCAATAATCTCCAAATGAAGTGATGATGACAAGTCATCGGGGGAAACTGAAAAAGGAATGCTGAACACCTTAAGTTCCATTTCCAAACTAGTGAGGTCTCGGAATCGTGTTTCATACGACGTGATGAGCTGCTTTAACTTTGCTTGGTAATCGCCGAAAGTAGTACCTTCAGGTAGTTTTAAAGAAGCAAGACGATTGAAGAACGTTAAATGTCCATTATTCATATGCCTCTCAAATAAACGTAACTTTTGCATGAACGCTTTGATCTGGTCGTGCATGTCAACTATTAGCTGCCCTTTGCCCTGCAATGACAGATTTACATTATTTAGATGCATAGTTATGTCAGCTAGGAACGCCAGCTCTGATATCCATTTTATATCTTTCAGAAAACGCATTTCTTCCCCTTTCATTTCGAGAACAAGGGTTATTTCCTCACGAATGGCAAAGAAAACATCAAGAAATTTTCCCCGACTCAGCCAACGAACCGTACTGTGGTAAGGTATATCCCCATACTCCGCTTCCATATCTTTCAGGAATCCTTTGAATTGGCGATGATTCATACCGTGACGCCGCACAAAATTCACACACTTCACGACATCTTTCATTACGCCACCTAGCTCTATTGTTTCAGCGCACAGTGCCTCTTGGTGAATAAAACAATGAAGAGTCAAAATGTCTTTCCCGAATTCGTCCCTGAGTTTATTTTTCAAACGAGAAGCATAACCTTGGTGACACCCGATCGTTTGTGGTGCACCGTCTGTCGCTACAGAATGGAGCTTATCCCACGGCAAATTCATATTGTCCACTGATTCACAAACAGCTTCAAAATGGTCACGTCCTGTTGCGGTGTAATCGAGTGGTACCACATCCAAGAGTTCTTCAGTTACTTGCAGCTCCACGCACAAAAACTGCAAGCTGAGCACAGTCCGATATGTCGGTGCTTTCGTCAAGCACTAGCGAAAATGCAACAAAGCTCTCCGCCTTTTTCCTGAGCTGTGTCTCTAAATCCGCTGCCATGTCTAGGATTCGACGAGACATTGTTTGCTTCGACAGGCAAACCCCTTCAATTTCCTGCACCTCCCTTGGAAACAAACATTCTGCAACGGCTACCATGCACGATTTTACGAGTGGTCCCACCGAAAACGGCTTGCCACTCGTCGCAATGATGTGAGCCACCCTGCAGCTTGCTCGATTTGCAGACTCAGTAGTGTTTTCTCCGCTCTCATTCACCTGAAAATTATAAACGCATTACAGATCACGAACTATGTTGCATGTTTTGATACCCTCCGTATTACGAAACCGTTTTTAAACTTAATGTCTCCTGGTATGTCGTTCTTAAGCCTGGCCACCAGTTCTCTGCGTGCAACGCCTTCTACCTGATCGTAGTGCGCTGCGTGAAGACGTGTATAATGTCGTTGTATATTGTACCTCTTCGCAGAATTAATTACTTTATGACATACGACCATCCCTCTCAATGAATAGAAAGGTATCCTCCAATAGAGGTACAGGGCTCCTGCGGCTAATCATAGCTGTCATTGAACACGGATTATTGCGTCAGTTGCGGCTGCATGCGGCCAGGGGGCAGTGAGTTCGCTTTCCCCCTCCACGCGGGCTCTGAGCTGCCGCAGTGAGCGCTCCGGAGCGCTCCGGCTCCCCGGAGCTCGGTTGGAACAGCCTGCTGTAGCAGATACTTCCATGTATGTTCCAACTTTCGTCGAGCTATGTTACGTAGCAGTGCCACATCGTACTAAAGCTGCTTCCTGACGTTTATCACGCCGTTGTATTTTGCGGCTACTGGTCTGAGCTAGTTTTCTATTCTAACATAACATTAAAATTTATTTTTCCGACCTTCAAGCTCAGTTGTGATTAACGCAGCTGATTTACGCCGTTGTTTGACCGTGGTACGTGAATCATCAAAAAGCTTGTGGAGGAATTCTAATAATCGATAAAGAAAACAGCCGCCATTTTCACTTCTGTTACCGGAGATCGAAGTAGCTGCTTCCTGTATGTAGTGCAGATCTCGTCTATGGAGAGAGATGACATATTTCTCCATCAACAACAGAGTTCAAGAAATTCCTATTCAAGGTGTTCACAACCTTTGGTTTAATCGTTCCACTACTCTTCAAGCCAAAAACCCGCTACCAATTATGGACACGATCCTACAAATCGCAAGCTCGACTCTATTTCGTGTGCGAGGCTACCTGTGTGTGTGTGAAATCTTATGGGACTTAACTGATAAGGTCATCAGTCCCTAAGCTTACTCACTACCTAACCTTAATCATCCTAAGGACAAACACACACACCCATGCCCGAGGGAGGACTCGAACCTACGTCGGGACCAGCCGCACAGTCCATGACTGCAGCGCCTCAGACCGCTCGGCTAATCAAGCGCGGCGAGGCCAGCCGTCTTCGGCCGTTCAGCCTGCCCTCTAAATGACCTGAGGCTGCTCTCTGAACCCAGGCGGCATCTACATCAACATCTACATCCATACTCCGCAAGCCACCTGACGGTGTGTGTCGGAGGGTACCTTGAGTACCTCTATCGGTTCTCCCTTCTATTCCAGTCTCGTATTGTTCGTGGAAAGAAGGATTGTCGGTATGCCTCTGTGTGGGCTCTAATCTCTCTTATTTTATCCTCATGGTCTCTTCGCGAGATATACGTAGAGGGAGCAATATACTGCTTGACTCCTCGGTGAAGGTATGTTCTCGAAACTTCAACAAAAGCCCGTACCGAGCTACTGAGCATCTCTCCTGCACAGTCTTCCACTGGAGTTTATCTATCATCTCCGTAACGCTTTCGTGATTACTAAATGATCCTGTAACAAAGCGCGCTGCTCTCCGTTCGATCTTCTCTATCTCTTCTATCAGCCCTATCTGGTACGGATCCCACACTGCTGAGCAGTATTCAAGCAGTGGGCGAACAAGCGTACTGTAACCTACTTCCTTTGTTTTCGGATTGCATTTTCTTGAGATTCTTCCAATGAATCTCAGTCTGGCATCTGCTTTACCGACGATCAACTTTATATGATCATTCCATTTTAAATCACCCATAATACGTACTCCCAGATAATTTATGGAATTAACTGCTTCCAGTTGCTGACCTGCTATTTTGTAGCTAAATGATAAGGGATCTTTCTTTCTATGTATTCGCAGCACATTACACTTGTCTACATTGAGATTCAGTTGCCACTCCCTGCACCATGCATCAATTCGGTGCAGATCCTCCTGCATTTCAGCATAATATTCCATTGTTACAACCTCTCGATGTACCACAGCATCATCCGCAAAAAGCCTCAGTGAACTTCCGACGTCATGCACAAGGTCATTTATACATATTGTGAATAGCAACGGTCCTACGACACTCCCCTGCGACACAAATGAAATCACTCTTAACTTCGGAAGACTTCTCTCCATTGAGAATGACATGCTGCGTTCTGTTATCTCATGCCGACATGAGCTGCTATTAACAGCTGAATGCGTATAGTGTGTTGAATAGCCACCGACAGCGCCTCTTCCACAACGCGGACGAGAGTTCCGGCAATTATTCTGAGAGAACACTGACCTGCCCTGATGTGCCTGCAAATTTTCTGTCGGTCTCCGGTATTTGCCTAACGTTGGTACTTCCTAAATCAACGTGCTTGCCTGAATGTTTCAGCAAAACACGGCAGCGGCCCAAATATGGGGCACGTTGTTTTGGCTTAGTTGTGCGCGGAACCTTGTGTTTATTGCAAAGATGCAAGGGATCCAAAGGAAACTTAGCGTCACCAGTGTAGCCATAACTGGAAGAGTTCTTTCAGTTCACCTCTTATCTGTGTAAAATAGAAAACTTGAGAACAACTACAAAAGAATTCGGATGTGACCTACGTATGATATTCTTAGCACACAAGTTTAGACTTCCCATCGTGCTATCAAACCAGTGCTCTCTCTGAGTCTCAGGTACGAGATTTCAGTTTTCATCGCAACCCAAGATAGGTAGCTGAGGAAACATTATTTAAGCCTGCAACTGTCTCGCTTTATTCGCATATCTTATCGGTACAGTGTACACAGTAGCTAGCTGTTTGAAAATATCTCTTAACGGTCGCGCAGGATTTGTAAATCTGTGTCACGTCAGTACGTAACAGATAAGCTGAACCGTTGGAAGCACTGGAATCAAACGAATAAAAGTGGATCAGAAGCCGAAGTAATATACAGTAACATAACAGTAGAAGCAGTAGCTTCAGTACCATACTTACCACCTCATTAGTTTCAGTACTCACAAAAAGTTAATATGGTGCTGAAAACTTTCCCTTCGTTGTTTGCTGGTTTCACTAAATAAAGGGCGTAGAATAAAGATCGTTGCAGAAACAGCTCTTCACTTATAATCAGGACGTCACTATGTAATTGAAAACAAACAGTGAGCCGGCCGAAGTGGCCGAGCGGTTCTAGGCGCTACAGTCTGGAACCGCGCGACCGCTAAGGTCGCAGGTTCGAATCCTGCCTCGGGCATGGATGTGTGTGATGTCCTTAGGGTAGTTAGGTTTAAGTAGTTCTAAGTTCTAGGGGACTGATGACGTGAGAAGTTAAGTCCCATAGTGCTCAGAGCCATTTACAAACAGTAAACCCTTCACTAGAAGCTGTTATAATCAGTGATCCCAAAACTAATTTTAATTTGTACACAATGGGACTTCTTCAAATCGAGCTAATATTTTTCACGTGCTACACCGATCTTCAGTAATGTGTTACATGCATTCTGATCGTTTCTATCTTAACGAATTGTCCCCTCTATTCTGCCTCCCAGTGGTACATAAAGTATTCGTAGACGTTGTAGTACATTGACCACTGACATATTTCTTCTTCTGGTACGGATTTCACAAACTTCTTTCCTAAATTTATCTTGTAACTGTTCCCTAAACTTTAACTATCTTCCGTACTATCACTTTCAGCTGCATCTACTTTCTTTTTCTCCCGTTTTATCGACGCATTTTCACACAAGTCTTGAGCTTCAGACATACAACTTCTAAATATATAGCTCTTTGTACTAAATTTACTGCCGGCCGCTGTGACCGAGCGGTTCTAGGCACATCAGTCCGGAACCGCGCGACTGTTACGGCACCAGGTTCGACTCCTGCCTCGGGCATGGATGTGTGTGATGTCCTTAGGTTAGTTAGGTTTAAGTACTTCTAAGTTCTAGGGGACTGATGACCTCAGCTGTTAAGTTCCATAGTGCTCAGAACCATTTGAACTAAATTTTCTACCTTGTACATGATGGTCAGGAACACTCTGGAAAGCTTGTGAGCGTGTTGCAGGGTGGAATGCGTTGAGAAATAATTGTTAAGAAAAAGAAAGATCGATCCTTCAGTCCGTTTCCGAGTTAACTATCACTGAAGCTAGCCAGTCAGGCCCTTGAGCGTGCAGTTGCAAGCGGAGCTCCGTGTGGAATTAGTGTCAGTTGTTCTCTTAGCTTAGATATTAGCGTAAGAGACTGCTATTTGCAAACTTTAGAGAAATAACATATTGTCGTCTCTCCCCGATATGACTTGAAGAATAAGGTGGCCTCCCGCGATCCGAATGAAGAATGTGTTACTTTAAACCGCTGGTTCATGGCAATCTGTTGAAAACTTCGTGATTGTAAGATTTGTAAAGCGTTTATTGATACCACGAACATTACTTTTTGGCTTGATAGTCAGGGCGGTAGCACACTGAAAGGTTCTGAAATCTGGATCATTTTACAGACTGAAATGGTGAGACCGAGGAACGTGGGGTGATGGTGGAGCATCCCTTCAAGAACTTTCAGCTTCTATGAAAAAATTGACATCAGAGTAGTCAGTGTACTTTGGCCCCTTAATGGAAACGAAGATGCGAGAAATCGGTGAGACAGCTTTCGCAGTGTTCATATACACAGTGTAGGGGTACAGCACTGATAAAAGAGGTTCACGTAACCAGTTTTGTAGTATCAGGAATATGAATACATGCTACCGTCTCAGAACCTATGACCTTATGCTTTAGGCCCTTACGGTTTTCAGCGCCTCAGTTGTACTGGGATGTAGTTGTAGCTGCGGGAAGAGCTCAGCACAGCGTCGTTACACCTCTCTCCCGTTGTTATTCATTGGACGCATACACGACCTGTATATCGGCCAATTCTTCAAAAGCAAAACTACCCGTACTGCAGTGAATCACTGTTAACAGACAAGTAACACCACTGGGAAAACAAATACGAGACAGCACCGAATGGAAGCTTGAGGGGGAAGCGTAAAGTGGGCTTTACTGCAGTCAGCTGCAAGTTTGTTTCCAAACAAGACACACTGCACTTGCTGTTGACCGTTGCATTATTGTGCACTGTTTATTAATGCAACACAGATAAATGAGGGCAAAGAATCACACGAAATGTTGCTCTGTAGCGAGCCACCAGATCACCGGTGCCTCATACCAAAACACTCGGAAAATGAGATATTACGAAATTTTGCCAGTGGAACCGGAGTTCACCCTGCATTATTAATATTATTATTTCTATTATTTGTTTAACGTACACTATTACATTTTAGTATTACATGTGTGAAGGTTAACTTAAAAATTTACCGATAAAATTGTAGGTTAACCATGATGTATCAAGGCTTAATAACTAACTGAAACTTCATATTTGTATCCAGATATACAAATCTTAATCTTGAGGCATTTTATGTTAGCTTTCTAGCACACATCGAGGTTATTCCGGGTATTCCTGGAGCTATGGTTGACATCAAAGGACTGCATACGAGTCCCACGAGAAATACAGGCCGCCGCACGTACGTCACAAAGGTAGTGCTGAACTTTCTCGATCGCTCAGCTCAGCGGACAAAATGCGTTTCTAAACCTGTTAACTCGCAGCTGGGTGTGTAAGTACTAACGAGAACTGCATCTTCCAACGGAATCTGCTATTATGAATTCTTAGTGATTTATAGTACTACAACAAAATTTAAGATCAATACTTGACATAAATGTTATAACGTCCGCCCCCAGTAGCTGAGCAGTCAGCGCGACAGACTGTCAATCCTAAGGGCCCGGGCTAGATTCCCGGCTGGGTCGGAGATTTTTCTCCAGCTCAGGGACTGGGTGTTGTGTTGTGCTAATCATCATCATTTCATCCCCATCGACACGCAAGTCGCCGAAGTGGCATCAAATCGAAAGACTTGCACCAGGCGAGCGGTCTACCCGACGGGAGGCCCTCGTCACATTATTTAATGGTATAACGGCTTGTTTATAGAATTTAGTCTCTTCTGCTTAACAGTACTCATTACATACAAGAAGTGATGCCTTATGCGAGTGATAATCATTTTAGCATGATTTTATTTTATTGTGCGTCAGTACAGCAGCAACAAATTATAAGTAGGCCTTTGGACATCCGATCATTATAGGACGAATAACAGTAAGATTCTATAATAGCGGATTCCAGTAGAAGATTCAGTTTTCGTTTGTACGGACGTGCCTAGTTACGAGTTAACAGGTGTAGAAACATAGTTTGTCTGCTGACGTGAGCGACTGAGCGAGCGCAGGGCTACCTTCGTGACGTACGCGCCGCGGCCTGTCTTTCTCGTAGGCCTCGACTGCATACAGCTGACGAGGAACCCTTTGAGTGCGTGGTCGCTGAAGGCCAAGGATGTTTACCGCATTCGACGCCTCACATAATATCTTCCACGCAACCAAAATATTGACAGCAACTGGGCACAGGGGCGGGACTGGACGTATCCAGTGGTGAGCACAACATGACGTTACGTAGCGTCGTTTACCTGCTTAGTCGATGAGCAACTCACAACAGGGCTACAGTGCCAGTGGTGTTGATACAAAAGCAGGGCAATGGCAAAGAGATACAAAGAAAACATTGCATTATGTCTACAACGAAGTTGTTGAAGTTGAAAATTCGTCAGAAAGGAGCTCAAGGAATTTCGCACAGTGAGAAAGAATCGAAGATGAAATATTAGCGTTTCTGTAACTTGAGTCAGTGGAGTGAGTGCTGTGTTATACCCTCAACTCTGCAGACAATGTACATGAGAATTACAATGATGGCTATACGTGCTTAACAAAAGAAAGTAATACTGGAACAGGTATCGTGCTGTGTTGTTTACCATTCTTGTCTGACAGGAAGCCACAAATCTCGTCTCCAGTGAAACGTAGTTAAGTAAAATTGTCCAAGGAGCGGGTGATAAACATAATTGCGTACCAGGAAGATCATATGCAGCTTAGTGCAAAAAAATGGTCAGATTTCGAAAAAGTCCACGGCAATATGACCGTCTCGTGAATAAGAAAAACTAAGCATATTCAAGGGAGTACAAGGCGCTCTCGCTACAAAAACTGGTGTTTGTGCGTTACAGGATGAGCGTGATAGTGACCTACTACGTTATGGACATCAAATTGCGCGTGGCGTAGATTAGAATGACTTCAAGGGAAACAGTGAATGGTTGCATAACCTCAGACAGTGCTACAGGATTGAAAGACTTAAAATAATGAAATTTTCAACTAAGCGTCAGCTTCATGGTGCATAGAAAACTGCGGAATCGTCCCGAAAATTTATAGGTGAGATAAACAAACTTATCGCATCATTCGGTAAGGAATTCAACTCCGACCAATCGGGATATCAAGACGAGATGCGTATGAAAGGAATCTTGGAAGTTCGAGATACCAAGAGAGTTGTATCAAGATCAGCTAGCATCAGTGTTTAACGCATTCGTATACAATTATGCTGAATGTTAATCTGGATGGTAAATTCGCTGGAAAGTTATTTACTGTGCTGCCAGAAGTTGGAGGTGCTCTTCCCCCTACGATTCCTTCTCGTGTGTGTGGTCTTGCAAGGGCGTAGGGAATATTTACGTCACAGCAAGCAGGAGTGGTTCAAATGGTTCAAATGGCTCTGAGCACTATGGGACTCAACATCTGAGGTCATCAGTCCCCTAGAACTTAGAACTACTTAAACCTTACTAACCTGAGGACATCACACACGTACATAACCGAGGGAGGATTCGAACCTGCGACCGGAGCGGTCGTGCGGCTCAAGTCTGAAGCGCCTAGAACCGCGCGGCTAAACCGGCCGGCAAGCAAGAGTGGGAAAATGTGTGTAAGAGAAGGAAAACTACGGTATGAGCACTGCTTTTAGCCAACATATTGTCAAAATAACTTGTTTTTTCTTGATACCTGTCTGCGTAAAAGAATTATACTCGTTTAGAGAAAACTATCCCTCCTGAAAAGTATGTGACATTGCAGCTCACACCACCTGGAATCACCGGACAAATTCAGCCTCTGGACGTTAGTTTTTTCCTTGTCGATAAAACATATATAGTACTATCTGCAGCTACGCCTAAAAGGATAACCAGTTTCATAATAAGCTTAACAACAAACTCTTTCGCATTCGGTTGCATGAGATGCCATCACATTCCCTCCTTTCTCATTACCCCGTTACACCATCAATGATTCTATATGCATTCTTTAAGAGCAGGTACCTAGCTTAACGTCCTGCGCGGTTTTTAACTTCCAAGGAGTGCGCATTTTTTATCTTGATTTTGCGCACCTTTGTGGTCATAGTGCTGCGCCATGTTTCATTCGGTATTCTTAGAGAAATTAATGGTCCGTTTTCGAAAATTTGTAAATTTGTGGTAAGATCTTATGGGACCAAACCGCTGAGGTCTTCGGTTCCTCAGCTTAACCACTACTTAATGTAACTTAAACTAACTTACGCTACGAACAACACACACATCCATGCCAGAGGGAGGACTCGAACCTCCGTCGGGAGGAGCCGCGCGAACAATGACAAGACCCCCCCCAGACCGCACGGGCCCACTGTGTAATGTGAAATACATACATGCCATAGAAAGCTGATCTCTGCACTTCCTGGACACTCATTTTCTGTCGGCCTCCTGATGCACATGGTGAATCATTAGCAGCTAACATTGCTCCCACAATTGTTAAAACAACACTTTCAAATGAGTCTTACTAAAGACTGAACTAGGGACTTTGCACTCAACAGGGATCTTTCGAGTGGAATACTGAACTACGAAAGTGGAACAGATCTATTGTATATTAATGGACTGTGGCTAGTTTATTGATGGTCCCTTCTGACACTCCACTCCTTCTCACGTTCGTCAGATATCAGCAAAAACACCCTCGGAGTGCGTTAGCGTCACCAGAATAAAATTTTGCGGTTGGCAGTGGCCCCCATATTCTATGACAGCACATTGGTGTTTAGCTGTAATTCATCTTTTATTATCAAAGAAACACACGAGTTTACATAGATTGTGACATGACAACTTCAGGACAACTGTCAGTATAACGCATTACTTCCTGTTTAGCAGAAATAACATTGAACACAACAATATAAAATTTAAATAGAAGGTTCTCTACAAGAGTTTTCTTACTTCTAGACAGTGAAGTTGGCCAATACTACGACAAATCATCCGATTCCGGTCATAAGTTTGGTATTATTTTGGACGACAATCAAGTCTACAGAGGATATCCAACAATTTTACGCCCCTGTGAGCGGCATTTACCTTTAGCTACTACTTGCTGTCAGCTTCATGGCTGCTCTCACCCTCTGAAAATACAATAAAAAGCTAATAAAAATCTTTACTGATTTTATCAGCTGAAACTGTCCTGTGTTTCTCGTTAGGCGAGAAAACAAGGTGGCCGAGCAGTTCTAGGCGCTTCAGTCCGGAACCGCGCTGCTACTATGGTTGCAGGTTCGAATCCTGCCTCGGGCACGGATGTGTGTGATGTCCTTAGGTTAGTTAGGTTTAAATGGTTTTAAGTCTAAGGGACTGATGACCTCAGACGTTAAGTCCCATAGTGCTCAGGGCCATTTGAGAAAACATGCACTCATTCCTAGTCTGAAAATATGGCGACGTACACATGTATAGATGATGCAGCCTGTATACGTCTATATCCTCACAGTTCTCACAGTAACAATCAACTACGTGGCTGTTTCATTTCTCTTCTATCGGAGCTCAATGACTCTTCAGCTACTTTCTAGCTGAATGTCGCCAACGTGAACGCAGTGTTCACACAAAATTCCTCTTTTGGCGTCGTACAGAGCGTGATGCGCTCTGTTCTACACTTGACGCTGGTTCAGAGGAGAGTCCCTGAAGTTTTGGCATTGTGACTTTCGTAGCAAACTGTCCCGCATCTGTGTCTTTTCGTGCTTCAGGTCACGGCTTTTTCAGACCAATGGGAGTGTTCCTTTCATCATCCAGAAGCTACCCCTGCCAATCTCAAAGAGCCTACCCTTAAACTGCCTCGAAACACCGCCCCTTTTTCTCCTTCCGAGTTCATTTTAGCCAATAGGACATTTTATGCCCTCTCCTGACACCTAAAAGTTACTGTGTACATCATGAGCATACCACGAGCCTTTCACGTGATCAACCACGTCGCTGGTTTGCTTGTATCCATCTGGAAATTCCCCAACGCAGTTTTCTAAAGAATTTCTCTGTCGCAGGCAGCGCTGGGCCGCTACCTGTTCTCCTCGCTGTATCGCCTGGATCGTTCATTGCCTCTTTTGCTGCGGGTCACCAACCCCTTTTAGAATCCTTCCGTTGTATGCTGGCCGTGATGGCGCAACTCACATCTGCCCCCAAACTAAAACGTTTCTTCCAGCAGCTTTCTTCACCTTTTGCTCATTGATATGCAGGATTTGGGTTCAGTGTGTTAATACCATGGAATAGTGTGTCATCCCTTTGCATTACATACTGTACATTTTGACAGGCAATTCTCCTCACTATCACCAAAGTACGTCAGGTGACATTTCCTTGTACGTGTTATGCCATATAAAATCTCATGTAAGGTGCGAAATTGACATTCATTCAAGCTGCCACCTTATACCCTCATGCACTTCTTACAGTAATTTACTACCTATGAGTGTCCCTCTGCAGGCTAGAATGACAGCGCAGTTAGCACATCAGACTCTCCATGTAGCCATAAAGATTTCGGTTTTCTGCTATTTCCATTAATCGCTCCAGGCAAATACCTAGTTGGTTCCTTTGAAAGGGTATGGCCGATTTCCTTTCCCGTCCTTTTCTAATCCGAGCTTCTGCGCTGTCTATTATAACCTCGTTGTCGAAGGTGTGCTAAACACTTTTCTTCCTTTTTCTCTTACTGGCTGAAAGCTGATTGTCAACAGTGGTGACCTCCACTATAGGTGCACACTGCGTCATAAATTTAAAGAAATTTTTTGTAGCCAAGATCGCGTACAAAACTGTTTTCTACAACCTGTTTTGACAAGTGAGACTGAGCCGTGCATGACTCGTGTTCATTCCGTTTATTGTTTGTCATCTTCTCTTACCATACTGCCGTCTCGTTTTCTTATTCCGTTTGCTGGCGTCACTAACTTCCTGCCTTACCTGCTCGTGAGTGGCAGCAGCAGCGCTTATCGATAAGTGCTCTGCCGTACTATCTCTGGAGCGACAGCTAGGATTTCCCGGTCGTCGTCTGTGGGGAGTTCAGTCGGGTGTCGGACCAGGAGTGAGGTCGGTCAGTCAGTCGGGGCACAGCAGTCGGGGATGCAGCGCCAGCGAAGTGCGGACAGCCAGTACTCGCCGACCGCTGGCCACACACATGTAATGTCCGACGGAAGGAGATGGGAGCAGGATGATCGTTGGTTGGTCGTCTCATCGGGTGACGTGTATTTGGTCATTTGACCGTTTCTGGGCCTCGTCACTTGGTCATCTAACTACATGTGGGTCGGTTCCATCCTTGTGCAGAGATGTCGTGGCCATTGGGCAAGAGTTGCCTCTGCATGGTGGGGTCCGAGCCAGTGCCCCGGGTCGCCGTTGTCTCCGAGTTCCGAACGGACATAGAGTCGGTGGAGCTGCAGTCTGCTTCGGATAGCCACGACTCGCCCGACCGTTGCCGACACATGTGAAATGAGTGGGAACGACCTGGGTTGGCCGTTCGGTCGGTCGTCTCATCGGACGACGTGTATCTGGTCGCCGACCGCTTGTGGAAACACTGTGCGTCGAATTGATTTGTCCTTGTTCTTCCACAGTGATTCCTTTTACGATTGTTCGAGTTCTTGTGCAGGTGTGTTTACGTGGAACGTTGTGTAGCTTCTGTGATTTCCACTGAGCAGATAAATGCTGTCTGTGTACTGGAGTAGGCACTTGGTCGGTTGCGACAGAGGGAATTGATTAGGTTGTTGGTCTTTTAGCCGTCCCTAGGTCGTGCTGCCGCCCGATTTTTTTAGTGTTACGCTTGGCTGCCTGTCTCACCTAAACTGTTGTTAGAGTTTGCTACCCAGGCTGACCCTTGGAACACTTCTGAGCACCACTGTTCGTCGTTTGTGTTTGTCATTTTCTTTGGTCGCAGGTACTGAGCCAGGTCTTCAGCCGTGTATTAATTTTTCTGTTTTATGTTTAGTCTATGGCCTTCAGCCAAGTATTTTAAGATTAGACCTTCAATCATGTTTTATTTAAAATTCTTGTTGTGTTGTATTTAGACCTTCAGCTACGTTTGTTTTAAAATCTGTGGCTTTCAACCGTAATATGTAAATCCTTGTCTGTAAAGTTTCTCTTTAATTATCTTGAATTCTTGAAAAGGCCTTCAGCCGTGTTCTGTAAAAGTTTATATTAAGGTTGTCTTTAATTATTCTTGAATAATTGTTTGGGCCTTCAGCCGACGAGATACTTCAAGTTTTCTTAAGATGTTTTTCTGTTATACTGTGTAAAAGCTTATCTTTAAAGCCTCTCTTTTATTACGTAAAGAAAATTTTTTTATTGGGCTTTCGGCCGAGGAATTAACTTGAATTTTCGTTAGTATGGCAGTTAGACGGAATTTGTAAATCCTTGGCTTTTAAAGAATTTCCTTAGCTGATATGATATATTATTTCGGCCTTTAGCCGAAAAGATATTGTACTCGTAATTTTGCTTAAGTAAGGCCTTCAGCCGTTACCTTAAATCCTGGTGTTTTAAAAACAATGATTTAAACTTATTGTGGTTTAAACTTATTGTGGTGAAGTTACTTGGGCCCTCAGCCGTTAATTGATCTTTGTCGTTTTAAAGAGAAAACTGTGCATTGGTTTGAGGAATAAAATTGTGTGCTCTTGTATAACTAACAGTATTTGACCTTGACCCCTTTCCAGAACCTGATCCGCTCTTCCTGCGACGCCAGATTTCAAAGACAGTGTTATACACTCTCAGCTAAAATGTTAACATTGCACGAATAATGAACGCACAATGGAACATGGCGTACAACAAAAAAAAATTTTTAAGATTTGAAGATAACAGTCTTACCTGTCGAAACCGGTGAATAAATAACAGTTTCGAACGTAATTTGGTTATAAAAAATTTCTTTAAGTACATAAAGATCGCTCCACTCATTTCTCATTATGTGAAACTTCAATGTCAAAATATTTTGAACCATTTATCATGGGCTTTAAGATTTCTGTGGTTTGTTGACATGGCTGCGAAGTTGCCACTCAATTTGTTTCTAAATTCATCTCTTAGTCCTCTTTTTATTGCGTGTGATAAATGGAAGAAAGCTGAGTAGAATGGGAGAAATGGTTTGAACGTTAGTGGAAGTCAATATCAACGCAGGTTTTCTAGGAAAGCAGTGGCGTATTGCATCGAATTTATCATGAAAGTAGTAGATGCATATGAGACATAAACAAGCATGAAGGTATTACATACTTTCTTTCATAACACGAGTAAAAAAATAACGCGTTTGCATTTCATGGGTGGAAATCGACATAAAGGCACTCACTGTCCTATTGTTTTCGTTAGTACGTTGACCAACCTCCGTTCTTCCTAATTAAAAATTCTCTTCAGCATTAATTTTGTTATGGTTTGTAGTTCTTGTTCTGAAATTGTCACCCACTCTTCTCGCATCACTCTTTTCAGCCCACATATAGCCTCGGAATTGCCTTCCATTGCGATATATATACCTTTCAAGTCTTCCCCAAAGGCTTATCTGTGGGATTCAAATCTGTGCTATGTACGGGCCAGGCTGTAGCAGAAACATACACAGACGCAATTTATTGTTCCAAATTTAGGCTTTCGTTCCTTACGACCTCATAGATTCTAATCAGTTCTTTTTGTAGCATCTCAGTGTACACGTTAAGCGTCCCTTGCAGTGTTCAGCCAAGGAATGTGTGATTTACCTTTAGCGTAGAAGGCTGCCGAAATAATAACACTTCAATCACCAAAATTTTTGCTGATTCTCAACTGCTCTTCTGATCTCGCATCATGCCATTAATACTGAAATCCATCCAGCCCCTCTCAGTTCAACTTTTTCTCATCACTGAAGATCACTTTACCCCATTCTGAAATCCAGCACACATACTTTTCAACAAACTACATTCTAGTCTATTTATGTTTTAGTATTAGAACAGGTTTCCGCAGTTGTTTCTCGGAAACAAGAGGTTTGTCAAAAATGGTTCAAATGGATCTGAGCATTATGGGACTTAACTTCTGAGGTCATCAGTCCCATAGAACTTAGAACTACTTAAACCTAACTAACCTAAGGCCATCACAAACATCCATGCCCGAGGCAGGATTCAAACCAGCTACCGTAGCGGTCGCGCGGTTCCAGACTGCAGCGCCTAGAACCGCTCGGCCACCCCGGCCAGCAAAAGGTTTGTCATTTGTCAAAATTTATAATATACATCTGGCAGACGATGATAACTGTAAATCAACAACAAGTCCAGAAGACTAACCGTTTGTGACCCTTGCTTGACGCAATATCAACGCAGGGTTTCTAGGAAAGCAGTGGCGTATTTATATGCCTCAAGTAATATTTTCTAACCCCATATTTTACGTTTTTTTCATATTGTAGGTCAATCTAGCGAAACTGAACGGTTCAACTTCCTTGCAATTTGACGATCAGAGTGTCCCGTTTCAATGTATGCACCAATTTTCCTTTTTCATCTCATGATAATTATTTTCCGCGAGGCTTCGTCACAATCGTTTATATACACAACACGTACTGTCACTAGTGCTGGTTGTTTCTCTGCGCGGAGTGGCCGTGCTGTTGAAGGCGTCATGTCACAGACTATGCGGCTCCTCCCGCCGGAGGTTCGAATCCTCCCTCGGGCGTGAGTGTGTTTGTTGTTCTTAAGTAGTGTGTACGTCTAGGGACCGATGATCTCAGAAGTTTGGTTCCTTAGGAATTCACAGATATTTGAATATTTGATGGCTGTTTCCTGTCTACAGTAAAGGCACATACGCACACACTAACACTACGAGAGCCGAATGGCTTTATAATGATTTCTACCTGCTACAACCTGTATCGTCGATATCTTTGTAAGTAGCCTGTTTGCATGTTGACAGCGCTATAGACTGTGTTAATATCGCTGAAAGCGCTCTGCGCCCTCGCCAAGAGATTCTGCGGGTGGACGGTCTAACAGTTAGTGAGTGGATAGAGAAGTGTATGGACATGATATTCTTAGTGGAGACTCTGTGTTGGTAGGACATGCATTGTAAAGTGAGATGAAAAGATGTGTTTATAGGAAAATACGCAAGGAAATGTATGACGATACATGTATGGTTGATAATGTTTGGGCAGTGGATTTATTGACAACTATGTAATTTTTGGAACTGGATGTCACATGAATAAACAAAATTTTTTAAATATATTGTTTGCTCTTCAGCTATATCTTTCTTTTTGTTAACTATACGGCTCTTAGTAGTGAGAATATTTTTATTTAGTCGGCCGTTGTTGCTACTTGCTGTAGTTCGTGCTATGAAGATTTTCTGCGAGATAAGTCACTTATGTAGAAGATTGAGATTTGCACTATCGGGATCTGTGATCGAAATGAGTTCAGGCAATTAACGGAGTTGGAGGTAGTTTCATATTTCTTTAATTTCATATTTTTTGGATTTGTATTACTGTTAGAATTTCTTGCAATTCAGTGCCATTCTTTTGTGTTAATTATTGGAAGTCATGTTGTTAACGTATAGCAGTCAGATTGCGTTGGGCTTGTATATTGTTGGTAATAAATGAATAGGTTAAGTCTGAGTTGCCTTTGTCATAGAAAATTCTGTAGGTCAGTGTTTTAATAATAAAAAAATAGTTAGTTTCATCTTATTATATACCGTACTACTATCTTCAAATGCGATTCCACTTGACTACATTATTCAGTACAGTGGATGTAACACTATTGCATACACACTATGCACAATTAGTTCCAGTCCACAATGTTAATTTTCCTACAAATATCAATGTTGTTTTACTGATTTTCACTGGTGCAGTAGGCTAGGGAGATATGAAGAAAACGGCAGTGAGGAGCTGAAGAGGAAATAAAAAGGAGATAAGTGTGTGTGTGTGTGTGTGTGTGTGTGTGTGTGTGTGTGTGTCTGTACGCGTTCACGTGATTGAGAGCAGGGCCTGGGAATGGAAAAAGGGGGAGGGGTGGCTGAAACAGATGGTTGCGGCAGAGGGGAAGAAGCAAGTTGCTACAGTGAAAACACAGGAAGATAACGGGGCCAGTATTGGAAACGGCACTGAATACATATAACAGGAAAGGTGGCACCCCGCGAAACAGAAATCATAGCGGAGGAAATGCGACCGGAATTCCAAAGCAAATAACAGGGAACGCGCGTGTGTCTGGAAACGGCTGTAAGTATGCCGACAACGTTTTTAATACCGCGCGTCTATTATCTCTCGCCGGCGCGCGTGGCTGCGCGCGAAACACAACTTAGTCCTCCGGCGGCGATTTTTAATTAGAAAACCGCGCTCGGTCTGTTTACGCCGGCGCCCGTTAATCCCGCGCGGCCGCGGTGAGGTGAGGCAGCTGCCGGTAGCAGCCGCCGCCGCCTGCGGCCGAAGCAATCCTGGTGGAGAGGGAGGCGGGGCTGCCGGCCAAGACCCGATACAGCCGGGCTGCGCGAATAACTGAGCGACCGGCCCGCCGTTTCAGCTGCACTGCTGCTGCTGCTGCTGCTGCTGATGTCTCTCTCTCTCTCTCTCTCTCTCTCTCCCTCCCATCACTCTCTCTCTCTCACTCTGGAGAGACAGAATACATGTTCTAATACATATGCTAATCCCGGCGGCTGTTTACATTAATTAAAGCGACGGTAGCGGTCGCGCACCGGGCCAGGAATTAGCGAACAACTCCCACCGTGGTTGCTCGAGTGGCCAACAACGGGACGGCCCGTTCTCAGAGTTGGGCGACTCGGCGGTCGGCGGGCGGAGGCGAGAGTAGTAGGCAGCGGCACCCCGGGCTTCGATGTTTCAGTTTGAGTTTAGATCGTCAGCCTCGGAAATGAAATTGTCTTATGCGTTGGGAAACGTTCCCCAGGAAGTTACCTGTTAAATTACTTGCCTAAAATTTTCTATCGCCCACTGAGAGTGCTATGGTAGGCTATTAACTGAAAATGGGGATCCCAGTGTAGGCAGCAGTACCAACCATAGAGAGTCTCACTAGCATATTTCCCGAAGAAAAGAAGAATTTTGCTTCCCCACAGGAGACAGAGGAAGTACTATAGGCCCTAAGGAGATGCATGTACGTCTATGTGCACTCACAGCTGTCGACACACAATCTAAATTCTTCTAAAGTAGCTAAGTGCGCTTTTGTTTCTTTGTATCATATCTTCTGCTGCATTAGTGTCAGTCCTAGTCGAGGGAAAGGGAAATTTTATCAAAATTCAATGAAGGCGTAGGAAATCTGGGGCTACTGGAAGAGTGTGGTAACAGACGACAGCCAGCAGGCCAGGCAAGGTAAACATGGCACTCGAGGGCGCGGAGCAGCTATGGCGGTATTGCACGCACGTTTCTCCAACTCGTCATAGTGATGTTCAGACAGCGAAGAAGGCTGCTCGTAAGAATCATTGCTGCTTTAAAGGAACGATTAGGCGAGGAAGATCTAGAAACTGACTTGGCCCAACAGCTGATGTACTCAAGTACTCCGGCTCCTGTATTCGTACATTAAAGTTCCTTGCGATGGGACTCTGTCCTCACGGTATTTCCACTCAAATGGAGAAACAGAACACAAGCTATTTGGCAGATTATAGCAAACGCCAAGGTTGAACTCGTTCTGGTCATTGTAGGGCTTCGGCAACTACCTCGTCACTCGAAGAGAAAGGCAACAGGTGATCCAGGTAGGTGACACAAATGCAGTTACAGAATTCATTTCCCGGCAGGAGGCGGATTATACAGGACAGATTGACATGTCCAGTTGCGAAGATTACACTAGACGCCACTACTTAGTGAAAGAACCCAACAGGTAATAAGAGTCTAGATGGAATGTAAAAGTCCACCATATTGAAAGTCCCTCTTTGGACACGGGCGGAGATGGAAACAGTATTTGTCGTCTGTCTCAGTATTAATGATTTTTTTGGTATTCTCGCGTAATGTTAAGCGCCGACACGTCGGCCAGGAACGTTACAGCAGAGAGGACTGTGAGGCAACATCTTTCAGTGGTACGCTGACCGACTACTCTCTAGGACGACATCGAGACAGCAGCGGCAGCTAGGCGAAGAGAATGAAAGCGCCGCACCGCCTGACTGCGGCCCAGTTGAAGCCAAGCCTTTCTACAACGCTACAGCAGCGACTTGTAGAATTTCGCTTGTGTTAGGCATTGTATATATTGAAGAGCTTGTTTGTGTCTGTCTATCGCCCTTTGCTCGCGACACTTCTGTACAGGCCGGCCGGTGTGGCCGTGCGGTTCTAGGCGCTACAGTCTGGAACGGCGCGACCGCTTCGGTCGCAGGTTCGAATCCTGCCTCGGGCATGAATGTGTGTGATGTCCTTAGGTTAGTTAGGTTCAAGTAGTTCTAAGTTCTAGGGGACTGATGACCTCAACAGTAGAGTCCCATAGTGCTCAGAGCCATTTTTTTTTGTAATCATTCCTTTTGTAATAAACTTCATTAATACGATTTGGTTGAATTGTTGTCTAGCCATCTGAGAAATGAGGTTTACTGGGCACCCTATATTACCCGAGCGGGCAGGACATAACATTGGCGAAGAGAAGGGGATCGTTCTTGGTCTTGGCGCATGCATTCATCTGATTTCGGGCCCAGACGGTTTGCAGCGCCGACTTCAAAAACAGATTCGTCATTGTCACATACATGGTGATCCTCCTGCGTCCCTTCCCCCAATTCACGGATCCCGAGGACACAGTGGGGCCACAGCAGCCGTCAGAGGGTGTCATCATGACACCGCGGGACGACTCCATAGAGACGGAGCCATCGCCTCCTCCGCTTCCTCTCGTCCTACAGATGGAGATGGACCCGCCCACGCCGCAGCAGCCAATGCCTTCCACATCTTGCTACATACCTCAGGAGGTGGACGCGTACCGTTCTGGTCGTTTTACATGGAACGGTGGGGTATGACCGGTAGTCTGAGGTCCCCTGGAGCCACAGCTTCCGGTCCAATGCAACATCCAGACTCCTGTCTTCCTCGCCGTTGTTGAGCTCGCGACGATGATCCGTCGCTTTGAGGGGGGTGGGGGGAGGGGAGGGGGAGGGAGGAATGTTCCGGTGTAACGTCAAGCGCCGGCAAGTCGGCCAGGAACGTTACAGCAGAGAGGGCTGTGAGAAGACGTCAGCCAATAGTATGCTGACAGACCCCTCTCTAGGACGACAACGAGAACAACAGAATATCAGCGCCGCGCAGCCTGGCCGCCTTTCCTTCCAGATAACCCAGAGGCCTCGGAAACACAGGAGGAACAGCTTCCAACTGTTTAAACTCCTATGACTCAGACAAAGACTAAAGCACGTCCATTTAGCGTCAGCGGCCGCGGTCCAATTGAAGTCAAGCCGTTCTACGAACGCTAAAACAGCGACTTAGGACTTGTATAATTTCCCTTGCATTAGGCGTTGTATATACTGAAGAGCTTGCTTATATTTGTCTGTCGTCCTTTCCTCGCAACACTTCGGTGTATGATAAAGTGAACTATCGCAATCATTTCGTTTATCAATAAAATTAATAATACGATTTGCTTGAATTGTTGTCTACCTATCCGAGGAAGCAAGTCTACTAGGTACCCTATAGTACACGATTAGGCAGGACACACACCTCTCCCAAAGTACTTAGCTTATGACATCCTTCTCAAGTTATTACGCATAAAATACACTACTGGCCATTAAAATTGCGACACCACGAAGACAGACGCGAAACCCTTCGTGTTCAGCGTCATATTGAAAGAAAATATATAATATACACTATTGGCCATTAAAATTGCTACACCGCGAAGATGACGAGCTACAGACGCGAAATTTAACCGACAGGAAAAAGATGCTGTGATATGCAAATGATTAGCTTTTCAGAGCATTCACATAAGGTTGGCGCCGGTGGCGACACCTACAGCGTTCTGACATGAGGAAAGTTTCAAACCGATTTCTCATACATAAACAGCAGTTGACCGGCGTTGCCTGGGAAACGTTGTTGTGATTCCTCGTGTAAGGAGGAGAAATGCATACCATCACGTTTCCGACTTTGATAAAGGTCGGATTGTAGCCTATTGCGATTGCGGTTTATCGTATCGCGACATTGCTGCTCGCGTTGGTCGAGATCAATGACTGTTAGCAGAATATAGAATCGGTGGGTTCATGAGGATAATACGGAATGCCGTGCTGGATCCCAACGGCCTCAAATGATTCAAATGGCTCTATGGGACTTAAATTATAAGGTCATCAGTTCCCTATAACTTAGAACTACTTAAACCTAACTAAACTAAGGACACCACACACATCCATGCCCAAGGCAGGATTCGAACCTGCGACCGTAGTGCCAACAGCTTCGTATCACTAGCAGTTGAGATGACAGGCATCTTACCCGCATGGCTGTAACGGATCGTGCAGCCACGCCTTGATCCCTTAGTCAACAGATGGGGGCGTTTGCTGGAGAAAAACCACCTGCACGAACAGTTCGACGACGTTTGCAGCAGCATGGACTATCAGCTCGGAGACCGTGGCTGCGGCTACCCTTGACGCTGCGTCACACACAGGAGCGCTTGCGATGGTGTACTCAACAACGTACCTGTGTGGACGAATGGCAAAACGTCATTTTTTCGGATGAATTCAGGTTCCGTTTACAGCATTATGATGGTCGCATCCGTGTTTGGCGACATCGCGGTGAACGCACATTGGAAGCGCGTATTCGTCATCGCCATACTGGCGTATCACCCGGCGTGATGGTATGGGGTGCCTTTGATTACACGTCTCGGTCACCTCTTGTTCGCATTGACGGCACTTTGAGCAGTGGATTTTACATTTCAGATGTGTTACGACCCGTGGCTCTACCCTTCATTCGATCCCTGGGAAACCCTGCATTTCAGCAGGATAATGCACGACCGTATGTTGCAGGTCCAGTACGGGCCTTTCTGGATACAGAAAATGTTCGACTGCTGCCCTGGCTAACACATTCTCCAGATCTCTCACCAATTGAAAACGTCTGGTCAATGGTGGCCGAGCTACTGGCTCGACACAATACGCCAGTCGCTACTCCTGATGAACTGTGGTATCGCGTTGAAGCTGCATGGGCAGCTGTATGTGTACAAGCCATCCAAGCTCTGTTTGAGTCAATGCCCAGGTGTATCAAGGCCGTTATTACCAGAGGTGGTTGTTCTGGGTAGTGATTTCTCAGGATCTATGGACCCAAACTGCGTGAAAATGTAATCACATGTCAGTTCTAGTATAATATATTTGTCGAATGAATAGCCGTTTATCATCTGCATTTCTTCTTTATGTAGCTATTTTAATGGCCAGTAGTGCCGAATAGGGAAAGGCAATGTGTAACTTGAACAGAAACAAGGCTAATCATTAAAGTCGAAGTCCAGCAAAGAGAGGCAATGGTTATGAAAGGAGAGAAACGGGGTTTGTAAGATTATACCCTCTACTTACTGGCTATTTAGTGCCTAAGTTTTGTAGTGCGGAATGAAGTATCACGGTGATTTCGGTTCTATTTCTTTTCCTTCTGCCATCGCGACAACTCATTCTCAGAGTTGAGCGAGTCGGCGGTCAGTGGTCAGGGGTGACCATAGACTGCAGCCTGAGCTGTGCGCACACGCGTTCCGATGTGTATCTTTGCTTTTTAATCGCCGGCTTGGAAAATGAAACTGTCTGAGGCGGTGGAAAGCGTTTTTTTTTTCTCGGAAGCTTCACGTTAAGTTCCATTCGTAAAACGTACTTCTCGCAACAGAGAGTAAAGTGATTGACCGTTAGTTGGAAATGTGAATTCTAATGGAACGAGGATTACGAACCAAGATATACAGCGCCTGACCAGATACGGAATGCGCATCATCTCCCGAAAAAGACAGACTGTTGCTTCCCTACAGAGACGCATTGATCCAAGGTGCGGACTCCCCGTACCGTCAACCATAGATCTTTTTTATTAATTTCTCAGCTCACTTTTGGAGAATAAAGGAGAGTAAAAGCTAATAGTCTTGTGGATTCTGTAGATCGCAAGCCATGTTAACATATACCTTCACTGAGGGCTAGCCCGTGCGGATAGGTGTGCGACCTCACTGGCAGCAGTAAACATTCCGGCCAGGAAAACACGTCCACTCGCAGCCTCGCCGTACCTACTGCCAACCACAATTCCGACGCGTTTCTCTGAGACCATTCGCGGTGGCGGCAGGCTGGCAAATGGTTCAAATGGCTCTGAGCACTATGGGACTTCACATCTGTGGTCATCAGTCCCCTAGAACTTAGAACTACTTAAACCTAACTAACCTAAGGACATCACACACATCTATGCCCGAGGCAGGATTCGAACCTGCGACCGTAGCGGTCACGCGGTTCCAAACTGAAGCGCCTAGAACCGCACGGCCACACCGGCCGGCTAGGCGGCAGGCTGCGGGAATTTCAGTAGCGCAGGAGAGAAAGGCAAAGAGCTTCCGCTAAGGGGGATGGAAAAACAGAAAATTTCCTCAACGACGTCGGAAAAGACCGGAATGGACAGCATTCTTCACAGTTACGCGCTCGCCTACTGGTGCTCCACACATGTGCTCACTGACGCAGCACTAAGTGAAATGCTCGTAAAGATGGGTGCCGACATCGATTTTATATCTTCTAATTTACGGTCTTGTGAACTATGTTCGAATTTGTTACTGTAAAGTTCAGAACTCGTTTTCGCATTACACAACGTTTTCTCAAATTTTTGGAGAAATGCTTTTAAAATGATGTATTTATGTAACTTTCTGACTGAAGGCGATATACTAATGAACACGGACAGAAACTAACCCATACTTGTTATAAAATCGATGGACATGTAAACGTATGTATGTATTTACGTACGTATATATGTATGTACATCTCCTCCTAAACAAGTGGACCGATTGAAGATAAAAATGGTACACATATCACTTAGTGTCTTTAAAGAATCGCTGCGGCCTTAAGAACAAAGGGGTGCGGTTGGGGGTGAAAAAGAAGTGCAGTTCACTACCCGTGAATTCAAAGACTTTGCTCATCCAATTATTTGAGAACGAGAGAACTTAGTAACTTGCAACAGACTTTACAAATAATTTCATACTTTTACGGAACATTTTCTCGCTGACAACGCACACAAAATAATGAAAGGCAAAATGTTTAACGCTTACTGTGTGTTCGCTGTTCATGCAATAAAACTGCAGCATGAGGCGTGATGTTAAAATTTATTTCTTCCTTGCTAATGCGGCGTTCGCTGGGTTATTCAGTGGTTTGGTATTTAACTAATTTGTAAATGGAAATGATAATCTTATTTAATTACATTGAGTAATTACTAAATAATTTTTCTCCCGGCTAAAGAATTGGTCAAGTTGCTAAAGAACTCCAAGTTAACGTCGTGTTAAAGTGTTGTCTGTAGGTTGTGTAAGTGTCACTAAATCACAGTTTATACAACGGATTCTATACAACTATGGATTATGATGGAAACAGTATCTTCAGCAAAACGATCATTAAAACCACCGAATATCAGCCGCGCACAACACTGACGTATGTTACCTGAAACAATATTCTTCGCAACTCGTGCGTAATTAATTTCGGCTCCATACATCAGCTAGAAAAGTTTGTTATAACGTTCGTGCTATGAGCACTGTTTTTTAAGAACCAATCTGATTCGAATAATTTTCATTCAAATGAGTTCGGGACCACCGGTGCACATTTATTTTTACACATTTGTATTACGTTCAGCATTTATGTCTGCAGAGTTGCGTAATTTGAATTTGCCGCTGAGACAATTGTTAAGGTGGCGGCAGACAATTGATAGAGACTTTCTATTGTTAGACCAAATAAGTAAGTATTTGAAATGATTATTAAATTCTATAAACTATACTTTCATATTGTGCACTATTTAGACCTCATCAAGCAAACACTTGATTTGTTTCTAAGGAAAACACAGACAAAAACGAGATACAAATCGCTATCATCAATGGCTGTGCTCCTTGCAGCGGAAAGAAACAATTAACACAGATAATTTCCTCTCGTCGCACTGTAGCCAAAAATTTATCACGTGGATGTTACACTAATAATTGTATTCGCGGCACTTTTGCAGACATCATTTACGTATACAACCGAAAATAGCCTCAAACTTACATCATTGCATGACTCATACTTCAGGAGACATGACAATAAACACAGAGACGCGTGAAAGACTGCCACATCATGCATGACGTTTCAGTTCATTACCCTAGCCGCAACACGTTTCGCAGACATTATACTATACCACTGAATGTACCTGCAAAGTTATTTCCTTGTTCGACACATTAGCCGGGAAATGTGACTGAGCTGCTTGAGAGCGAAGTGGCAGGGAGAAGGTGCGTATAGATAAAGATGAACTACTGTATGTGTACAAATATGTATGGAATATGTTAAATATACACACATCAAAAAAAGTTTTGCATCACCCTGGTTCCTAGAACTCCTGAAGATAGACGTTGAATGTGGATATTCTGTCACAGACACAATTCCTTTCCCTGTTCAGAGATGTCACTAAACCCACCCAAAGACGTGAACAAACATGCATGAGCAGTGCCTATTAGACGGAGGGGGTCCGACAGCCGATCAGCTACAGTCATTTCCACCAGGAGGGAGGTACACGGCTCGTGTTGTCTGTAGTTCAGCCATGCCTAGACGGTCAATATCTCGTTTAGATAGCATCCGCACTGTTACTTTATGCCAGGAAGGGCTCTCAACAAGGGAAGTGTCCAGGAGTCTCGAACTGAACCAGAGCGATGTTGTTCGGACATGGAGGAGATACAGAGAAACAGGAACTGTCGATGACATGCCTTGCTCAGGCCGCCAAGGGCTACTACTGCAGTGGATGGCCGCTGCCTACGGATTATGACTCGGAGAAACCCTGACAGCAACATCACCATGTTGAATAATGCTTTTTGTGCAGCCACAGGAAGTCGTGTTACATGATGCGCAACTTCACTCCCAACGTCCATGGCAAGGTCCATCTTTGCAACCAACGCACTATCCAGCGCAGTAGAGATGGGCCCAACAACTTGCCGAATGGACCGCTCAGGACTGGCATCACATTCTCTTCACCAACGAGTGTTGCATATGCCTTCGACCAGAAAATCTTCGGAGACGTGTTTGGAGGCAACCCGGTCAGGCTGAACGCCTTAGACACACTACCCAGCGAGTGCAGCAAGGTGGAGGTTGCTTGCTGTTTTGGGGTGGCATTATGTGGGGCCGACGTACGCCGCTGGTGGTCTTGGAAGGCACCGTAATGGCTGTAAGATAGGTGAATGCCACCCTCTGACTGATAGTGCAACCATATCGACAGTATATTGGCTAGGCATTCGTCTTCATGGACGACAATTCGCGCCTCCATCGTGCACACCTTGTGAATGACTTCCTTCATGATAACGACATCCCTCGACTAGAGTGGCCAGCATGTTCTCCACTCAAGAAGAACCCTATCGAACATGCAAGGGATGGATTGAAAAAGGCTGTTTACGGACGACGTGACCCACCAACCTGTCCGAGGGATCTACACCGAATCGCCATTGAGGAGTGGGACAATCTGCCAACAGTGCCTTGATGAACTTGTGGGTAGTATGCCATGACGAATACAGGCATGCATCAATGCAAGAAGACGTGCTACTGGGTATTAGAGATACCGGTGTGTACAGCAATCTGGACCGCCACCTCTGAAGGTCTCACCCTACGGCGGTACAACATGCCGTGTGCTGTTTCATGAGCAATAAAAGGGCCGGAAATGATGTTTATGTTGATCTCTATTCCAATTTTCTGTACAGCTTCCGGAACTCTCGAAACCGAGTTCATACAAAACATTTTTGGTGTCAACATATTAAATACGTCTGACAACTGGTATAATAACTGCTTTATGTAATCGGACTGATGATGTTGCTATTTTAATTTCAGTTGCTTGAATGTTATTATTACGATGTTATTTCAAATTCTTTTGAGATACAGCTTCAAAGCCACGGGTAAAAAGCTCCTCTTAAACCCTTGGATCGATTTCAATCAAAGTTGGTGCATATGCTACTTATTTCTGGGAAAGAAATATAATGGCGGTAAGAACCACCAACCTGCTAGTAGGGTGAGGGTGTTAGCTTGATGGGAGAAGGTGGAGAGGAGTAGGTCGACAGAGAGGGGGAGGAGGAGATGGATGCATGGACGGAGGAGGTCGACAGAGAGAGGCGGAAGAGGAAATGGACGGAGAAATGAAACGATGCACGACGATGATGATGAAATTATGATAATCATAGCGCAACACCTAGTCCCCGAGTACAGAAAACCTCTGACGGCAGGGAATCGAACCCGGGTCCACTGCACGGCAGTAAGAGGTGCTGATTACTCAGCTAAGGAGGCGGACATCGACAGAAAAAGGAAATACGATGAGATGGGTTGAGAGAGGTGTAGGAGGAGATGGAGACAAGAGAAGGAGGAGATGGACAGAAATAGGGGATGAGGACACTGAGAGGGGGCAGGAGGGGATGGAGAGAGGAGAGGACACTTAGACGGGGTGAGAAGTGCAAAGAGGGGGCAAGAGGAGATAGAGTCGGGAGGGAGGTGATGGACAGAGAGAGGGAAGGAGCTGATGGACAGGGAGGTGGGCAGGAGCAGATGGACAGAGATGGGGTAGGAGGAGGAGGACAGAGGGGGGAGGGGAGAGGAGAAAGGTAAAGGATTGCAATACACGCCAGGTAGACAGCTAGTTATTATTATATTTAGACAATTTATACGTTTTATTGTTTATTACTAACTGTTATAGACTGGGCCAGACAGCCCCTTCCGGTTTTCCAGAAGGCACGCCGACACCGCGTCGGATCCATTGGTTTTACAATGAAGGGTGGTGTGCGAGCCAACCAGCAGGTGGTTTTTAGGCAGTCTCCCACGAACGGCTAGGTGAACGCTGGACTGATACCTATGTCCCACTTCAGTTAAACTATTAGTAAACATTTCGAACAACGTTCTCACACTTTCACATGGGCTAACAATAGATGCAGTCATATGGTGTACAAAATCCATCCCGAGGAATAAGAGGAGGGGGGGTGGGGGAGTGTTGCAACAGGGAGGATATATATTTTGCGAATCAATTACATGATTTGTGTAATTAACTACATCTTATGTAAACTAAAGCAAAATTTGTCGCCTAATTATCACTCCGTTATATGTGTACAAACAACCTGATGTCGAAATAGAAATGTTACCATGTTATAATAATTTTCATGTTGATAAGTAAAAAAATCCGCTGAAGATAGTACAGTAGGTGCCGTTAATATGTTTGGGAGCCGCGCGGGATAGCTGCGCGGTCTCGGGCGCCTTGCACGATCCGCGCGGTTCCTCCCCTCGGTGGTTCGAGTCTTCCCTCGGGCGCGGTGTGTATGAGTTGTCCTTAGCGTAAGTCAGGTGAAGTTAGATTAAGTAGTGTGTGAGCCTAGGGAGCGACGACCTCAGCAGTTTGATCCCATGATCCCATAGGAACTTACTACCACCACCACCGCGTTTGGGGAAAGTAGAAGAATGTGTCTTGCATAAGGCGGAATATCTCACCAGTTTTTGTTAGCCTGCACGGAAAGAAAGAACAACACCCAAAAAGTGATTAGAAGAAAGATTGTGCATTGTTATTAAAATAACAGGCATCTATGGCATGCTAAAAGCGAGGGTGAGGGCAAGTTGCACGTATCATAGGAGGAGGGGCGTCAAAACACATACTGTGATATCTCTCCTCTCAGCAGAACCAAACACTGATGCTACACTCGCCTGCAGAAGATAGCAGATGCAATGAAAAGTTATTTGTATAAATACGAAGGCGTTCGCAGTCATCGATAAACAGTCTACATACTTCCATCGTATTTTGTAAGGAGTCAGGCAAATCCAACACCTTCCATGAAAACCCTGACATGATAAGCAAATCCAGTAGTATGTCACATAGCTCCGAATAAATCGTGACATTAAATTAACCAAAGTAATACGAGTAACGAGTGAGCAAATGGAATACCACAGACTAACACAAGGATGCCTAAATGCATGTCATACTTTCCCACCGTGAGAAAGACGCAGTTCCGAGGGGAAAAACGAGAACAGAAGCCAAGAGCAGAACCGTGTTAAGCTGGAAGGCCCTACGATAAGGGACGGACACCCACGTCGCCAGCTAACCAGTAGGATCACCCCCCAGCCTATGTTAAAAGCTAGAGCCCTCCAGAAGAACTGTATAGATCTTAGTATAGATCTTACGATAACACAAAAAGGGCCACCCCAGCCGCAAGTTTTAGCGTGAGACTTTTCGCGTCTCTGTTACGTCAGGACCACCCCCCAGCCCATGTTAAAAGATAAGAGCCCTTCAGAAGAACAGTATAGATCTTACGATAACAGTAAAAGGACCACACCAGCTGCAAGTTTTAGCGTGAGACTTTTTCGCGTCTCTGTTACGTTGCAAACTTTAAAAACATTGCCCCACCACGAAAAATATAACGTTTCTCATTGGATGGACAGAATTTTTGTAGGCGGAGCTTAAGGTTAACATTGAAACCCTGATTGGTCAGATGAATGCACAGCCAGATAGTTTTTTTTTAAACCAACTTCGGTAAATTGTAGTAAGGAGAAGTTAGGAGGGAGTTGCTTCCGAGACGGCGAGGTGAGCGGAGCTGTGCTGTCTGCCGCCCCCTGACGAACACCGACAAGGTAATGAACGCACGCGATGCCGCATAACAGCGCATAAAGCTTCACTCAGAACTGCAGAAGTCTCATCTGTTACACCCCCGTTTTGCGTAATACTAGTGTTGATCGTCAATTAAAGCTCATGGTGTTCACATTTGCCACTTGAAGTAAAAATCTGAAACGCGATGATTTTTCTGTTATATAGTTATTGAGAAGCCACATCAGCCACTGTATTTTACGACAAGTTAGATAAGTAATTAAAGATAACTGAGAGTCACTGTAGACCATTTTGATAGTTTTCTCTTTTGTGAAACTTAGTTTAAACCTAGATTATAGATGTGATATGGTATAGGTCATCCTTTGATTCATTGTAGAACTTGGAAACCCATTCAGGGAATATTCGTTCACATTTTTGTTGAACGCAGTTGGTTTTTATCATCCTGTATTAAAAGATTTCCCTTTATCAATAGTGCAATTTATATACAATGTTTTGCGAGTAGAATAAAATTTCCAATGGTAAACTTAACTGCTTTTTTGACGTTATTTTACCAGCTAACTAAAAATAGGAAAGCCTTGAACCACTTCCACTAAATTTAGTTAGTATTAAGACTCTTTTACAGGGAGTGCAGTGGAGCTGACGCTGAAATCATTAAGTATTTGGTTATATCATCGCTAGTCTCACTGAACTCTTCTGAACTTTACAAGTCATGTGTGGTCTGGCGTCTCCTTACCAGCAACAGGTCCCAGGTTCAAACTAGTCAATTCCCTAAAAAACACGCTCAGAGCGTCGTTGCGCGAAAGTGGTAAGGAGACACGACTTAGAACAAACAAACACCACGCAGAGTGTTAGAATTTCACTCTTGTCATATCACAATCTGGATCAACACTGCGCACTCACCAAGAATATTCTTAACCAAAAACGATGGTGAGAACGATCTGTGATGTCTGTTTGCGAACTACCTGTTTTCGAACTTCGTGCAGGCCGTTCCTTTGATGTCTGGTAGCTCTAACTGCTTCCCACGTGCATATACTCCATCATGGAATTTAGTATTGACTATACTGTCTCACCCAGTGAGCAGTAGACGGAAATATGACTGGTACCTGCATAACACATCCTTACGCATTTTGCAGAAAAATGTGCACTATTTACGAGGTGACGGACATCAAGTCTTCAAAGCTGAGGCGTTTCCCTGTGGCACACGCCTTCCATTCTGTACAGGAGCAGTAGCTAGAATCTTATATCTGTATTTATCCTTATACGTTTTAGTTTTTCATTAATTATTTGCTCATAAATTTTTCAGTCGCATTCTGTGAACTACGTACTAATTCTTTACATGTCCGAGCACCCTTGGCTTTTCACATGACCCCATGGAAGCCATGCCTTTTTTTTTCTTTTCATGTTCTCCACGTCGCCTTTACAGTCCCAGATATTCAATCATTCTGGTCGTGAAGATCACACAGTTGGGCTGAAGCATTTAGGCGGAGAAGATCTGATAACTAGTTTCGCGTAACATTTGAGATTTTATATGATAGGTAAAGAGACTCAAATCTGAGATGCTTTCTTTGCACAGGGAAGGGGGGGGGTAGAGGGAGAGGTAGGACGATCGTTACCTACCGTCTGCCAGATGCGGAAATGGAAGTACATGGAACGTACGTCCCTCCCGAGTTTCTCGTTTAATTCACAGTTCTGTAATTATCACAGGCAAAATACAAGAAGGGCAATTTTATCTGCAACTTGTACTGAGACCAGAGTAATAAATATTCCCCCTTTCGAAACAGAACTTGCCCTCTGCCCCTTTTCAACGTACCACAAATGTTTGTAACAATAATAACATTAATAAAATATTTCAATGAATAATTTGTTGAAATGTCCTGGAGGAAAAAGCTATGGACTCTAGAAGAAGTGGCCTTCCAACCCAGTAAAAAAATTTATAGCAAAACTCCCTCTCGCAAAACGTGAAAGTAAGGCACTATAACACCAAGACGAAACCGAAATTCTTACATGCAACCCAAACTCTCTCACGCACAATGCGGAAAAGAAGAACTGATTTTTATCAACACATCCTCGGAATGAACTCCAATATACTAACAAAAAAAAAATTAGAAAAAAGTGGTTAAAGGAAAAGGAGAAGAGCTTAATAGAACTCCAAGAACTCCAAATCACAGAGAATGTGCTCACAGATAAAACTGCAAAGAAAATAAAGAAATGCAAGGAAAATCGGTTCCGTGTCAAAATCAAAACAAAACAAACAACACAAATCATCGTGAGAAAAGGAAAGCAAGATCAAAAAGAAAAAGAATGAAACGTCTAGGAACTGAACATAAAGAGACATTATAAACCGAGTATTTCTGAGAAGGATACTAAAAGAAATGAGGTTTCAGGACAGATCACCCCGTAAAAGGACCCGCGCTCTTTAGACAAAGGAGAGAAAGGAGAAACATAGCCATAGAATGTGGGATGACTGGGTAAACATCAAATCCCTCTCCAGTCTGGAAAGTTGAATATCGTGGTTTTAGGTGGCCCATTCGAAAGAAGAAGAAGAAAACAATACTTGGCTGACAGAAAGGCATAGAAAATTAAAAAGTGATTGATGCAACTTACCTCAAAGCTGGGTGAAACGAAGAAAGAAGTGTAGTTTCTTTAGTAGAATTTGCTTAGTACAACGCTTTAGTCAACGACCAAGGGACAGGAGCTCACAGAAACACAGAATTTGAAAGGCACTCATTCGACAGTATCCCGTGCACTTAATTTAAGAACTACAATATCAAAAACCTGTTACAACACAATATAAACAATATAAATTCAAAACGTGCACTCATTATTTTCAGTATTTCACCATGCATTACAGTTATGAACACAGATTTGGAGACTGTCCTGTGGGAGGGTGTAAATGCTGTCCTTTTCAGCTACAACTTTCAGTGATGAGCAGGAGCAAGTACTACTCTATGCTCACATTAAAACTCTAGAGAGTCAGCTAATTCTACTAAGAAAGGAAGAGTTTTTGAAGTTTATGAATTTGCTGAGAAAATGAAAATAAAACACAGGTTCAATAAAGAAAAATTGAAGGCAGGAAAAGACTACTACTATGACTTTGTGAAAAGACATCCAGATCTGCGGCTGAGAACAGCGGAATCAACAAGTTTACAGAGAGCAGCAGGTTTCAGCAAAGAACAAGTTGACCGATGTTTCGACAAAACTTCCTGAGTTGATGGACAAGTATAAGTTCAGAATCCTCTAAGATTTTTAACGTCGACGAAACTGGCGTAAAGTCTGTTCATACCAACAGACTGAAAGTAATGTCAGTTAAAGGTAAAAAGCAAGTTGGAAAATTGACCTCAGGTGAGAGAGGCATGAATGTCACGATTCTTCTCTCAGCTAATGCTGCAGGGAATGTGTTTATCCCTCCTCTGTTTGTCTTCTCCCATGTCTGAATGGACAATGATCTGAAGAAAGATGCCCCAGTAGGAAGTGTTTCTGATGCCCAACTAAGTGGATGAATCACAAAGGATGGTTTCCTCGAGTGGCTTGTTTCGTTTGTAGACAAATCGAGAAACCCCCTGCATTACTAATCGTGGATAGCCACTCGAAGCACAAGGACTTGGACGTCATAACGTTTGCAAAGAAACACCACATTCACATGTTAAGCTTACCTCAACACACTTCCCACAAACTACAGGCACTGGACAGAACTATTATGAAACCTTTCAAAAATGCTTATCATGAGGCATATCCATACAGGATGTGACAATATCCTAGCATTAATATAACCTTGAAGGACACAACATATTTAGTGAGCTCAGCTTTCCCAAGGATTTGCAGGATGGAGTTGGCGAAGTCTGGCTCTGAATGCACAGGCATTTCTCCCCTGAAGCGAAATATTTTCAGTGACTTGGATTACGCTCCTTCACTAAACAAGAACAGTGACTCAACTGGTGACTCATCCACCAGTTCTGGACGTGGCTCCTCCTCTGCTATGTCTTTACCAGGCTCCTCATCTGCTACCATGTATTTACCAGGTCCCTCATCTGCCATAGGTCTATCTTCACCAGCTCCTTCGCCTACCTGAGGCCTCGCTCCAGTCTGCATTACCAGAATCCTCTAATCGTGCTCCAGCAACTGAGTCCCCTAAGACATCTCATTCTCAACAAATTTTAGAGGTAATTTCCCCTCTCCCCTATTATTCTTTTATTAGATTTGTATCAAGGCAGAATCGTGGAGAGAAGAGTGAAATTTTGACCTCAACTCCATACAAAAAACACCTGGAAGTAAAGAAAGACGAATAGGAAGACAGAAAAGAACTGCAGAAGCTAAGTGGAAACTTAGGGAAGAAAAACGTAAATTGAAAGAAGAAAAGAAAAAAGAACAATCCTCAAAACAGCCTGTAGTCCTAGCTAGAACCGACCTTTTGACCAACAGAAAAACTGGATGGTGTAAAACGCAGGGTAGTTCTACAACAGAAATGGAAAAATCCAGCAAAAATGCTAAGGAAAACTAAAATTTTACGATGAAAACACTAGAAGTGATAGTGACGAAACTCTGAAGAGGACTGGATCCAGTGGTGACAGTGTAACGGAGTCTGCGCAGACCTTGAAAGCAGCGCTGTGTACTATGAATGCAATGGCAGTTTCTTGAATAAAAAATAAAAGTCGTGTTCAAGATGTAGTGAAACTAATTGTTAAATGCGTAAAATGACAAATTTATTATTTTCATAATTTAGTGACTATTTTTGAAGCTAAAATTATTAAAATCACTCAATTCAATAAACATTTACCATTTGCCATGTATTAATACCAATAAACAAGTGTTTTGTGAGAAATATTTGCTTACTTTCTGTAATTTACAACCTGGCCGATACAACCCTCCAACCATTCTCCTTAGTAAAAATTCAGATAAATTTTAGAAATCAATAGATAATAGTAATACTCCTCCCTAAGAGTAAATGCTAGGATGGTTGTTTTATGGCTTATGGCAGTAGATTATGGTGGTGTTTCCATTTCAAGCCATTAATGTATTCAAAATTTGAACAAAAGCTTAACCATCTGATACTACCCAACATCCTTATAAAATTCTGATAATTTAGTTGTTTCATTTAAATTTTCTCCAAATGAATTAGTTTCCCGAATTTATTAACTCTACAAAATATTTGAAATGGTAGAATATGTAGATGAAGATAGGAGGGGAGATAAGACACTGCGAGTAGAATTTAACAAAGCACTGAAAGATCTAAGTTAAAGCCCTGGGAGTAGACGACATGCCGTCAGAGCTACTGACAGCCTTGGAAGAGCCAACTATCACAAAACTCTTCTATTTGGTAAGCAAGAAATATGAGACAGGCATAATACCCTCAGACTTTAAGAACAGTACTATAATTCCAACTCCAAATAAAGAAGGTGCCAACAGATATTAATATTACCCGTCTATCAGTTTAATAAATCGTGGATGCAAAATACTAACACGAATTATTTACAAAAGAATGGAAAAACTGGTACAAGCCGATCAAGGGGTAGATCACTTTGGATTCCGGAGAGTATAGGAAAACGCGACACAATACTGACACTATGACTTAGAAGATAGTTTAAGGAAACGCAACTTATTTTTTTAGCATTTGTAGACTTAGAGAAAGCTTTTGAGCATGTTGATTGAATACTCTCTTTGAAATTCTAAAGGTAGTAGGGGTAAAATACAGGCAATGAAAACTATTTTCAACTCGTACAGAAAACATGTGGCAGTTATAAGAGTCGAGGGTCATGAAAAGAAAGCAATGGTTGAGAAGGGACTGAGATATGGTTGTAATCTTTCCCCGAGTTGCTCCATCTGTACACTGAGCAAGGGATAAAGTCAACGAAAGTATGAATTAAAGTCCAGTAAGAACAAATAAAAATTTTGAGGTTTGCCGATGACATTGTAATTTTGCCAGAGGCAGCAAAGGACTTGCAAGAGCAGTTGTACAGAATGGACAGAGTCTCGAAAGGCGGATATAAGATGAACATCAACAAATGCAAAACAATGTTAATGCAATGTACTCGACTTAAATCATATGATGCTGAGGGATTAGGAAACTAGACACTTAAAGCAGTTGATTAGTTTTGTTATTTGTTCAGCAAAATATCTGATGATGGCAGAAGTAGAGGGGATATAAGATGTAGACCAGCAATGGCAAGAAAAGCGTTTCTGAAGAGGAGAAATTTGTTACTATCGTTTACAGATTTAAGTTTTAGGCAGTCCTATCTGAAACTATTTGTATAGAGTATAGCCATGTACGTAAGTGAAACATGGATGATAAACAGTTTAGACAAGAAGAGAATGGTAGCTTTTGAAATGTAGTGCTACAGAAGAACGCTGAACATTAGGTGGGTAGATCACGTGGCTAATGGAAAGATACTGTATAGAATTGGGGAGAAAAAGCACTTGGGACTGATGACCTATACAGTTAAGTCCAATAAGATTTCACATACTTTTTTTTTTTTTTGGCACTTGGGACACAGCTTGACTGGAAGAACGGATCGGTTCATAAGACATCAAAGGATCATGAATTTCGTTCTGGAGGAAGTGTCGAGGAAAAAAGTCGTAGGAGGAGACCAAGAGATGAATAAGCAGATTCAGAAAGATGAAGGTTGCAGTATTTATTCAGAGATGAAGAATATTTCAAAGGACGGAGTAACATGGAGAGCTGCACCAAACCAGTCTTGTTACTGAAGACCACAACAACAACAAAATACTTTTGAGAGTTACTGTATATAATTTCTGGGGAGACTGAGAGGCCCTGTGGAAAGTCTGTGTACTACAAACGAATATTAGAATACACGATGAGTGGATTTACATGTAAATAGTTTTATCATATCGCCTTATGGATGGAGTGATCCATTTGCATTGAATTTAGGTGCGGCTTTTTATTCTTCTTGTTCTTCTTCTTCCTCTTATTATTATTATTATTATTATTATTATTATTATTAACAGTTGTTGTTGTTGTTGTTGTTGTTGTTGTTGTGATATTCGGTCCTGAGACTGGTTTGATGCAGCTCTCCATGCTACTCTATCTTGTGCAAGCTTCATCATCTCCCAATACTTACTGCAACCTACATCATTCTGAATCTGCTTAGTGTATTCATCTCTTGGTCTCACTCTACGATTTTTACCCTCTAAACTGCCCTCCAATGCTAAATTTGTGATCCCTTGATGCCTCAGAACATGTCCTACCAACCGGTCCCTTCTTCTTGTCAAGTTGTGCCACAAACTCCTCTTCTCCCCAATTCTATTCAATACCTCCTCATTAGTTATGTGATCTACCCATCTAATCTTCAGCATTCTTCTATAGCACCACATTTCGAAAACTTCTATTCTCTGTTGTCCAAACTATTTATCGTCCATGTTTCACTTCCATACATGGCTACACTCCATACAAATACTTTCACAAACGACTTCCTGACACTTAAATCTATACTCGATGTTAACAAATTTCTCTTCTTCAGAAACGCTTTCCTTGTCATTGCCAGTCTACATTTTATATCCTCTCTACTTCGACCATCATCAGTTATTTTGCTCCCCAAATAGCATAACGCCTTTACGACTTTAAGTGTCTCATTTCCTAATCTAATTCCCTCAGCATCACCCGACTGAATTCGACTACATTCCATTATCCTCGTTTTGCTTTTGTTGATGTTCATCTTATATCTTACTTTCAAAACACTGTCCATTCCGTTCAACTGCTCTTCCAGGTCCTTTGCTGTCTCTGACAGAATTACAATGTCATCGGCGAACCTCAAAGTTTTTATTTCTTCTCCATGGATTTTAATACCTACTCCGAATTTTTCTTTTGTTTCCTTTACTGCTTGCTTAACAGTAATATAGTTGAAACAGAATATTTGAATATACTTCAGAAACAAAAAAGGAAAGCGGAAGGACAACTTTATGTGATACTATAGCGTTGTTGCTACATTACATGTTTACCAGTAAAAATTGAAGAACAGAAAAAAAATGAAATCCCGTTCGGCGACAGTCTAGCTGCGAAAATACAATTTCTAACGGAAAATTTCCCATCGCTTTTCCAATATTTATGAGATAGAAATTGATTGTGAAAAGGTATTAAATCGAATAGAGGCGAGAGGTCGCAGTACAGTGGGACATTAATGTGTCAAACTCGACCCCGTGGAAAGTGTGGGCGCGTGCATCGCACCGGGCGCTCATTTCGGACGTTATCTTATCGGCTGACAGCGGAAGATTGATTTGCCTGTCGGATCATCTGTGACACAGCGTGACCTGGATCGGAAATTATGGGAAACCAGTTTGATGCGGCAACGAACTGTAAAAAACTGTCGCAAAGGTTTTTTGCGACTGAAGTCATTAGCGGAGAGAAAGGCTATCACAACAATAGTCGGGTCAAAATATGCAAAAAAAAAAAACTCTACATACATGGGGCACTTACAGTTTGTTATTACGTTGAATTTCCGTTTACTAATGTACTTGGTATTCCGTTGAATTTCCATTTACTAATGTAGTTGGACGAGAAGCGGTCTTTGCCACAAAAGGAATGTTCAGGGAGACATTTATTTTACTTATTTATTTTCCATCATTTGTAATGTTTGCCATCTGGTGGCTATAGCAAACGATGCTAACCACTACAGAAAGAAAGAAAGTCCTGTTGTTGCATAAATTGCAGCATAATCCTTGTATAGCCCTAAACTGCTTATACAGCATTATTCAACTGCCCCTATCGTCGGGTTTTACCCAACCTACAATTCATTCAAATGTCGTGCAGAAGATTTTCGTGATTTCTCACTCATTATGCACAAACTAGTAACTGTACAGAAATAAAATGAATAGTGTTGCTTAAAACTGAGTGGTAGGGGCAAACAAATCACCATGTATAGTAACCTAGAGTTTATTTTCACTAAAAAAGCACGTAGTCACATTTGACTAAATGCTGAACGGGAGGTTCATACTTTCGTGGTCTTCTAGGTCATCATACAACAGGTGTACGCATACAACAGGACAATCGCTACACGTAATAACTAGTTCTCGTTCCTTTCGTAGTAACTTTCTAATTCGTCTATCGATTCATGTTAGGTCTGCTCACAACTTTGCTCTGCAACTGCTGGTTTAAGGAGTATTGTAGAATGATTTGGAATTTCACCAGTTTATGTTTCACATATTCGTCCTCGGTGCTGAATATTTGATGTTGAGTAGTCAGATACTAGGCAAAACATAATCGCAATACCTTAAACAAAAACAAAAAAAAACAAAAAAAAAGATTCAAATGGCTCTGAGCACTATGGGACTTAACATCTGAGGTCATCAGTCCCCTAGAAATTAGAACTACTTAAACCTAACTAACCTAAGGACATCACACACATCCATGCTGGAAGCAGGATTCGAACGTGCGACCGTAGCAGTCGCGCGGTTCCGGACTGAGCGCCTAGAACCGCTCGGCCACCTCGGCCGGCTTACCTTAAACAGTTCTGGAAACATTTGAGCTTAACGGGCTTTGGGCAAGTTATTCAGAAGTACATTTTCTAGGACGTGCTGTCGTGGTCTTTTGTCTAAGCCTATCCTGCATAGACCTCTTCGTCTCTTCATAACTACTGTGATCGACATCTACATAAACTCGCAAGCCTTCGTCTCCCTCTGCAGTTTTTACTACTAATCCGTCTCCCAATAACCCAACTATTCCTTTATGCCTTAGGTTATGTTTTGCTAAGCGATATCATCCTTTATTTAAGTAGCGCCATGAATTTCTTTTCTCCCCTATTCGATTCAGTACTTCCTCATTAGTCATCCTTTGCCGTCTGTGACAGAATTTCTAAGGCATCGGTGAACTCCATAGTTTCTGTTTTCTTCGCCTTGAACTGTAATTCATTTTCCAATTCCGTCCTTGGTTTCCTTTACAGCCGACTCGATGTTGAACATATCAAGGATAGACGACAATCCTGTATCACTGCCTTCTTAATTACTGCTTCCCTTTCATTTCTTGAGACTCTTATAACTGCAGTCTGCGTACTGTGCGAGTTTACTCCCATAGTTTCAAAGAGTTTGTTCCAGTCAATAGTAACAGAAGCCTCCCGTAAATCGGAAAATACTATAATCTCAGATTTGTCTTTCTTCAGTCTAAGTAAGTAACAGAGTCCAAACATATCTCTGAAACACAAACAGAGATTCCCAGAAGTCGGATTCTACCAATTTTCAGTTCCTCTGTGAATAATTCGTCTCAGTATTTTGCAAGCATGACTTGTTAACCTGATGGCTCAATTATATTCACAGCAGAGTACCTGCCTTCTTTGGAACTGTTACATGTTGATGGGTGTTTCGAATAGGTTGCAAAAGTTTCTCTGGGAAGCCCATACAGTCCCGATCTCTCCCGATGCGACTTCCATATTTTTGTAACGCTGAAGAAGCTTCTGTGGTCGTCGATTTGCTTCGGTCGAATAGTTGCACGCCTGAGTTTCAGCATTGTTCAAGGCCTTGATCGTCTTATCTCACATTGAAATAAATGTATTAACAGTTACGACAATTACTCCTGAAGTAATAAACAACTTACTTTTACTCCATTGTCTCGTTTTCGTTTGATGGCAGTACATTTAATAAAAGCACACGTACTACTCACCTGATGGATGACAAACGGAGGCTAGTACCTTTCCATCTTCCATTCTTTGTTTAATACAGTACTTTGCTCGGGGTCTGTGCACCTAACGTTCATACATATGTTTTAGTTTCCTCCAAAAGTCTCTTTAATTTTGATTTAGGCAGCATCTGTCTTTCCCCTAGTCATGGAAGCTTCTACAGCCTTGCGTATGTTCCCTTACGTTCCTGCTTAACTATTTCACAGCTTCTGTCAGTTTCATTCTTTTGATTTCTGTTTTCGTTCTACCTACTTCATTTGCTGCATTTTTTTCATTTTCTACTGCAGTCGTATCTTGTGGTCCGCTGCTGTGGCCGAGCGGTTCTTGGCGCTTCAGTCTTGAACCGCGCTGCTGCTACGGTCGCAGGTTTGAATCCTGCCTCGGGCATGGATGTGTATGATGTCCTTAGGTTAGTTAGGTTTAAATAGTTTCTAAATCTAGGGGACTGATGACCTCAGATATTAAGCCTCATAGTGCTTAGAGCCATTTGAACAACATTGGAACATATCTTGTGTAGTATCAAAAGATTTTGTACAAGGCCTTCTCATTGAGCCTATTAATCCCTTATGTGCCGTTCATCTCTTGAAGGTACCCACTTGTCTTCTATATTCATGTCACTGTAAGGCAATCGTTAGTTGCTACTGGTTTTTAAAATTCTCTACAACCTGTAGCTCTTTTAATTTACCTAGGTTTATGTTAGCAGAAACTCCTATCTCTTATTTTTTTCTATATTTTGTTGCTCAGTAACTTCTGTGTCTTAAAAATAATTAAATCATTTAAAATGTATTTTTTCTCTTTATAAATAAATATCACTTTATTTTGACATTTTATTCATTAAATATATTTGTATTTTACATTATTTTCCAAACAAAATTTTTTGGCTCACCTATAAAAACTTGTGTATTAGACTTAGGAGCTTTTGGTGGTAAGCCGACAATGTTCGCTTCAAAACTGATCAAGTGCCTTAGACATCCAAAAAGAGTTTCTGAACGCGTCTATAGGTGTAGCCCAGGAAGTTACAATGTGACGTGCCACTACGTCAGTAGCAGCCGATGTACTAAAGAGTCACTTCAGCGCATGCCCGGACTAGACGTTCAGAAAATACACAGCCGCGTGGTTTCCGCTTTTGTATTGTCACTACCACGTCGCTCTTTTCAGAACAGTTCAACTCCTGCCCGCTCCCCTCCCGCCAATCGCTCACTGACTGTCCATGGCTTCTCTTTGGCCCCAATAGCTTTTGTACTTCCATTCCATGGCGAGGATGGCGTCTCGTACTCGGCAATTAGTTCATTTGTTGCTTTCGTCTTAAACAAAACGCGACAGTCAGGTGATTTTTAGGTTATGTGCACAACGCTCATTGACGTTCTCACTTCTCATAGTTAGTGGAAAAGCGGCTGTTAAGTGACTTATAGAATATTTACCTATTTAGAAATGGTAAATACAAAAAAGAAGTGAGTGAAGAAACTACAGGCTAGTTTGATGTATTAAGTAGCTATATCAATTAGCCTGAACATTGGACCGTCTTATAAAGTATCTTTAGTATTCTTAAGAAACCAATGCATACAGTTCTGCAATATGGGTGAGTTTCTTCATATTTAACCCTTTAATGTCCGTTTTTTTGCATTAAGCTTTTATTGTATACGATCATTTAAGACATATACGTCAGGAAGACTAATGAAAAATGAAATTTTATTTTTAAAAAATATTTTTTGATTGCCGGTGAATCCTACAATTACGGATGAAGGGGCATAAGGCGAAAGGTTAGGAGCCATGTACCATCGTGTGTCATTTCCTGTTACTGCTTTGTTGACATTACATCTCAGAAATAGGTAGGTCTTTGACAACCAAAATTCAGTTAATTACAACATAGATTAAAAAAGATATAAGTTCTCAATAATAGGGCAACAATAACAGGAAGACCTTGATTAATAAAAGTTTCAGCTAACCCAAATTATGAAACAGCTTTTAATTTAATTAAAAGAGAACATGAAGGCCTCCAGTTAACTAAAATTACCAAAAAGAAAACAGGCAGACCTTCTTCAATAACAGCTTAAGTTAACTAAAATTACTAGTTACAAAACAAGTAAGCCTTCTTTAATAAAATCACCAAATAGAAAACAAGCAAGCCTTTTTAATAACAACTTCAGTTAAATAAAATTACCGAACAGAAAACAGCCCGTCCTTCCTTGATAGCAGTTTCAGTTAAGCAAAATTTACCAAATGCAAAGCAGGCAGGCCTTCAATGATAAGAACTTCAATTAAGTAAAATTACCAAAGTCAAACCAGGCAGGCCTTCAGTATAACAGCTTGAGTTAAATTACTAAACAGAAAACAGGCAGGCCTTCTTTAACAACAGCTTCACATAAGTAAAATTACCAAATAGAAAATAGGCAGGCTTTCAATAATAAGAGTTTCAGTTAAGCAAAATTACCAGATGCAAACCAGACAGGCCTTCAATAATAACAGCTTCAGTTACAAATTTAGATAAGGCACCTTCCTCTAAACCAGTAAATAATAAAATTTAAATGACTGAAAATTTCGAATCACCTTCAGTTACACAACTGACTTAGCCAAATAACTCTCAAGTAAACCTGTAATTAATAAAATTTTAATGAATGAAAATTTTAAATTAATATCAGCTACAAAACAGACAAGTAACTCTTACGTAAACCAGTAATAAATTAAATGTAGACGCCGATGTTGAATAACTTCAGTACAAACAATCAGAGACAATCTGCATGATAATTAACCTTGGGGAGCGAAAACATGTTACGCCCAAATGGCGATAATATTTAGATCAAAAACCCTCCCTTGAAACAGTAATAACAGGTGACGTGGCGGACTATCATTCTTAAGGTGCGGCCAAACGCTTTGACAGCATGACGCGTCGTCACTGCGCAACGGTTAGATAGGCCAAGCGAATGCAGAGTACCTGTACAACACACTAAGGTTGCACATTAACTACAAATAATGGCCAGGATATCACAAAAGTTACACCAATCAATTCCACGTAAGAACAATTTATCAAGTGAGCTGTTTGAAGGTATAGAACAAATTAACAAGCCCGGGAACGAATCGCACACAAGCGTCAGTAGCAGCGGCCGCGTGAAATGGAAGACCAACACAGCTAGCCCGGCCCTTAAGTCGATCAAGAAGTAAGAAAAACCAACGAATCACCCACAACGGAACTGATCTTCGTTAAACTACAAACAGAGCGGCCGAGCCTAACTGTATGGCGGCCCGTCAGCTGACGGTTGTGTGCAATAAGTCCTGGTCGAAATAAACTTGACGCCAAGTAGGAACAGCTCATTCAAATGATATTTAATAACATAAATCGTATTATACTTGCTTTAAGACATTAAATAAATCAATGTAAGTTGCATGACATGATTGAATTAATCACAGGTAAGTGTTCCAGGTAGATACACACCGGCAAGATATGTAGAAAGTAATGCATCACACTTTTTTTCTCAGCTGAAAACGATGCTACGAATGCGAAACGTTACGTATGTATTATTTTAAGACACCTGTGTGAGTGTGCGACATTTGCATCACTTCCAACAGATAGCGTAGCTGCAGAACAGTTTCAGAATGGCGTCTGTAGGTGATGTACGTTACAAGCAACGTGCCGTCATTGAATTTCTCACTGCAGATAAAAAAATGTTCACAAACGCTTGTGCAAAGTCTATGGAGCATCTGATGTCGACAGAAGTTGAGTTGGGTTGGGTTGTTTTGGGGGAAGAGACCAAACTGCGAGGTCATCGGTCTCATCGGATTAGGGAAGGACGAGGAACGAAGTCGGCCGTGCCCTTTCAAAGGAACCATCCCGGCATTTGCCTGGAGCGACTTAGGGACATCACGGAAAACCTAAATCAGGATGGCCGGACGCGGGATTGAACCGTCGTCCTCCCAAATGCGAGTCCAAAATGGCTGTGAGCACTATGGGACTTAACATCTGAGGTCATCAGTCCCCTAGAACTTAGAACTACTTAAACCTAACTAACCAAACGATATCACACACATCCATGCCCGAGGCAGGATTCGAACCTGCGGCCGTAGCAGTCGCGCGGTTCCGGACTGAAGCGCCTAGAACCGCACGGCCACCGCCACCGGCGAATGCGAGTCCAGTGCACTAACCACTGCGCCACCTCGCTCGGTCGACAGAAGTACAGTTCGTCGCTGGACAGGGATGGTGAGGTCATCAGAAGGTAGTTCGGCGGATCTCCACGATTTGCAGCGGTGGAAAGACCATCAACGGCTGTCACACCTGACATATTGCAGCGAGCTAATGTTTTCATTGGCGAAGACAGACGCATTACGACTCGGCAGTTGGTGCTGCATCTGTCAATCAGCAAAGGAAGTGTGGATGCAATAATTCGCACTCTTGGACATTCAAGAGCGTGTGGAAGATGTGTTGCGGACCGGCAAGACAGCCAATCCACTAGGACGGGAGGCCGAAGGGCACGCGTTTAAGCTCACGCAGGATGGCGTGAGGTCTGGAACAGGACAAGGTCTTTATAGTAGCAAAAATAGTTCGTAGCGTCTGGAATACTTAACTTTAATTCATAATTGGTGAACATCGGTCTGACGGTACATGCATTACAAGATAAATAGCAAATGATAATGGCGCCTTGCTAGGTCGTAGCAAATGATGTAGCTGAAGGCTATGCTAACTATCGTCTCGGCAAATGAGAGCGTAATTTGTCAGTGAACCATCTCTAGCAAAGTCGGCTGTACAACTGGGGCGAGTGCTAGGAAGTCTCTCTAGACCTGCCGTGTGGCGGCGCTCGGTCTGCAATCACTGACAGTGGCAACACGCGGGTCCGTCGTATACTAGCGGACCGCGGCCGATTTAAAGGCTACCACCTAGCAAGTGTGGTGTCTGGCGGTGACACCACAAGATGGGTCCCACGGTGTCTAACGGTGGATCACAAATCGCACACAGAAAACATTCGTCTTGATTTGTTGCAGCGTTTTGAAGCTGAGAGGGAGGCCTTCTTGTCTCGGATTGTGACAGGTGATGAAACCTGGGTTCACCGTTTTGAGCCCAAAACAAAACGAAATTCGATGGAATAATGCCATTCCCACTCCCACAGAAGAGAAAAATTCAAAGCAACTGCTTCCCCCGGTAAGGTAATTATCACCGTGTTCTGGGACTGTGAAGGTGTGATTCTCATTAATTCAGAAGCATATGTAAAATCTTTAACAAGACTCAAGACGCGCTTCCAGCAACTTTGGCGCCAAAGCAACCCAGGAGATGTTTTACTGCAATACGATAACGCTCGGCCCCTCACAAGTTTGAGGACTGATGAACACATCGCAAAACAGGGTTGGACAGTGTTACCCCATCCACCCTGGAGCCCTGACATAGCCCCCTCGGACTTCCACTTGTTTGGGCCATTAAAGGATGCCATTCGTGGAAGACACTTTGAGGACGATGAGAAGGTGATTCACACAGTGAAGCACTGTCTCCGCCACAGGACAAGAATTGGTACTGACAGAGCATACACGCCCTGGTTTCGCGCTGGAGGAAGGCCATAGACCGGCGTGGATATTACATGGAAAAATAGGGTGGGCAGATAAAGCACCATTCTATCGTGTGTGTCATTCTCATTATGTTCAATACAGAATTTTTGAAGAAGAAAAAAAAAATGCGGTGCATCACTTTCTGGGCAACCTTCGTACACTTTATGTCTCTGGGCCTTTTAAAGAATCAACGGACGTTCAGTCTTCATTCTTTCGGCACATCGTAATCCAAAGTTACGTACAAGGCACTTCCACAAAACCCATGTTCTATGCAGGCTGAAAAGGAATTGCCGACCAAATAGCCAAAATTCGTACTAATGGTCCTATATTCCATCGCCAAAACAATTCTGCTAACGCACAAAATACGCTGCGTTACACCGCACAAAAGTACGTCGGTTGCAGCCCTTTCTTACCCGCACTTGATGTCAGAGCCAGTGTCGAGCGGTACCGGGGGAGAAGCAGCTATCTCCTTCCTGCAGGTAGTTCTAACAGTTACGCTGATAACACAGGGGCACGCCTGCTTCCCACGCGGCTCGGGCAACTGAAGTAATACGGAAGAGCTGCTGGCGCAACAGATTTCCCGTCTCAGAGCAGCGGGAAAGGTAAACCACCAGGCTGCAGCCGGAGGAAGGCGAGCTCTGCTCCAGTGCAGTGTCCGTTGTCAATTCGCTAACTCTCCACCGCACAACAGCCCCAGTCGCCATAAAAAACCTCGATCAAAGATCTTAGTGGCCTCAAACCAAATGGACACCACACGACAGACTGAGCTAGTGGCGCCAGGAATTCGTAAGGCGACGCCAGCAACCTCGCCACGGCTCAACCGGTCTATAGTACCTTTGAGTACAGTTGCATTAGTGTGCCAGTATTGTTCATAATCTTTTATTAAGATATTAGACGTGAGCAACTTCAGACGTGGCTGAAACCTGCTGAATATCTACCACGTGGAGATCATTGATCAGTCTAAGATCAGAAGTTGGTAAATTCAGGGGCAACCTCGTCAAACGAGGCTTTCCAAAGGATCGAGACAGTGTGAATGCGGAGGAGAGCAGACAATGTATAATCTGTGAAACTGTCCATTCTGCCCTTAGCATGTAGTGATGAAGAGCTGATGAAGGCTGAAGAGGGTGCGGTTTCTGTAGTTCAGTTCTCAATCTCGATTTCATTTAGTTCATTATGTAAATTAGAATGAATTTTCACTCTGAAGTGGATGTGCGCTGATGTGAAGCTTCCTGGCAGATTAAGCCAATGTGCTGGAAAGAGACTCGATTTTGGGGCATTTGCCTAATGTGGGCAAGTGCTCTACAAACTGAACTACCCAAGCACGACTCATGACTCGTTTGGAAGGTAGGAGATGAGGTACTGGCGGAAATAAAGCTATGAAGAAGGGTCGTGAGTCATGCTTTGGTAGCTCAGCTGGTTAACCTGCCAGAAAGTTTCAAATTTAAGTTGTTTCCTGTAAGTTGTTTCCAGAATGAATTTTCACTCCGCAGATGAGTACTTGTTGATATGAAACTTCTTAATCAGTTAAAACTGTGTGCTGGTCTGGGAAAGGCAAAAGTCCTGGTCTTGAATCTCAGTCTGGCACACATCTTTTATCAGCCAGGAAGTTCCATGTCTAAGTTACTGGTTGAATACGAGTATGATTTGGTAAGTCTAGGAAATGTGTAAGAAATAATGTTTATTTCGTAAACAGCACACCATATTTTGATTCAGGAATCCTCCAGCTTTTTTTTTATATATACCGCCGGCCGGGGTGGCCGAGCGGTTCTAGGCGCTACAGTCTGGAACCGCGAGACCGCTACGGTCGCAGGTTCTAATCCTGCCTCGGGCATGGATGTGTGTGAGGTCCTTAGGTTAGTTAGGTTTAAATAGTTCTAAGTTCTAGGGGACTGATGACCACAGCAGTTAAGTCCCATAGTGCTCAGGGCCATTTTTCTTTATACCAACGGAAAAGAAGATGCTGTAAAGTCCTGCAAAATACTCGTTAACTGCGACTATCACTTCTTCATTTAATGGAAATGTCTTCCAGCAAGCGAAAGTTTCAAGTTAGGCAACAGGAAAAAGTCACTTGGGATTAGTCTGGTGAATAGAGTGGATCAACCTAGTTCACTCGCTGTTGCCATTGTTATCACTGATGTTTGGGATGGTCATTATCCTGATAGAAGAGAACGTTTTTGTGTGTCAACCTTGGTCTTGTTTTAGTCAACGCAAGTAACAAATGATCCAATGAAACACAACAGCTTATAGTTATGGTTCTGCCTTTTTCCAAGTAATCTATAAGGGTCAAAATGGTTGGTTCTGAGCACTATGGGACTTAACATCTGAGGTCATCAGTCCCCTAGAACTTAGAACTACTTAAACCTAACTAACCTAAGGACAACACAAACATCCATGCCCGAGGCAGGATTAGAACCTGCGACCGTAGCGGTCGCGCGGTTCCAGACTGAAGCGCCTAGAACCGCTCGGCCGCAACGGCCGGCCTATAAGGGTCATTCCTTGGGAATCCCCCCCCCCCCCCAAAAAAAAGACTGTAGCCATCACCTTTTCAGTAGACAATATGGCCTTTGCTTTCTTCAGTGCACTTTCACCACCCTTCGTCCGTTGTTGTGACCGCCGTTTTGATTCTGTTGTGAATGATGAACCAGGTTTCAACGACAGTCACAAATAGCTGCAAAAAGTCTTGCGTATTGGGATTAAACATAGCTAGATATATAGTACTGAAATGTTGTGCTGGACGCTATGTTGTTCAACAGTAAGCAGTTGTGGCACCCACCTCACACAGCTGTCTCATAGCCAATTTACCGTGCTGGGTATCACGTACTCTCTCAGTTGAGAAGCATACAGTCTCAACGATCTGACAGATTTCTATTCGGTGGTCTTGCATTACCAAATCATGAATTTGGTCAATGGTTCCTTTATGGCGGTCTCAATTGGACGACTTGAGCGCGCTTTGTCTTTAGGGTTTGTCCACGTTTAAAATCATTAAGCCAGAAGTAAATCATCTTTAGTAATGGTGCAGAGTCCACGTGAACTTCATCCCATTCTGTTTTGATTTGTGCGGCATTCCAAACTCTTCAAATGAAAATGTGTAATAACAGCAAGACACTCGGTTTTCTTCATTATTCAGTCACAGTCGACACACTGACCAATTAAGATGGTTGCAACAGTGAACGGTACGCTATACACTGTTGAAAATCTTTATACGGTCCTTCGAATAGTCAAGCTTACCAACCCTGAAGGTACAAGAAAGATGTTCTCTTCTATCATGGTGATTTACCAGAGTTATCAAACCACACCAGTAGTTGTAAAGTCATCTGACGTACAGTTCTATACGGTTTTTAACTCGAGTAAATACACAAAAATAAGTAATGAGGGAGACTGAAAAGATTCCAGAGGACTGAAAAGTGGCTCTTACCCATCCTTTGCGCAGGAAAGACGATAAGCACGATGTAAATAACTACAGAGGAATCTCTGTTGCCAGTGGGTTATAAAATATTTTCAACGGTATTACTAAAGAAGGTAGAAGCTACAATTGATAGCCATATGGGAGACTAACAGAGTGGATTTAGAATGGACAGATCTTGTTCAGAACAGATTTTCAACCTAAAGTTCATAATCCACCACAGACTGAGAAACTGTAAAGACATAGCTTTAAAATTTATAAATTTTAAAAAGGTGTATCATTCGGTTGATAGGAGAACACTAGATAAAATAAAGACTTTGCCTTACTCGTGAAACGCTCACTGACACCAAATCAAAAGTAATGTTTCAGAGTAAAATATTTAAACCAAAATAAAAACAGTTGTAAGGCAAGGAGACGGCCTGTCTCTACTCCTGTTTAAATGCGGCCCAGGGCAAATAATGAGAGAATGGAAACAAAAACTAAAAGAACATAAGCTATCACCAATAAGAGTGAGTACTAAGAACAAAGATATTGAAATGCCATTCTCTCTGAAAACCGAACAAATGTGGAAATACAAATCAGTCTCTTAGTAGAAATAACTAACAGTACAGGTTTAAGAATTTCTGTAGAAAAAATAAAATTTATGATAAACATAAGAAATGCTCCAGAAATCTTAGTAACAGATACAGGACAGACACGGAGGGCTGTAAAATTTAAATATTTAGTAGAAATGATTCAAGAAAATGGCTTAGAAAAATTCGCTGTAGAAGAAAGTGTACACAAAATGGAGAGAGCATATGGTATGACAAGAAACATTTACAACAAAAGATCTCTGTCTCAAAATTCGAAAGTGCAGCACTACAACACAGTAGTAAAAGCAGAATCTGTTTATGCAAGTGAATGTTTTGTACTGAATCACACATTGCAGAGACTTCGAAAAACACTCGGTCCTCTAAGAAATACAGAGCTATAGAAATGAATAAGTAATGAAGTATATCGCAACATAGAAAGCATAACTGAAACGCTACAGAAGAGGCGATTACTATTTTTTGATCATTTATACAAGAATGAACGGCAAATATCTTGGGGACAAGAAGTCAACAGCAGCCTGGATTCAAGAAGTTAGGAAAGATTTGGAAAGAAGCAACATAAGCGAAAAGGTGGAACAGAAAGAGAGATTTTTAAGAAGAAAGTGTTAAAAAGGGAAGGATTTCAATTCAGGACGAAGAAGAAGACTGGGTCAAAATGATCTGAGGAGAGAAGGATATATAGTGATAAGATGAAAGAATACTGGAGGAAAAAGAAAGAAGAACAAAGGAGAAAGCACTGAAATTGGCGTGTGGTCCTTGGATGGCCCAAAAGAGAGAAGGAGAATAATAATAAGAAAATACTTTTTAATGTCTGGAAATTTACACCCTGTTTTTGTCCCGTCTTTTAGATATCTGTCCTGCCATTTTTTTATATCATCAGCGTGTAAGCCGCCGTTTTCTGCCAACTGGATCTGGCAACACTGTCTATCAGATGTTTCCGTCGGGCAAGGCACGATTAAAAGTCGCAGCCAGAGCGAGCAGCGCCTAGGTGACGGTGCTCGGCAACCCGCAAAGCACGCTTGGAATGCGACCGCTACAGCCGCTGCGGGGCCAAAGGCCACAGACAGCGGCCAGAACACACCAGGCAGGGCACGGACGCAGGCGCGGCGGCGGCGGCGGCGGCGGCGGCGGGCAGCCGTTTGCGCCAGTAATTGAGCGGCTTTGTCGGCCTTTAGTGGCTGCTAACGCTGCCCGCTCGCGTATGCATAAAGGCTTACGAGGTCAGCGCCATGTCGAATTTATACCTCCCGCGCAGGCCGCGCTCCCCCAGCGAGGCATTATTTTGGGAATTACATGAACTGCCCTCGCAAATAATAAAAGACACGCAGGCGGACAGCAGTCGATATCAAGTACAAAGCGGAGGAAATAACAGCCACAGGCATAACTGCCGCTAACAGCTAGTAACAACTAGTAACTCCCCCTTTCCACATCTAGGCGTCTGTACTCTGGAAATCACTGTGACGCATGCGGGAGAGAGTACTTTCTATTGCATCATAACAGCAGTCGAAACCAGCATAAAGGTTCCTACGCAAGTATTAGTACAATGTCTAGAGGCATACAGGTATAGAATTTATTAAGAAAGCATTCAGTACGCAGAAGACATGATCATGACGGAATCACACACTGAGTGTAATAAAAATGTGTGGCACAAATTGCAAGACCCATTTCTCACATGTAGACAAAGAAGTTATTTTGTATGAACAGGATACGGAAACGCTTCGTTTTCACGTTACAACTCATTTTCTCCAACTTATCAATCATGAGAAACACACAAGAACCGAACGTTGGAATCATGGGGAACATGCACTCTTGGTAACATCTGTGAGCCATGGTGCCATTGAATCAGTAGACTGTTCTGTCTGGCGCCACTGGTTCAGGTGTAGTATCAACTATCCCTCTTGCGGCCCTATTGCCAATATGTATGAGAGATAGTTGGTATCTGTAGGTTGTGTCCTTAGAAGGTCTTTGCTACAGGGTGTCCCAGCTATCTTGTCCACCCAAAATATCTCTGGAACAATAACAGCTATTGGAAAACGACTTTCACCGGTATCAATGTAGGGCCGGGGCCCAAGAATGTACATATTTGGAAACATTCTAAAACGAAAACATATGTGTTTTTTAGCATAAACTTATGTTTTTTTTAAATGGACCTCCTATATTTTTTCTTCAGCAATCCATAGCATGACAAAGCACATACACAATGGCGTTGATTGCATCGCAATATTCCCATTACATCCCGAGATAATGAGACGCGAAGTTGACGCTTGAAACACCCGACATGCGCTGCTAGCGCACGTCCTGAGGCTCAGGCGTGAACCCCATGCTGCCCGTAATCGCGATGTGATTGACATGTGTAATCACACCTCCATACTTATCAAGAGGTTCGAAACGAATAATACGGTCTGCTGCCATCAACTCTCATAAGCACATAATGGTTTCCATCTTGCACGTTTTACGTATCTACGTACACAATATGAACCAGTACCGATCGGTGTACACCCGTTAGGTTGTCTTATTTATCCTGCACACCCAAAATAAGGTTTATCTAATGCGTTATATGACCCATAGTGCCTGTCGCGCAGGGCCTGGCTCTACCTAGTCAAGTGTCCAACGTAGTTCCCACTACTGCCACAGTTACCATTTCGCCTTGTTTATGATTTGCGACCCATGCAAACTCCTGTACTCCACCACCCTCCGAGCATTCCATTTGTTGTTGCTTTGGCGTGCAGTACACTGCTTGCCAGTGTAGTCGTGCATCAGAGTAATCTAGTGACGGCACGGAGGTAGTACACATTGTGAATAAACGTTGTGTTGTGGAACTTATAATGTACAGTATAATGTACAAACATGAATATATTGTAGAAATGCTGCTGATCTATGGAGAATGTACGTTGACGGGAAATACGTTATGAAATTGCTTGTTTGTTGATAGTACTGTTAGCGAACATTATGATTATTAAGTTAATATGTCAGTTTTCTACCCTACTCTACATACCTGTACAGTACCCTGTTGTAGGTGGACAAAATGCTGTTCAGGCAGAACGACTGTACAGAAGACGATTCCCTGACAAGCCATCGCCTTCGCGCCGGATGTTTGGTCGTCTCACATCTCGTCTACGTGAAACTGGAAGCTTAAATCCAAGACCTCGACATCGTCCTAGAACACGCACAGATGAACGTGCTGAAGTTGCTGTGCTCGCTACCATAGCTGTGAATCCTCAAATCAGCACACGTCAAATTGAACGTGAAGTTGGTGTGTCGAAATCAAGTGCACAGCGTATTCTTAAACGTCATAAATTTCATCCTTACCATGTTCCTTTACACCAGGATATTTGGAAATGACTTCCGCAATAGGGTAACATTTTGTCGGTGGGGTCACCAAAAACTTCTGACTAATCCAATTTTTTTTTTCAGATGTTCTCTTTACCGACGAGGCATCATTCTCCAACAAAGGAATTGTCAATATGAGGAATATGCATTATTGGTCCGCAGACAATCCAAAATGGCTCCGTCAGGTAGAGCATCAACGTCCGTGGAAAGTTAATGTTTGGTGTGGGATTATTGAAGATCTATTATCGGACCTTTCTTTATAAATGGCATCCAAAATGGCAGACAATACTCCAGATTTATGCGACAAAATCTTCCTGTTCTCTTGGACACCATACATCTGAACCGGAGAACGGCCATGTGGTATCAGCCCTGCACATAACCCCTTACGAGCACAACGACTTCTGAACCGTAAGTTCCCTGGTAGGTGAATTGGACGAGGTGGCCCAGTTAGGTAGCCTGCCCGATCTCCGGACCTTACACCGCTGGATTATTTTCTTTGGGGAGCAGTGAAGGATGCTGTTTACCAACATGAACCAACAACACCAGAGGACATGAAGCAACGCATTATTGATGCTTGTACAGCCATCAAAGAGGAAACAGTAGCACGAAGTAGGGCATCCTTCATCCGCAGAGTGACCCTACGTATGCAAGCCAATGGGCATCACTTTGAGCATGAGATGTGAACGCTATGTCTAGTATGTAGTGCTGGTATCACAGTGGAAGTTTCTACAAAGGGCCATTTTACCCAGTGATGTTAAGAAACATTTGTTTGCAACAATTTGTCATTTAACGCATAGATAAACATAACATTGATAATTATGTGATAATAAAACTAATTTGTTAAACATGTTTACATTCATCTTCTATTTCCTACCTCAACTTCCCGAATCAATACATTTTTACCTAAACAACGGTAAAACTTTTAGTCCACGTGCTCGTTTCACTAAAACCATCAACACGAATTTTACTATTACGAGTGAATGATTAACTGTGACTTGCGCTAGATCTACAGTAAAGTAAAGTTTTAACGTTGAACGGCATTGCCTTTTTAGTAACGGATTAACGATAAGCGAAGTTAACTTTGTGACTAACGTTGCGGTACACAGATATGTTACAGAACCGCATCACCCCTAGCCTATGGGATAAATACCTGCTGGAATGTACGACGTTAATGCAGGATGGCAGCAGACCGTATTATTCGTTTCGGACCTCTTGATAAGTATGGAAGTGTGATTACGCATGTCAATCACATCGCGATTACGGGCAGCATGGGGTTCACGCCTGAGCCTCAGGACGTGCGCTAGCAGCGCATGTCGGGTGTTTCAAGCGTCAACTTCGCGTCTTAATATCTCGGGATGTAATGGGAATATTGCGATGCAATCAACGCCATTGTGTATGTGCTATGTTATGCTATGAATTGCTGAAGAAAAAATATGGGAAGTCCATTTAAAAAAACATAAGTATGTGTTAAAAAACACATATGCTTTCATTTTAGAATGTTTCCAAATACGTACATTCATGGGCCCCAGCCCTACACTGATACCGGTGAAAGTCGTTTTCCAATAGCTGTTATTGTTCCAGAGATATTTTGGGTGGACAAGATAGCTGGGACACCCTGTATATTCAGGGTTCGCTGGCCCGTGAGGGAGGCACGAAGTTTGGGGATCGGCGGTAGCGTCGCGACAAGAGGTGGTCACGAGGTCCGAGCGGCCGAAGCCACGGGCTGCGCAAGGAGGGTCAGCGCAGAGCGAAGGTACCGAAGTACTTCACCGGGGTCAGCGTCGGCTACAAGCAGCAGGCCGACATCCCGTCGGCTGGTTGGCAAAATTCGTGTCGGACGCCCGCTCGCGGCCTGGCTGCCCTTTTCTACCTGGCTTTCATCGCTACCACTCAGTAACCGGTGCCACGCACCGTGGATCCATGGAATTTCTTGGTGATAAAGGGGAGTAACATTCTGTAATCCTCGTGGTGATTTGTGTCATTGTCTATCTGCTCTCATTATTTTCTGGTTTGTACCCGACCCTAAGAGTTTTACTCTGTCGGCTCTTCGGTCATAAATACAAATGGTTCAAATGGCTCTGAGCACTATGCGACTTAACTTCTGAAGTCATCAGTCGCCTAGAACTTAGAACTAATTAAACCTAACTAACCTAAGGACATCACACACATCCATCCCCGAGGCAGGATTCGAACCTGCGACCGTAGCGGTCGCTCGGCTCCTGACCATAAATACAGGCAGTAGTATTGTACCAAGACCCTAGTTGTCGTTTGAAAATTTGTTCCGCTATTATACTGCCTTTCCTTTCTGGTTTGTACCGATCATTCATGTTCTCATTAATCAGCCGGAACAATTTCACTAAGGGACAGGTTGTCGTTAAACAAAAGAGAGACCTTGTGGTTAGATTTAGCTGTTACCCGGTTCAATTCTTTGATTTTAATTGCATTTCTCAGTCATTAGTTATAATCTGAACAATCTGTTTTACTAAGCTGCCCGTTTCTGTGTTTGAAAGACCAGGTCATTATTGGTGTATTTTAGCTGGATCTTGTGGTTTCGCCGAGTGAGTCCTCTTGTAATAAGCTCACAAGTAATTTTGTCATCAGGGCTTTAGTAAAAAAACGGGTTGGGATGCAGTCGCACCTTGGTTGCCCACTGATATTAAGAGGTTTGTTGCTTTGAAGTAAGCCTTATCATAGTCATATCGTTTGCTAATCTGTTTAACGTTTAAGCGCAGGTGCGCATCTTAACTCCGAACCTTTCGACATACAGCTTTCAAATTAAAAGTTAAGTCATCTGTTTTGGGTAAATCAATCACTCTTGTCATCAGTGGTGCTTATCTAGTTTTCATGATGCAGAAGGGCATTTAATAAGACAGGCTGTGTGCAGCGCGGTAGCAAACACCGCTGTTTCACTGTATAACGGGGAGGCTGCAGGTCCTGCCGTCTTGTAATCATTGTGACATTGTTTGCTGTTTTGCAATACAGCACTTCAGATTTCGTTTGCAAATATTAAAAGCTTATTCGACTTAAAGTTTAAAGTCGAAAGAATTTCGCAAATTTGTTCAATTTTTAAAGAAAATTTTATGGTTAAATGCTTCGATTATCTGTAAACACAGTTTATATATTGTTAAATAAACAGGTTACGTGAAAAGAAAGTTATATTGTGGGTACTCCCTTTCACGTTTTCCTTAATTCCAGTAAGTACCACGGATCAAGCTGGTTATGTCGTGCACCGCCAATGTTTTGTTTTACGTGTCCCTGTTGACATGGGACGTACGTCATTGGTCGTTTACAGGTAACACCAACTATTCCTGCGATCAGTACGACGGTTGCAAGTACACGGACTACTAAGAAGAGCTAATCACGGACTTGGCAGCGTACAAAATATAAATGTCGTGTTACTAGGGCTTCCCGTCGAGTAGACCTATCGCCGGGTGCAAGTCTTTCGATTTGACGCCACTTCGGCGACCTGAGCGTCGATGGGCATGAATTATGGTGCTTAAGGCAAAAGGTTCAAAAGGCTATGGGAGTTGACATCTGAGGTCATCAGTCCCCTAGAACTTAGTACTACTTAAACCTAACTAACCTAAGGACATCACACACATCCATGCCCGAGGCAGGAGTCGAACCTGCGACCGTAGTGGTCGCGCGGTTCCAAACTGAAGCGCCTAGAACCGCTCGGCCACAATGGGCGGCGGTGATTAGGACAACACAACACCTAGTCCCTGAGCGGAGAAAAACTCCGACCCAGCCGGAAATCGAACCCGGGCCCTTAGGATTGATATTGTGTCGCGCTGACCACTTATATATTCATATTGTTCTATATTGCTCATTGACTGCGGACGTCCGATGACACTCCTTCAGGTTGTTCGTTGATCCGTTTACTCATTTTCTTATTACAGAGGGTAGCTAAACCCTCTGACCGAACACGCTGAGCTACCGTGGCGGCGACTCAGCTACCGGGACCGGTCGTCAACGTACACAAATACAGAGACGGCAGATGCCAATTTGATGTATGGACTAGCTGACGGCAATGGCGCTCGCGCTCAACTGTTGTGCTGGGAGAGATTTCCAGGATGAGAGTGCCCCGACAGGAGAACTTTTGAAGGCGTTGATCGTCGTCTTGGAGAACACGAGGCGCTTAAGTCTGATACTCGCTACCAAGGGCGACCCAGAAGGTCGAGGACACCGCAACGGCAGGAGGAAATCCGACATGCAGTCGACGACAACCATACTCTCAGTACAATACATGTAGCTGCATTGACTGTTGACCACATGTCTGTTTGGCGAGTGTTATACGAGGACCTGCTGTATATCTATACAACCTAAAGCGCGTGCTGGCACTATCAGCAGCTGATTTTCCTGCACAGGTACTTTTCTGCAAAAGGTTTATTCAACAGTGTCAACGGTGCTGTTCACAGATGAAGTATGGTTTCAGCAAGATCAGATTGTAAATTTTCACAGTCGTCTCGTATGGGAAAACGTCAAGCTTCAAGCAACGGTTGAAGCAAGTCATGAACGAAGGTTTTCTGTGAATGTTAGGACCGGCACTGTTGGTGACTGTTTGGTACGACCTCAGCCAGGCTCAACGGACGAAGTTATCATAATTTCATAGAGAATGTTCTAGCTGACCTGTCAGCAGATGTGCCTTCAGCTCTGCGACAAATCACGAACTTCACGCACGATTGAGCACCTTCCTATTCTAGTGTTAATATCCCTCTGCTTCTGAATAACAGGTTCGAAGATAGGTAGAGATGGACCAATTGCCTGGGGTCCACAATCTCTAGCCCTAACCCCTTTGGACTTTCATTTGTGGGGGAATTTGAAAGCTCTTCTGTATGGAACCCCAGTATAAGATGTTCAGAGCCTCCGTGCCAGTATTATGGAAGGCTAAGAAACCATACGCAATACTCCAGGGATATATCAGCGCATCCGAAATTCAAGACGACGGCTGGTTGACGCATTTAACAGTGCCGACGGAGGGCGTATTGAACGTTCCCTGTGGGAAAGAATTGCATGTGGTCTGCTGGTGCGTTTTATTCGTGTGAGTTTCTCGTCATTAATAAGTTGTAACACGAAAACAAAGCGTTTCCAGACCCGTTTTTATACTGAAACGTCCCCTTAGAAAAATTTAAAAATGACAGTGCTGGAAAAACTCTAACGTTATTTGATTTTCAAACAGCTGAGCAAAACTGAAAGTACTCAGACATTTCTCTCTTTACTTACTCTGATCATCACTAAACTGACACACAATATTTTTAGCACAACACAATCTGACTTTCAATAATCCCCACAAAAGAATGGCCCTGACTAGCAATAACCTACACCTTTCATGAATCACTTACAAGAATCTTCGTTACTCGAATTACTGCAATACAGCGAGCGCCAATACTGCCAGATAAATAAAAGGTTCTAACTACTGAAGGTACAAACTACTGATAGGCATAGTTAGCAAATAAAAGATTTTGATGGAAAACAAATACTGTAATTACCTTAATAATGTTCAAAAGTCATCATATATACATCTATCAATTCATGACATCCATCTTTACAAATTTCCTTTTTCTGGCGGACACACGTCCAGGTCGTCCGCATATAGCAACCTCTCAAAACTCAGGCATCTCTCTCTCTCCACATCCACCACTGCTGGCGGCTCACCTGCAACTGCGCAACGCTGCGCGCTGTTCACATCCTCCTGCCCAACACTACACAAGCGAATATTCCAACAATGAATCCAACCAGCCACAGACTGCACACAGCACAGTCACTGATTTTCATACAGAGCGCTACATGGCGTTACCCACATAAAAACCTAGACAGCCTACTTAAATACACTATGCGATCTAAAGTATCCGTTTCTCATATTAGATGCATTGTGCTGCCACCTACTGCCAGGAACGTCGAGTCAGCGACCTCAGTAGTCATTTCACATCGTGAGAGAGCAGAATAGGGCGCTCCGCGGAACTCACGGACTTAGAACGTGGTCAGCTGAGTTCCACACACCTAAACATCCATAGGGCCACTGTTTCCGATGTGATAGTGAAGTGGAAACGTGAAGGGGCACCTGCAGCACAAAAGCGTACAGGCCGACCTCGTCTATTCACTGACAGAGACTGCCGACAGTTAAAGAGGGTAGTAATGTTTAATAGGTAGACATCTATCCAGACCATCACACAGGAATTCCAAACTGCATCAGGATCCACTGCAAGTACTATGACAGTTAGGCAGGAGATGAGAAAACTTGGATTTTATAGTCGAGCGGCTGCCTCATAAGCCACACATCAGGCCGGTAAATGCCACACGACGCCTCGCTTGGTGTAAGGAGCGTAAACATTGGACGATTGAACAGTGGAAAAACGTAGTGTGGAGTACACAACGTGGCGATGCGAGGGCAGGGTGGGGGTATGGCGAATGCCCGGTGAACGTCATCTGACAGTGAGTTTAGTGCCAACAGTAAAATTCGGAGGCGGTGGTGTTATGGTGTGGTCGTGTTTTTCATGGAGGTGGCTTGCACCCCTTGTTGTTTTGCGTGGCACTATCAAACAGCACGGGTCGGCATTGATGTTTTAAGCACCTTCTTGCTTCCCACTCTTGAAGAGCAATTTGGGGATGGCGATTGCATCTTTCAACATAATCGAGCCCTGTTCACAATGCACTTCCTGTGGTGGAGTGATTACACGACAATAACATCCCTGTAATGGACTGGCCTGCACTGAATCCTGACTTGAATCATATAGAAAACCTTTGGGATGGTTTTGAACGCCGACTTCGTGCCAGGCCTCACCGCAAATGCAATCCGAAAACAAATTAAGTAGGTTACAGTACGCTTGTTCGCCCACTGCTTGAATGCTGGTCAGAAATGTGGGATCCGTCCCAGATAGGGTTGATAGAAGATATAGAGAAGATCCAACGGAGAGCAGCGCGCTTCGTTACAGGATCATTTAGTAATCGCGAAAACGTTACGGAGAGGATAGATAAACTCCAATGGAAGACTCTGCAGGAGAGACGCTCAGTAGCTCAGTACGGGCTTTTGTCAAAGTTTTGAGAACATACCTTCACCGAAGAGCCAAGCAGTATATTGCTCCCTCCTACGTAAATCTCGCGAAGAGACCATGAGGATAAAATCAGAGAGATTAGAGCCCACACAGAGGCATACAGACAATCCTTCTTTCCACGAACAATACGAGACTGGAATAGAAGGGAGAACCGATAGAGGTACTCAAGGTACCCTCCGCCGCACACCGTCAGGTGGCTTGCGGAGTATGGATGTAGATGTAGATGTAGACTGACGTCGAAACCTCTCCTTACTGCAGCACTCCGTGAAGAATGGACTGCCATTCCCCAGTAAACCTCCCAGCACTTGGTTGAACTCATGCCTGCGAGAGTGGAAGCTGTTAACAAGGCTAAGGGTGGGCCAAAACCAAATTGAATTTCAGCGTTACCGATGGAGGGTACCACAAACTTATAAGTCGTTTTCAGTCAGGTGTCCGGATACTTTTGATCACATAGTGTATAACGTAATTTGTTCGTCTACGTGTGAGGAATGTGTCTAGGAATTTGCGCCATACATTTTTGTTACACCCTGTAGTTTCTTTCATAACATGTGTAACTAAATAAGGCGTTTGAATTTCCTGTCTTACTGTGTTACTTTAATTTTAGTACTGTGTCCTGTCTCCATTCTTTCTAATTACCTCAAAAATTATTTTCGGCATTGAATTTGTTACGATTTTTAGTTCTTGTAGTGAAATTGTCGCCCACTCTTCTCGTATCGCTCTTTTCTGGTCACATACGGCCTCCGATTGCTTTCCATTGCGACAAACAAGCTTTTCACGTATTCCGCAAAGGTTTTCCACAGGGTGCAAATCCGGGCTGTGCGCTGGTCAGGACAAGACTTCGATATCTTCATCTTCTCACCACTTTTTGTTTCTAGCAGAGACATTCACAGATGAATTATCTTGTTGAAACATCAGGCTTTCGTCCCCTAGGCTCTGATGCATTCTGATCAATTCTTCCTCTTGCATCTCAGCATCGTAGTGTCCAGACAAGCAACGCATGACTTACCTTTAGCGCAGAAGGCTGCCCAAATCGTAACACTTCCACCACCAAAATTTCTGGTCGTTCTTGCCCGCTGCTCTATTCTCAGATCATCCCAATAATACTGAAATCCATCCAGGCCATCACTGGAGGTCACTTTAGTTCTTTCTGATTTCAATGACGTATGTTTTTAAGCAAACTCCGGTGTAAACTGTTTATGGTTGGGTGTTGGAGCGGGTTTCTGTAGTCGTTTCTCGAATGAAAGGTATTTGTCATTTGACAAAAGTTGTCGTATACGGTTGGCAGTTACTGGCAACTGTAAATCAGGAACAAGTTCAGAAGTAACCGTTTCGATATCTCAGATAATTTTATACTTTGCCCTATTTCTCATTCTGTCCATACAGCGCGCCCAATGTAACTGAATTATCAATTACTCAACGACTGAACTTCTTGGCGATGCGACGATTAGGGGGTCCCATTTTCTTGTACGCACCCACTGTTGCTTTTTCATCACATGATAACTATCTTCCGCGTGACACTGTCGCTATCATGGTTTATCTATACAACACGCACTGTCACAGATGCTGTCTATTTCCTATCTGCAGTAAAGGCACATAAGGACATCCCAACGTTTCACAGAGCCGACTGCCTTTGTTAGAGTTCAACCCCCTACCACTTGAATACTTCATGCTTTCTTACATGCTGTTCTACTGCCATCAAATGCGATACCATTTGAAAGTATTTGTTGCTATACTGGATCTCATACTATTGCATATACGCTGCCCAAAACTATTCGAACCGGCAAAGTTAATTTTCCTACGCATATACACTCCTGGAAATTGAAATAAGAACACCGTGAATTCATTGTTCCAGGAAGGGGAAACTTTATTGACACATTCCTGGGGTCAGATACATCACATGATCACACTGACAGAACCACAGGCACATAGACACAGGCAACAGAGCAAGCACAATGTTGGCACTAGTACAGTGTATATCCACCTTTCGCAGCAATGCAGGCTGCTATTCTCCCATGGAGACGATCGTAGAGATGCTGGATGTAGTCCTGTGGAACGGCTTGCCATGCCATTTCCACCTGGCGCCTCAGCTGGACCAGCGTTCGTGCTGGACGTGCAGACCGCGTGAGACGACGCTTCATCCAGTCCCAAACATGCTCAATGGGGGACAGATCCGGAGATCTTGCTGGCCAGGGTAGTTGACTTACACCTTCTAGAGCACGTTGGGTGGCACGGGGTACATGCGGACGTGCATTGTCCTGTTGGAACAGCAAGTTCCCTTGCCGGTCTAGGAATGGTAGAACGATGGGTTCGATGACGGTTTGGATGTACCGTGCACTATTCAGTGTCCCCTCGACGATCACCAGTGGTGTACGGCCAGTGTAGGAGATCGCTCCCCACACCATGATGCCAGGTGTTGGCCCTGTGTGCCTCGGTCGTATGCAGTCCTGATTGTGGCGCTCACCTGCACGGCGCCAAACACGCATACGACCATCATTGGCACCAAGGCAGAAGCGACTCTCATCGCTGAAGACGACACGTCTCCATTCGTCCCTCCATTCACGCCTGTCGCGACACCACTGGAGGCGGGCTGCACGATGTTGGGGCGTGAGCGGAAGACGGCCTAACGGTGTGCGGGACCGTAGCCCAGCTTCATGGAGACGGTTGCGAATGGTCCTCGCCGATACCCCAGGAGCAACAGTGTCCCTAATTTGCTGGGAAGTGGCGGTGAGGTCCCCTACGGCACTGCGTAGGATCCTACGGTCTTGGCGTGCATCCGTGCGTCGCTGCGGTCCGGTCCCAGGTCGACGGGCACGTGCACCTTCCGCCGACCACTGGCGACAACATCGATGTACTGTGGAGACCTCACGCCCCACGTGTTGAGCAATTCGGCGGTACGTCCACCCGGCCTCCCGCATGCCCACTATACGCCCTCGCTCAAAGTCCGTCAACTGCACATACGGTTCACGTCCACGCTGTCGCGGCATGCTACCAGTGTTAAAGACTGCGATGGAGCTCCGTATGCCACGGCAAACTGGCTGACACTGACGGCGGCGGTGCACAAATGCTGCGCAGCTAGCGCCATTCGACGGCCAACACCGCGGTTCCTGGTGTGTCCGCTGTGCCGTGCGTGTGATCATTGCTTGTACAGCCCTCTCGCAGTGTCCGGAGCAAGTATGGTGGGTCTGACACACCGGTGTCAATGTGTTCTTTTTTCCATTTCCAGGAGGGTACATGCCTTTATACTGATATGCACTACTGTAAACAGGGTGTCTCTCGTAAGAGTTGACAGATACAATTTGTTTGGTGTTTCGGCAGAGTTTTGCAATTTGGTTTTTTCAGCGTGTAGCCGGAGTCAGCCCAAATGCTGCTCATAACGTCTTTCAAACGACGCATAGCGTGGATGGCAAGTATTGGTTTGTTTCACATTACAAACAAAAAGATTTTTAAAGTGGAATTTTACTTCCGCATTCGACATTGTGGTCCAAAATTAGTCTAGTGCGATATTCCTTTTTCACCGCTGTGTATTAACGGGGACGTCAAAACATTAAGAATAACCAGTACTGCATCAACGCCAGCAGTGCCATGCAGTCGGTGCTGGAATACGGATTATTCTAAGTCTTTCACTCTTCCTGTCAATACATATCGGCAAAACGAATATCATGATAGACTAACTTGGCAGCGGCCTATCGAATAGGCACGTAAAATTCCAATTTTGTGACGCAATCCGTCGACGCTGGGCGTCCCACGGAACATATGATTAGCCGTATTTGTTTTGGATGACACCAGCTATATATTGCAAAGACTAAATTTCAAATATCTGCCGCAACACTAGAGAAACTGCTCCTGGCGATTTTTAGGAGACACACCCACTAGAGACACTGATGGAAGTGGAGGATGATACATCATGGAGAACAAGAGAAATATTTTTCATTGTGGAAATGTTCATTACATAACAGGTAGTAAATAATTACTTTTTCGTTGCATTTGTAAACGATATTTATTGTCAGAATGGGTATCAGATGTTGAGAGATGGCCACTTTGCTCTGAAACTGTTAGGCGTAATACTTCAGCATGTTTTTTGCTCTTTTTCCTTGATCAAGTAGTCCATCACTGACGCTGCCTAATGATTGCAACCGAGATTCAGTACCTCCATTGCTTTCTTTACACTTCTCTTTTTAGTATGGTAAAGGGACTGCACACCTGGGAGCCTGCGAGCTGGCTAGCAAAAGATAACAATAAAGATAAGAGTCCTTTTAGAGGATGTGACTACCATAAAAACGCTCAGAGCCCCAGGCGAATTCCCAGCATCAAACAGACTGGCATTCACGTCCATTCTCGTCGCCCATCCCACTCTCTGAGGGCGAGACACGGGACGCCTCTTTCTGTCGAAAAAACACAGCACTGTTCCTAGAAGCCTTTTATCAAAATAAGGCATCGCTATCCGAGTGTTGCTTCCAAGAGGGTAACTTATCAATCTTCGTTACCTCTGTTGTGACGCCACAAGAAATCTTCAGTTAAAAATTTCAAAATACAGCGTTGTGGTTGGTTCTTACTGTTATTTTCCATAGAGCACGCAACTTCTCGTCCGTGTCTATGTGCCGCTCGTCTAAAAGGTCTACTTCAAAATTATACCATGGAGCGGGGGCGATTTTATGCCTTCCCAGAGCACTATTGGTAGTAAATAGCAAAAATCCGAAAGAGTGGGAGATTTCTTAAAATCATTAGTTGCGTTTTCCTGGACATAAATCGGAATGTTTGCCACCATTGGCGACAGAGATCGATGCTCTGACAGCAACAGCGAAGTTACAGGACGTCTGTAAAGAGAACTAGGCCTCTGGAGGGAAATGACTTCCTGCTGGTCGACGAAAGAGTACACTTCTAAGTAGGAGCTTGGAGAGTAGTGTTTTCACCCTGGATGAAGTAAGAGTTAGAAGCGTAAATACTTGCTGCTGGACGACCGGTGAGGCAAGCCTTGTGGTCACGCGTAGACTGCAGAGACGAGCTGAACTCGGAACATCCAACTGCTGTCGGCAGTGTCTTCCGCATTACGCTACGAGGTTTGGTAAGACGGGCCATCGATGTACTTGCGGATTCTGTAGGGACGTGACACTAATTCGCACCCTTGAGGAGCCAGTTACTCCATTTTACCACCTCGCTGCGAGCTGTTTTGCTTTCAATATGCACTTTGGTGATCTCATTTGTGTTCTATCTTATTTTTCCGTGTTCTTCCCGTAGTTCACTGACCTTGCTTACAGTCACTAGTAGTATTCGCCTAATATTCGCATAACTTGGCATTTATCATGCTCACCGACCAGTGCCAAGGTTAGAGTTTGCTATTAAAGACCAATTAATCAAATATACAAAAAATGGTTCAAATGGCTCTGAGCACTATGGGACTTAACTTCGGAGGTCATCAATCCCCTAGAACTTAGAACTACTTAAACCTAACTAACCTAAGGACATCACACACACCCATGCCCGAGGCAGGATTCGAACCTGCGACCGTAGCGATCTCGCGGTTCCAGACTGTAGCACCTAGAACCGCTCGGCCACTCAAATATACACTGCAGTCTTTTAACTCAGGGGGTTACTTATGCGTTTTACGTTTCGATTACATATATAACACTGTTATAGTGACCACTTGTGTCTGTTATAGATCAGATGACCCCTTCCTCTCATTAATATACCTTTGTGCATGGTGTGGCACCCATATTATGCTTGATTTAGCCACCCCCATTTATTATCATTAAAGCATTTCCATTATGTGACATTTTATTTAATTAACTTGCATAGTCATATGGGGTGCTTACTTTCTCTGTAGGTCAACAGATATCGGGCTCAAGCATCACAGGGGTACGCAAAACAGCACAACTACCACCCCTCATCAGAGTGTGACGAACACTTTTGGAAGCAAACAGCCTCCGAATGTTATCTTGAAGAAATTCTTTCCATACCTGAAAAACCTGCTGTGTCGGTTCATAAGGCTGCTTGCTGGAGACTTATATGACAATGTAAGTCTTTCTATTGTATCTTAGCATGCTTTATGGGTGACAAATCAGCCGAGACTATCCGTCAAGAATCCACAGAGTTCTCAAGGCTTTTGTGGAGTGAACTGCTGTGTGGGTCTTGCATGCTGTAATATGCTACTTGGTGCCCTGATGGCCATGATGGCATGAGGATATAGCTATAGGGTTTATCACTCTTGCCACACCTGGCGAGAATTCAGCCTCCCATCAGCAATTATCAAATCAGTCTGATTGTCGTATGCAATAACTTCCCTTACATGATTCCAGGAGTCGGAGATGTACGAATCTAGAGAATCACGTTTTCCTGTGGCTTCTCACCGGGTCGTCTACAGAAACATAGTATCTTCAGACTTGTAGCAATTAATATTATTAACGTTTGTTAAAACAATACTGGCATGCTAGCTTCTGTAATTAATTATAAACCAAAAATTTTTTCTTTGAAAATAAAAAGTATGAGAAATAATAAACAGAAGTCAAGTATACGATATTCAGATCCCCTTGAAAAACACCCCCTGGAATGTTGTTCATGAATGGCAGTACAACGGACCGAATCATCATATTGACGTACAAATGTGAAGTCAGGGTGCGTGGGATAGCCACGAGAGTGCTCCTGCTGTCATGTGAAGTCGCCCTCCGGACCATAACTCCAGATGTAGGTCCAATGTGTCTACCAACATACGGCCACCACTGGCACCGATGTAGAACCAGCTGTCAGCAGAAAACACTACACACCTTCACTCTGCCAACCACTGAGCTGCCGCGGAAGTCACATATGACGGTTATTTGGGGTCAGTGGAATGAACGCTACAGGACGTCTGGCTCTGAGCTGTCCTTGAAGTAACCGATTTGTAACGGTTCGTCGTACCACTATGGCGCCACCTGCTGCTCAAAGTTGCAGGTGCATTACGCTGCTCCAGAGCAACACCGCTGAACACGATAGTCTTCCCTCACAGTAGCGCCGGGTGTCTGTCCGCAACCCTGTCTTCTTGTAACCTACATACACGTGACCACCGCTCCCAACAATCATCTACAGCGGCTACATTCCAGCCAAGTCTTCCTGCAATATCGCAGAAGGAACATACAGATTCCTGTAGCCCTATTACACGACGTCGTTCGAACTCAGTGATGTGCTGATAATGATGTCTTTGTCCCTTTAAGGCTTTCTAGTCTAACGTTAACTCACCATGTCCAATCTCAAAGGTAACTAACGCTTACAACCGTTACAGCGTGTGTTTAAAACAAACCTGATTTGCACCCACGTTGTGGCTCTATTAGCACAATTCTTACGCGACTGGCACGAAACTGGTTGTTGATGATGTTTGGTTTGGGGGGCGCTCAACTGCGCGGTCATCAGCGCCCGTACGAAGTCCCAATTTTTACACAGTCCAATTTTTTTACACAGTCCAAGCTAGCCAGTCACAAATGATGATGATGATGGTGATGGAATGATGAAGACTACACAAACACCCAGTCCCGGACAGAGAAAATCCCAGCCGGGCCGGGAATTGAACCCGGGACCGCGTGATTCAGAGGTAGCAAAGCTGGCCCCTAGACCACTAGCCGCGGATGCGCGAAACTGGAATAGACATCATCCATCAGTTGTAGAAACACGCCTACCAACTTTGGTTTATGTCACACAACTCCGTCTTGGTATTGTTTTCTTTTTTTTTTTCTTCATTGTAGCTTCACTGGCGGCAAAAACAGGTACTAACGTCACGAACTGATGGAGGATGGGCAACGCTGGAATCTCGCGTACGCCACCGAGATGCTCTGTTTTTCAGTGGCCTATTCGTTGATCCTGTTCAATATACTCGTAGAATGTCTACTGTATTTTTCGTTAAATAAATATGATGGAAACAAGAACTGTAAAGAAACTGCTTCTAGATATAGACTTCGCGCCAGATACCCGAAGGTGTGGATTTTTAAATTTTTTTAAATATTATCGCGTGCAAAAATTTCAGGGTCGTTAAATTGATTTATGGTGTTACATTTAATGTTTATAATAAGTTATTAATTTAAACAATGGTAAAATATTCATAAAGATTTTCTGTGTGCTACCGAAGCAACAAAGAAACGATCTAAAGTTATTCGCTAGGTTTAGAAGTATTTTTAGAAGACTTTAATTTTGATATAATTCTTATCAATTTATAACAGATCTTATCAAAATAACGTATCTACATATAAATACTTAGTTGTAATATCTGAACGGTTTTATATGAAAGTAGGAGTCCAAGAAGGACTCGACTGTATGCCGTATTGCTCAATTTTGTTTTGGAAAAAGTAAACAGGAACAATTTAAATACATAGCTATTGGCAGAGTACGCGAAAATAAAATTCATTTGCAGTTTTTTGCCTTAGCCGACGACTTAGTAATATCAAAGAAGCGATTTACTTCCTAGAAGACCTTTGTGAAATTGCAGCTAAAACTGGGATTCAAATCTCATATGTAAAATCTCAGTATATGGGAGATATTCTTCCGCAGATAGAAGGACAATCTATAACAACTCAGTTGCGGAAAAATATCTCCTAGAGAAAATCAACCATCATACAGAATTAAGTCAGGAGACAAACAAAGCGTGAATCTCCAAGCTGCAAACAGATCACAGAATCATTTGGAATACACACAACAAAAGAATCAGTATCTCGGTAATCAATACTAAGAAACTGCCGGCCGAAGTGGCCGTGCGGTTAAAGGCGCTGCAGTCTGGAACCGCAAGACCGCTACGGTCGCAGGTTCGAATCATGCCTCGGGCATGGATGTTTGTGATGTCCTTAGGTTAGTTAGGTTTAACTAGTTCTAAGTTCTAGGGGACTAATGACCTCAGCAGTTGAGTCCCATAGTGCTCAGAGCCATTTGAACTAAGAAACTACAAAAAAGCAATGAAATTTGAACTTTTATGACTTGGCAACTGAAGGCAGATCAGTAATTCAAGACATACAAAAGCATGAAAGAAAAAAGACATAAGGAAAATTATTGCCAGTCTGTCTAGGTGGAATCTGAATGAAAAAGAAATCTCAGGATATACGTCTATATCAGCAGATTGAGAGGTGGTTAAAATTTTATAGTCACACTTAAGAATGAATTATGAGAGGCTTATCAGTTCTTCTTGTCATCTCAATGAAAGTGAAGGGCGGGTGGGTACAGTCTGCCCAATTGCGCGAGAGCAGGTTCAGCATTTCCGCAGGAAACAGGTAGACCGACTGTGCGCGAGTGTTTAACTTGCTACTTGGTAATATTTGTACTGAACTGTTGGCTGAACTGTTATCTCTCTCCCGACGGAGTTGGCGGTGATTTTGTTGAAGATTTAATGAGCACTGAACCCAAAAGTGAAACTATTACACATTTTGCTGGATATTTAACTATGAACCTCGCAAACTCAGAACTTTAGGGCTACCAATACCGTACGATTTGAAAGAAGAACCAATGCTTGTGAGATACTTCACAGAACCTTCGGCCTTAATTTTCAGAGTGCACATCTCCATGTATATAATCTTGTCTACGCTATGGGGTCAAAGCCAAATGTTCAAATGCGTGAGAAATCTTATGGGACTTAACTGCTAAGGTCATCAGTCCCTGAGCTTACACTTTACTTAACCTAAATTATCCTAACGACTAGAACCTCCACCGGGAACAGCCACAGTCCATGACTGCAGCGCCTTAGACCGCGGCTCAAAGTCAGACAACCATCTACAGTGAAATGAATGATGCAGGTAGGCCTCACTGATGTAACAATAAATCTGAAAAAACATTGCAGCGTCTACAGTAATTGATTTTAAAGTACAGAATGGAACTATGACACATTTGAATTTTTTGAAAAGCCTTTCATATTATAATAAGAAGGTATGAAAATAGTTAGCGTGTCTCTTTAAACACCTTGACATGTGCCCTTTATGGGCATGAGAATTGTATCAAGCATTTTGGACGATACCAATGAGTTATCTAACTTAGCAGTCATGCAGTGTCCTAAGTCTCTGAAATATGAAGAAAAATGGCTTTAAGGGCTACTTAATTTTTGTTTTCCTCTGCATGCAGTTAACTTGACTCAAAAAGTAACGACCACGAGCAGCTGATCTATTTCTGTAAGTGATGTCGAGCGCAGTTGACCACTTCAAGAGCAGGTAAAATTTTGGGCCTGTGCGCAGTCGGTATCACCTGTTAAGGGCAATACTCTCCTGGAATATGAAAGAGATCTTCAGAGAACTGGCATCACGAGTGAAAGGGTAGAGATTAGAGAATGTTTCAGAACACTTGACCAGAATAATCCATTTACAGAAACCAAAAAACGGGACATGTAGAACCTGATGAAAGGAACGGAAAAATTCAGCGAGAAAATGAACTGACTTTGGGAGAAGAAGAACGAAACTTCATCGTGCTCCTTAGTTGGGCATGATGACGTAAAATCAAAGAAAAAGAGAAGAATTGGGAATTTTCAACAAGAAGATGTTGACTGTTAGTTCAGTCTAACAAGGGGAGGCCGCCAATTGTGAAATTCAGATTCAATTCATACTGCGCATAATAAAAGCTCATGGCCAGAGGTGTAATGTGGCAAAGCACCAAGATGCACTTTCAGTGGTTGTCGAGAAAATCGAGTTAAAATAAACCGTTGCGGTGAAATACTCTCTAAGATTAAAATCTTTGCACAGCGTCGTGGCGCAGTGGTAAGTGCTCGGGTTCGTAATCCGAAGGTTGCCGGATCGAATCTACCACCATGAAACCTATTTTTTTTTTAGTATTCGTTTTCTCTCATTCAAATGTGTATATATATATATATATATATATATATATATATATATATATATATATATACACATTATATATATATATATATATATATATATATATATATATATATAATGCAACATTTTTTTTAGTATTTGTTTTTTGTAATTCAAATGTGTGTATATATACACACACACATTATATATATATATAAATAATTCCCGGCAGTCAGTTGCAACAATTATGCATATAATAAGTTGTTGAAAGTCGTTTGTCGTGGAAGAACTGGCGACTTCGAACATTATTATGTTTTCCGCAAACAAAGTTGTATTTCACAGATGTTATTAATTGTCTTCATAATGTTAACCACGTATAGTTAACAGAAGACGTAGAAACGATATTCCGAGACGAATACGTATAGCGTAAGTCAAACGTTCGAACTAGAATAGAAACCCCACGAACACAAATTTGCTGTGGAAGGTATGAAATATAAACTCCGTTTTCGCTGGTTACACTTGAAGGACAGATGTTGAATAGGCCAAAACGAGCCGCCGCATAACAGCGTAGTTGCCTGCTAACTTCGAAAGAAGGTAGATGCGGTCCCTAGCGCAACTTATAACATCATCGAAAATCAGTGCAGACGTGAGAGCTTTGGTACACCATGTTAGACAAACGGAAAAATGGAGGCGGTACAATTGGAGAGCGATCCGCCTTCACCAACATGCATAAGCAATTCATATTTGAATTACAAAAAACTAATAATAAAAAAATTTTGCATGGCGCGATATTCGATCCGGCGACCTTCGGATTACGAACCCGAGCGCTGTAGAAAATTATTAATCGTAGAGAGTATTTCACCGAAACGGTTTCTTTTAACTGTGATTTTCTTGACAACGGCTGAGAAGTGCATCTTGGTGCTTTGCCACATTACACCTCTGGCCATGAGCTTTCATTATGCGCAGTATGAATCGAATCTGAATTTCACAATTGGCGGCCTCCCCTTGTAAGACTGTAACGAATACTGTGCGCTAAGCTGTTATTGCGTGACATGAACAACATCGCTTCTATACGGCGCAGAGTTGATCGCATTAGTTTCTTCTAATAATCTGATACTCCCGCTCACAATATAGCTGAAGAGACAAAGAACGACACTGAAAAATGCGAGTGGCTCCCTTTTCAGGCATCCGAATCACCCAGAGTCAACAGAACTCTCAGCGAAGCTCCAGGTATCTAAGACCAGTCTCTGCGGCCGTACCAGCAAACCAAACTTGAGAAGCTTGTTTAAGGCGCCCGCCCCGGAGAACATCTCGCTTGCCGCTAGAGTGAATTTAATTTGGGGATCCGCGACGTTATATTTGGCCGCTCGGCTGCTGCGGCTCCCGGCTTTGCAGGCGAGAAAACTCGTTTGCATCTGATAAAATCCCTCTAAATGTAGCCACCTCACGGCGCAGTTGCGATAACTTTATTTTATCGGCACAATCTCTGGAGAAACTTCTGCCGCAGACGTGCAAGTTAAATCGCGCCGTCTGACGTCTGCGGCGCCTCCGAGGCAGGCAGCCAGACAGGCGGCGGGCGGCCTGGAGATGGATCGACATCCCGCCTCTGCTTCACGGTGTGGAGGAGGAAGGCGCGGCTGCTAACGTGGCCGCTCAACACACGACCACGTCGAAAGAGCTCTGTAGAACAGAGGTCGTCTGGAAACTCGCCACTGTTCCTCAAAGGGCCAAGCTGAATGGCACTGGCGCCCACGAGGTAGGACATGAGGCACCCTTTGCTCCCTCCTGGATTCTGGAGTGCAGACGTTTATTTGTTACAGAATTCTCACTCATTTCTAGAAATTGTTGAGATTCTGCTAACCTAGGGACTTAGTACTGCCGAGCGCGACTGGAAATACAGGATGTCCGAAAAGACTTTCCCAGATTACATAAATTGATAACTCAGGATAGACGTAAGATACAAATATGAAACTTGTGTCGAATTGTTTACAACTATCAAAGTCTTTTTTCTGTTTTAGGTTCGCAGTACATAAGTCGTGGATGAGGTGCAGTGCCCAAGAAGCCATGTTAACCAATCAGGAGAAGGCACAGTGTGTCCTGTGGTACCATGAGACACGATCACCAACCACAGTGTAGAGACACTTCCAGACAACATTTGGAAGGAATCCACCTGATGTCGAGAGCAGTAAAGTCTGGTATGAGAAGTTCAAGAACACAGGATCGGTTGCTGACCTTCAGAGGTCTGGTCGACCAAGAACCTCAGCAGACAGGGTGGAAGCTGTAAGGCAGTCTTGTCTGCGAAGTCCGAAGAAATCGGTGCGCAGGGCCTCACGTGAATTACAGATGCCAAAAAGCTCTCTTCATGACATTTTACACAAACGTTTATTGTTTCGTGCATACAAAGTGCAAATCGTCCAGGCCTTGTTGCCCAATGACACTACACGTCGATATCACTTTGCGGTCGAAATGCTATCACGTATTGAGGACGATGACGGTTATCTCAGACGAACTGCCTTTTCCGACGAAGCGACCTTTTTTGTCAGTGGAGTAGCGAATCGTCATAATGTGCGCATTTGGGGTTCACAACCCCTGGCGAGGTCATGGAGTGCACCAGAGGCAGTCCGAAGGTCAATGTTTGGTGCGCGCTATTACATGATCGAATTATCGGACCATTCTTCTTCGCTGAGGCTACCGTCACATCTTCAGTGTATCTGGACATGTTGCAACTGTATGCTGTTCCTCAGCTGCTTCAGTATCACCCTGATGTCTTGTTTCAGCAAGACGGTGCACCGCCTCATTGGGGTTTGGACGTCCGTGCCTATCTCGATATGACCTTTCCTGGGCGATGGATTGGTCGTGATGGGCCAACGGTTTAGTCTCCACGCTCTCCTGACATAACCCCATTAGACTTCTTTTTATGGGGTTATGTCAAGGACGAGGTCTGCCGAACACGTATACCAGATCTTGAAACCCTGCGGCAACGGATAACCACAGTCGTTGAATCGATCCAGTGATGTTGGCTAATGTGTGGACGGAAATTGAATATCGCTACCAAGGGTGCTCATGTGGAAGTTTACTGATGTGTGAAAAAACTTCGATAGTTTGTAAACAATTAGACAACATTTTCATATTTGTATCTTACTTCTAGCCTGAGTTAGCAATTTATGTAATCAGGGAAAGACTTTTCGGACACCCTGTATGTCCATCCTTTTTACCAGGAGGTCTCTGGGACGACGGCCGTTTACTATCGTGACAAAAAAATAGAAGCACCTGCAGCCGTCCTTACGATTTTATTTTATTTTGTCGCTACCAGTTTCAACGTCTGAAGATGACGCAATGAAGCGTTGAATATGGTAGCGACAAAATAAAATAAAATCAACGCCTGAAGATGACGCATTGAAGCGTTGAATATGGTAGCGACAAAATAAAATAAAATCGTAAGGACGGCTGTAGGTTTTTCAATTTTTTGTCACGATTGAAGTATAAAGGCTTTATCGATCGCTGTATCGAAGGCGTGCTGAAAAGTAATGCTTCCGAATTTTTTACTCTGTTCTTAATACCGAACGAAGTACCTCGATAGCGCGGAAGCGCCATAATAATTTGAAAAGGCCGCGGGCAGAATCGCTGTTTGGCGGATCTTGCTACTCGGTTCCTGTTAGAGATAGGAACGTGGGGTGAAAAGTTTTTGATTTATCCCGGACCAGCGGCTATTTCTATAGCAATTCGAACGTAAGTCTTACTGTAGCCATGTTACAGTAGGCCTATATTCAGAAGTGGTTGAACGACGAACCAGGAAAATTGTGCGAATCGACTAATTCCTTTTACAACAGATTTTAATTGCGCTGAAATTAATTCTCAGCTAATGGCATCATTATTACTATGTGCACCGTTCGGATTTTACGTGCAGACACAGTCGTCCTTGTTCGGATTTTACATACGAAAACAGTCACCCTTAAAAAACTCCTGACTTGGGCGAGACTGGTGTTTCAATTGTGGTCCACCGGTGTATCGGACCTTGTTCTAACATAAATTTTAACCATTTGAAATCTTCTTGTTTATTTTGGATTTTACGTTGAAAAATCACGTTTTCCCGGGGAGTTTTGAAGCGCACAACTTCTATACCTTATATTTGTACGAATCGGTTCAAATTTCGCTCGTTCGGTGCTAAATGTGTAAAGGAAAGCGAAATTTTTCATCCAGTAGTCCTATCCGTTGTAAATACCTTTGTCGTGCCTTTCGCTAGCAAGTGCTCTACCACTTGAGCTACCCAAGCACGACTCACGACCCATCATCACAGTTTCACTTCGGCCAGTACCTTGTCTCCTACTTTCCTAACTTCGCAGCAGCTCTCCTGCAGACCTAGCAGAACTAGCACTCCTGGAAGAAACGATATTGCGGAGACCTGGCTTAGCCACAGCCTGGGGAATGTTTCAAGAATGAAATTTTCACTCTGCAGCGGAGTGTGCGCTGATATGAAACTTATTGGCAGGAGTGCTTCTAGGAGTGCTAGTTCTGTTAGGTCTGCAGGAGAGCTTCTGTGAAGTTTGGAAAGTAGGAGACGAGGTACTGGCGGAAGTGAAGCTGCGAAGAGGGATTCTGAGTCGTGTATGGGTAGCTCAGAAGGTAGAACACTTCACCGCGGAAGGAAAAGGTCCAGAGATCGAGTCTCGGTCCGGCACACACTTTTAATCTGCCATTAAGTTTCACATCAGCACAAACCCCGCTGCAGGGTGAAAATTTCATGCTGCTTAGACAGAACACTATTCTGACCACGATTGATAATGTCAACGTGTTGAGGAGATAGCGCCCGTGCAGTTCGTGGCGGAAAACAACAGCACAAGTTGCTGGATTGGCTAGCACGTGTTTTTATGTTCATGCGTGCATTTCTCGCTATTTTTCAACATTGCGCATTGTCATAAAAAAGTATGCTTTCCGGCTTGTCTGCAGAGACAGTTCTGCTGCGGTACGGATAACAGGTGCGTCGCAGGGCGCGAGCAAAAGGGTGCAGCAACTGTAAACATATTTGAAAGGTTAAATACGAGGGACATTACAAGTCTTGTTGGCAAAAATTATAAATGCAAGCAGATTTACATCGAAATTGTACCGGTATATCGACCTACTAGAACTATAGTGAGGTGCTGCTAACAATTCCACCAACTTTCTTAAAATGATGTCGTCTTCTTTTCAGCAAAAACAATTTTGTACTTTTATTTTAAGATTGTAGTTTCAGTGTTAACCCAGTTTCAAGCATCGTAAAATAAAATCCAAACAACTGAAAGCAAGATGACATCATTTAAAAAGTTAAAGAAGCTGTGGACTTATCTACGCTGAAAGAATGCCTGCGGGGGGCGAGGGGTGAGGTGGGGGTGGGGGGGTGGGGGGTGGGGGGAAGAGATTTCCAGCGAAGAGGACGTTCACAAAGTAGTTTGCAAATGGCTCCGTGACGAAAGAGTGGATTTCTACCGTCGAGGAATTGAACGATTGCTAGAAAGTTTCGACTATTCTTACAGTGTCCTGGTGACTATGAAAAATGATGTAATAGATCTGTGGCACTTTGAAATGTATTGCAGCACTCAATAAAATCACGTGGCCTCCCATAACAATGTGTATCTAAGTTTTTTAGGTCTCCAAGTACTATGGGTTTGTATAGTCTACATTCTGTCCATGCCTGATTGTATTGTTTCCTTAGCGCCGAGGCGGTTTTGACACTGTCCTGCAGTCAACGCACCCGTTTGCCGAACATTGCCGGAACGGAAGTATTAATTTTTTCTCTGTCTCGTCCTCGTAAATCCCTTATTGATCTGCAGAAAGGGCCTTTCCCGTACTATTACGCACTGATTCCGACACCAGTTCTCAGAATGAAATAAACATGGCTAAAGTACAGGGCATTCAAAAAGAAAGAACAGATTTCAGTTGTTTATTACAGATAAACTATGAAAGATAGAAACACATTTCGCATATCATGGACAGAGGAAGATTCGAAGTTTCATCGTGGCTTAAGCACTATACCATACACACTTAACTTGAGCACAATGCGTTGCTCGAAAAATATCGAAATTGTAGTCCATTTGATTACTCATACGAATCAACATATCCCAGTTTATTCAACTGACAGCTTCAATAATTTGATTTCTCAGCTGTTGAAGAGTAGCTGCCATAGGTGGGACAAACACTCTGTCTTTTATGTGTCCCCACTGAAAAAATCACGCAGTGTGAGGTCTGGTGATCTGGAAGGCTAGAAGTAATGAACAAGATCTTGTTATCCACCTCTCCCCGTCCAAAACTGTGGGATGCTGTTGTTAAGACAACGCTCCGTTTCAAGTTCAATGCGAGGCTGGGTGCCATCATGTATAAAAAATGAAATCTCGGAATCTTCATGAAGTTGAGGCAACAACTAGTTTTGCAGTATGTCCAGGTGCGACATTCCTGTCACAGTTTCCTCCGAAAAAAAGAAATGTCCATAAATTTTGTGAACAGAAACGGCACAAAACACATTCAGTTCCCTTCAGCCTCTTTCATGTTTGATAACGACGCCAGGGTTTTGTGACCCCAATTTTTTGTAGTATGACGGTTTACTTTACCCAGTGGCTGAAACTTCTATTCCTTCTAAAACATGAGTCGTTCAGAAAAAGTGTCATCCAAGAGAACTGAAATGCAATATTCATACCATCTGTTGCGGTCACCAGAACGCAACTGATGCAGCAAATGGAACTTGTTACGCATGACTTACGAACAAGCCACACCACTGTTTGAAGAAGTTGAATTTGCTGGTCCGACCGTCTATATTTACATCTGCACCTACATAGACACTCCGCAAGCCACCGTACGGTGCGTGGTGGAGGGTACACTGTACCACTACTTGTTCTTTCCCCTTGTCCCACTCGCAACAGAGCGAGGAAATAGCAACTATCTGTTCGCATCCGTATGAGCCCTAAATTCTCCTATCTTATCTTCGTGGTCCTTACGCGTAATTTAAGTTGGCGTCAGTAGAATCGTTCGGCAGCCAACTTCAAATGCCGTTTCTCTAAATTTTCTCAATAGGGTTTCTCGTAAAGAACGTCACATTATCTCCAGGGATTCCCATTTGAGTACCGCGCAGGTGGAGACGAATCTTCGAAACTTTCAGTATTCAGTGGCATGCACAATGTGATCCTGCATTTCATAGTTTATAGTAAACAACTGAAATTTGTTCTTATTTTTCGGATCATCCGGTATGCTGCCGTGATCAGTGCTTAATTCTCCCCTCTCTTTGCTACACAACTGAATCAAACAAAACGTTCAAACGTGTGTGAAATCTTATGGGACTTAACTGCTAAGGTCATCAGTCCCTAAGCTTACACACTACTTAACCTAAATTATCCTAAGGACAAACACACACGCCCATGCCCGAGGGAGGACTCGAACCTCCGCCGGGACCAGCCGCACAGTCCATGACTGCAGCGCCCTAGACCGCTCGGCTATCCCACGGGGCGCAACTAAATCAAAGCATATTTTTATATTTGCGTTGAGGAGAAAGGAAAAAGTGTGGTTCTCAAGAAAATGAGAATTCAGAAAAGCCACGGAGACACGTGCGGGGAAAACGGCGCCTTCAGCTCCTGCGGAGTACGCAGTAGACAGCCGGGAGCTCGGCGACACGGGTGTCTCCGGCCGACATGATGAAGGCGGCCGCGGCGACGGATGGCGCGCCAGCTGGTGGAGAGGCGAGGGTGTGGGGTGGGACGGGGCTTATCACAGCGGCGCGGCGGTCCCGCCGCTGCTGGCGGTGAATTCCGGCTCCCAACTTGCCGCCCCAACTATGCGTCTTGCGGGTGCGCGCTATTGGATGCGCGAAGACCTCATTCCGCGTCCGCCTCAAGACACGTGCAAGTTGGGCGCTGCCGCCAATGGGTCATCAGCGGAGCGGAGTTCACAGCACGCTGATGGCTGGCAGGCACGCCGCGGGTGACTGTGCTGGGTGTCGGACGAGTCAGGGTCCCGAAAGCGTTAGTCATTTTAAATCGACTGCTCGATCAGAGTCTTGATGTCATCAGCTGTACACATCAATTTTGCTGCTTTGCGTTTTCTAAAGTTTACCATAAAGTCTGCATCTTGCTCTTTTCTTATCCGCAGAAGAGCACTTGAATCACCGACTCCTGAGTATTGCTCAGCACTCTGGACTCTTAACAGATCAGATTAAAAGAAGTGTTACACTGGTAGTGGGACCGATAAACTTAGTGACTAATGGCCAGAATGACTTATCAGCAATTAGTATTTTGATGTTATCAAAGGTGTTCAACAAGTAATGCTACACAGGTTTTCTCTGCCACTTTCGTTTGAGAAAATACGGAATTTCTTGCGGGACATCGTGGTGTATTTTCGCTTCAGTCCTTTTCATTTCATGAAGTTCCAATAGGTGGAGGTACTATATGTAGCCTTCACAATGGCGTCTGTAACGGAGGTGTGTTCCATGCAGACAGCTGTCACTGAGTGTCTTTTGGATATTCATAGGCCCTTGCAGAATGTCCAGAGACGTGGGGCCCTGTTCTGTAACGTTCATACCGATCGGTGTAGTAGGTTAGTCTCGCAATATCCTATTCAGTAAGCTTCTGTTACCGAACAGTCCTCCCACCCATTTTACAATTGTACCAAGAGGTTTTGGATTTCGGTGTGGCCCTGTCGATCGGTGAGCTGTGGTTTATGTACACCTATAATTTGTTATTTTAAACATATTTAGCTGTTTTAGCTTTGGATTTAGTGATTGTATTACTAAAGAATCACCAGAGGACGCATCCGGTTGGAAAGTGAGTTCATAATAGACTATTTTCCTTTGTTAGAAATATGGTTAGCTTAGGTTGTTACTGTGAATGATTACTTCAAAAAAAAAAAAAAGAAAAAAGTTTTCGGTCAATATTCTCACGAAATACGAGTTATTTTTATGTATATAAGAGTTTAAAGATAATTAAATATCAAGACATCGTCTCTGCTTACGTATATTACATGAGTGAGAACTGACGTTACTAGTGACATTGTGTACTTTTTCCCACAAATGGTTTAGTTAGTAATTATCGAAACGTGTTTACCAATTTCAAGTAACAATTAACAATGGAAAGCAATTGTGTGAAGCCTGATATTGGAAACCTTCCAAACTATCACACATTTACTCCTTACGCAGCACCATTTGGCAACGTTCCTCTACACAGTAGTATGAGAATTGAGCACAACGTTTCTGTTATTTGGCTTGGTCAGGTGGTTAGTACGCGGGGATGCGACGCGAAAGAAGACGTGTTCGCGGACAGATAGGTGCAAAAACCTTTCGTTTTTTTTCTCTTCATGTATGCAACACATTCTGAGACATTGTTATTCGTGTAAATTAAGATTTTTCTGCAGTATTCGGTATTACTTACATGTAAGAGCGCACTTCCCCAGTAATGATTTCGTGACTTCAGTGTGTATAAAAAACGAAATATGAAATGGCTGGAGATCAAATTGCTGTGAGTGTAACAACCGACAGTGGCCTTTATATTTTTTCTTGTCGGAAATAATTCACCATTTTTTCCGAATATGTAGCGATTTCTGAGTATGCGGTTAGACAGGAATCTAAGAACACAACTTAAATTACTGGGAATGTAACTAGCAGCAGTCATTTTCATAATCTTGCTTGTCACAAGTATTTATCTGCGATCGAATCCTCGACAACAGTAGACAAAGACGAACGATCTCCGCCGTAATATTTTTAGATTGTAGCACCATATACGAAACAATTTCATTCAGGAGATGCATGTTATAAACTTCGACGAACCGCAGGACCTCTCGAAAATGCGTTTTTTCAGTTTTGTTTTTAAGACCCAAATTGTTGACGTATCATATGTGGAAGTGGGCTACTTAATCATTTGGATCTCTAGGAGCGTGCTATAACCACATTCTGTTTATCTTCTTATTCTGTGAAACTCTCAGAATCAATTTTTCGGTTGTTTTTATAGATGTATTAGTACAATGTGGTACTACACACTATTCCTAACTCATTTTTCGAAACGTAAAATCCAAAACACCATGGCAGTGTGAATGAGAATAAGATGACATAATGCGGCATTTGCGACAATCTGCAGAATACAGTCAAATACGCTATCGTTATTATGCATACATGGAAACATACGGTCAGGGAAACTGCAAAAATTTCTATGCATTTCAGCTAAGACTCATGGAAATGGATATAGTGCGCCTGATACTGTTAAGGAGGAGGCAAGAGCGATGAAGGCGGGCGCGTCAGCTCGATGGAATGCGGCGTCATGCGTTATGGCTACGTAAACGCAATTTTCGGTACTTCAAAGAATAGTGCTCCTGTGTCGTCTACTAGCTGCTTTGTGTTTGTGGCGGTGTGCACGCTGCAGTGCGCATGCGCGGATCTGCGTCCGCTTGCTTTTGATTGGCTTGCGCGACGCGAACCGACAACAGCGCTTCGGTTCTTTAGACCCGAACGGTATCGCTTCCGAAATGCATACTGGATAATGTAGGGGCTCTAATTCGAGTACCAGACCGTTCGGTGCTCTTGACTACCGAAACGATCGGCACAATGGCGGAAAGATACAGAATAGGCACCCTGGCAGTGGACAAAAGCACGGTGAGTCGTTGGGCGCAGCATCTGTCATCATCGCAGCGGGGTCGAGCAAAGCAGTCCTATCTCCCGCGTGGCTGCCGGCCGCACATTGCTTTGACTCCTGGAACGCTGGAACGTACCGACACTCTCATTCCAGGTGATTAATTGATCACAAACACCTCACTGCACAGCTCGATGTCTCTGTTAGTAGTGGTGACACCTTCGCCCATCAGCTTGGGTACTCAAAGACGTGTGCCCGCTGGGAACAGAAGACCATAAAAGACCCACGGAGGACCATCTGTGGTGAACTGATTGCGTTTTATCACGTTGATTGTAAAATTTTGTTTGTCGAACATCGTCACAGGTGACGAAACTTGGGTTCATCACTTCGAACCGGAAACAAAATGGAAATCGATGGAGTAGGGAGAAACCACCTCTCCTCCAAAGAACAAGTTCAAAGCCGCACCCTCAGCCGGTAAACTCACAGCGGCGGCCTTCTGGGACTCTGCAAGGGTTATTCTGTTTGCTGTACTCCCTCACAGTGCAACGATCAACTCTGAAGTTTCTTGTACTACCCTCAACGTGTTCGTCGCCACAAAACTTCTCCTTCTCCATGAAAACGCGAGGTGTCATCTAAATTTGCGCGCGCGAGAGGAGGATAAAACGTCAGTGTACTGTTATTCCTCGACAACGATGAAGACTCGGTCTCGCATCCACCGACTTCTATGTGCTTGGTCCAATTATGGGTCCACTCCGTAGAAGGCAGTACTTGGATGACGAAGCTTCAAGTCGGTTCCGACGTCGATCGGTGGAGAGGTACCCATAAGGTGTCGGAAGGTTCGCCGCAATTTGTAGTAACTGATGGGAAGTCATTGAGTAGAACAGAAGTGATTTCTGGCGTTCCCCAAGATAGTGTTACAGGCCCTCTGCTATTCCTTGCCTATATAGAAGATTTAGGAGACAATCTGTGCAGCCGTCTTAGGTTGTCTGCAGATGATGCAATCATTTATCGTCTAGTAAGATGATCAAAACAAACTGCAAAACGATTTAGAAAAGATGTTATAATGGTGCGAAAAGTGGCAGTTGACCCTAAATAATCAAAAGTGTAAGGTCATCCACATGACTGCTGAAAGGAATGCGTTGAACTTCGGTTAAACGATAAATCAGTCAAATCTAAAGGCCGTGAATTCAACTAAATACCTAGGAATTACAATTACGAACTACTTAAATTGGAAGGTACACATAGAAATTTCTGTGGGGAGGACAAACCAAAGACTGTGTTTCATTGGCAAAACACTTAGAAAATGTAACAGATCTAATAAAGAGACTCTCCTACACCTTGTCCGTTCTCTTTTGGAGTACTACTGCGCCGTCTGGTATCCTTACTAGATAGGATTAGCGGAATGAATTGAGAAAGTTCGAAGAAGAGCAGCACATTTTCCATTAGAGCGAAATGGGTGAGAGAGCGTCACGGACATGATTCAGGCTTTGGTATGGACCCCATTAAAACAAAGGTGCTTTTAGCTGCAGCGGGACCCTCTCACGAAATTTTAATCACCAACTTTCTCCTGCGAACGCGATAGTGTTTTGCTGACGCCGACCTACATAGCGAGAAACGATCATCGTAATAAATTAAGGGAAATCAGAGGTCCCGCGGAAAGATACAGGTATTCGTTTTTTTCCGCACGCTGTTCGAGAGTGGAACAATTGAGATTTATTGTGAAGGAGGTTCGATGAACCCTCTACCAGGCACGTAAGTGTGAGATGTAGACAAGGCGAGTGTAATTTCTACCCGTCGACCTGCCTCCGCTAGCTGTTCTGCAGAGGACGCGCTCCCACTGTCCTCAGGGGATCGGATTAGGTGTGCCGCGCTGGCGACTCTCCTACGCCTTATCTTCAGCCCATCGGAGTCCTAAAGCTGAACCAGAAAAGCACCTGAAACAGCCAGCGCCAGGTTAACTTACCGGATGTCAGAAAGAGGAAAAGAAATCAGCGCGTAGAACCAATGTTATCACATTAATTCGCACCAAAATTTACGTTAGCACTGCTGCTATAACTCAGCTTGCATATGGTTTAATTATTTTTCAAATATGAATGAAAAGAAACGAGCCAAACGGCTTGACACTTTTCAAAGTAAGTACATAAATGTTCAGTTCAAGATGGCGATGTAAGTTACTTAGGAATGGAATAAATAAGAAGTGCAGGGAAGCTAAAGCGAAATGTTTGTTAGAGTTTTGTGAATAAATCGAAAACAAAATGTCTGTGGGAATAACGGATTCAACATACAGGGAATTCAAAACAATCTTTGATGAAATTTAAAATAAATGCATCAACATCGAGAGAGCGAGAGAAATTCCGATGCTAAACGCACAGGAAACAGCGGTTAGGGGGAGGGGGAGGGGAAGAGTACACTAAATGTGTCTAGGAGGGAGAGAAATTGTTTGATGACATGTATACAAGACGAAATTAGAGTTGATATGGAAGATATACGGATTTCGGTATTGAAACCAGAGCTTAACAGAGCTTTGGAAGACTTCGGGAAAGTGGCAATCAAACTATTCAAGTTGGTTTGTAGAATCTGTGGAAGTAGAGATATAACATCAGACTTTCGGAAAAGTACCATCCACACAGTACTGAAGACAGCAAGAACAGATATGGGCAAGAACCATCGCACAATCAGCTTAACAGTTCATGAGTCAGGGCTGCTGACGAGAATAATATACGATACACTGAAAAAGAAAATTGAGAAGCTGTTAGATGACTACCAGTTTGGCTTTAGGAAAGGTAAAGGCTCCAGAGACGCAATTCTGACATAGCCCTTGGTAATGGAAATGAGACACATTCTTAGGGTTTGTGAACCCGCTGCAGACCACCAGGATGTCACTTCCAGAGGGGTGCTGTGGACAACGTTTTTGCACGATACTGGAGATCGGTGATGATGGAAAACTGTGATCCCGATGACAAAATACACCACATCGATTATATGTATACACGGTGTAAATAATAGCTGTTTATTTACAACGTACCAGAGAGGTATAGGCGAAGGCGAGACGAGCAATTTGATACAAGAGACTGGCGATCTATCAAGCTAGTAAACAATCCCGAATTGGCCTTCAAAAGCCTTCTAGGCCATATCACATGTTCGCAACACGAGATTAAAAAAAAAAAAAAGTTCAAATGGCTCTGAACACTTTGGGACCTAAACATATGACATCAGTCCCGTAGACATAGAACTACTTAAACCTAATTAACCGGAGGACATCACACACATTCATGCCCGAAGCAGAATTCGAATCTGCGACAGCAGCACCAGCGCGGCTCCGGACTGAAGCTCCTAGAAACGCTCGGCCACAGTGGCCAGCACCAGGAGATTTTCAATATCCTCTTTCTCTCTTACGCCACTGGTTCAGTCGTCTACTTCGTTAACATTATTAATTTAGGCATTTAGGCTTTCCCGAGAGGGCAATGAAAGAAAAGTCTTTTGTAAGTGTTGTGCTAAAGCTAAGCAGGTTTACAGTTCGATCTAAATTTATCATTAGTATCACAGTCACAGTAAGAAGGGTAGACGAACATAACAATTTAGTTGTAGTTTTACTTATAATATCTTGAAGTAAATTTTATTCAAACTTTAGTCTTACATTTTGTAAGTGCAAAGACTAGGAATTTTTAACATTCGAGGACGATGCGCTGTAGCTTAGGTAGTTTTTGTAGGCCAGTTTGAGGCTGTTTGCCCAGTTTCATAGACCACAGATGCCCTATATCATTTTTCTCGTTTCCACTTCACCTTCACCACCGTGGTGTATTGTGAACAGTTATCGTTCGTAGCGTGTATATACAAGGTGCATATGAGGATGAAGCTGGTAGCTCCATAATCCATAATGCTACAATGAAAAACAAATACAATAAATTTCTTGCAGCCTGCGGCAAATTTATTTACAACTAGTTCCTTGCGACCATGCGTTGCTGTGGCTCTGTCTAGCTAAACGGAAAAGGAATTTATCAGTCTAGTTAAACAAAAAAGATAGGAGACAGAAAGCACACTTTTCTAACACGTATGGGAATAGGATTACGTCGCGGTCTCCTTCTTTCTGTCTTTCTCCTTCCCCCCACCCCTCTCTCTCTCCCCTCACCACAAACACACTTTCTCTCTGTCCACATCCTCCTCCCCCTCTCCTTGTCCATCTGCCCTCCCCTCACTCTATCCACCACATCCTGGCCCCTTTCTCCGTGTATCTTCTCCTTCCTGCCCCCTCTCCCTGTCTATCTTCACTTATCTTATTAAAAATGTATAGGTCGAACATTAATAAAACCGAAAAACTGCAGGGAGGGATTCCAAACTGGAAATAGATGAAAGTAGTTTCTATGACCATGTCTCCAGAAATGCATCGTTGCCACGATAGATGGCTCTCACGAAGGACAGTTTCTCTGATCACGTGGTGTATGTTCCTTGTGTGTTGCAGGCTGTGTGATTGACGCAGCATAGAGTAAGCAGCAAAATGGTCCAGTATTCATGTCTGGAACGAGCAGAGGTTGTGTTTGTGTATGGTAAAGCAGATGAAAACAGTTGAGAGGCAGCACGGCTGTACCGAAACAAGTACCCTCACAGACACCAACCACATCACACAGTATTTCAAGCACTCTTTTTTTACGTTTGTGTAATCATAGATCTTTTCAGACCGACGAAAGTGCTGGGAGACATCAGAGTGTGTGTACGCCAGACTTGGAGGGCAGGTTTCTACAGAATATTGAGACGAACCCTAGAAGAAGCACTAGACAAGTGACCCATCAACACGGTGTAAGCAAAAGAAAGATTATGTGCATCCTGCATGGCAACCACTACTATCCATATCACCTGCAATGAGTGCAAGGATTTTCAGCAGCGGATTTCCCTCCACTAGAAGGACCTCCACAATTATAGGTTTTCTTTCACCGGTCTTCTTACCGAGGTGTGAACGCGTGCATTGCATCCACCTGAGGCCGCTTTGGACACCTGTTGTGGCGGGAATGCGATTGAGCACTGTACTGTGTTCCGGGACAATTTGTTGTCGTTGCACTCACAACGTCGCTTTCCAGGCAGATGCTCATAGGAAGTTTTTTCCTCCATTTCCACTCAGCAGTCCGTCCCGTGGTTTGAAAGTTTTATTCATATTCACCCTGTGTAGCCTAAGTCCGAATGTTCGTTATAGCAGTGTGTAAAAATTTAACATAAATCAGTCAGAAATTTTTAGAGATTTTGGGTAATAACGTTTCCACTTCATGTATTACATATTTATATATGTTATATACATAATTTAAAAACAGGTATACAAAACAGGCGTTCATTCGACTATAAAATTGTGTCAAAATTTCAGAGCAATCGAACTTTCGTAGACTTAATATTTTGAATAAGCGGGCATTTACATTTTTAATTATATATGTATGTACGTTCATTTGTACAAAATCATGAATCTCCGAGAGTTCTTCACTGATTGCTTTGAAAATTTGTCACCACGCTACATTCGAATGTGTTGGTTGGTTGGTTGTTTGGGGAAGGAGACCAGACAGCGCGGTCATCGGTCTCATCGGATTAGGGAAGGAAGTCGGCCGTGCCCTTTCAGAGGAACCATACCGGCATTTGCCTGGAATGATTTAGGGAACTCACGGAAAACCTAAATCAGGATGGCCGGACGCAGGATTGAACCGTCGTCCTCCCGAATGCGAGTCCAGTGTCTAACCACTGCGCCACCTCGCTCGGTCATTCGAATGTGTGCGTGTTTCTATGTACCTATTGGTTAGCAAAAATGTCATGTTCTTTGCCGGCCGATGTGGCCGAGTGGTTCTAGGTGCTTCAGTCTGGAGCGGCGCGACCGCTACGGTCGCAGGTTCGAATCCTGCCTCGGGCATGGATGTCCTTAGGTTAGGTAGGTTTAAGTAGTTCTAAGTTCTAGGGGACTGATGACCTCAGACGTTAAGTCCCATTGTGCTCAGAACCATTTTGTCATGTTGTTTGTTCAAAATCTCCAATCACCGAAAGTTCTTCATCGATGCGTTTGAAATATTGACTCAAAATTTCATTCAAATGTACATGCTTTTATATACTTGCTAAAGCGTCACGTAAAGTATATAAAAATGTAAGCAATAAGTAAAGGGGAAACCAATGTTTCTCCGAAAGTTATTCAGCGATTGGTTTGAAATTTTCAAACTATATATATATATATATACAGGGTGTTTCAAAAATGACCGGTATATTTGAAACGGCAATAAAAACTAAACGAGCAGCGATAGAAATACACCGTTTGTTGCAATATGCTTGGGACAACAGTACATTTTCAGGCAGACAAACTTTCGAAATTACAGTAGTTACAATTTTCAACAACAGATGGCGCTGCGGTCTGGGAAACTCTATAGTACGATATTTTCCACATATCCACCATGCGTAGCAGTAATATGGCGTATTCTCTGAATGAAATTACCCGAAACCTTTGACAACGTGTCTGGCGGAATGGCTTCACATGCAGATGAGATGTACTGCTTCAGCTGTTCAATTGTTTCTGGATTCTGGCGGTACACCTGGTCTTTCAAGTGTCCCCGCAGAAAGAAGTCACAGGGGTTCATGTCTGGCGAATAGGGAGGCCAATCCACGCCGCCTCCTGTATGTTTCGGATAGCCCAAAGCAATCACACGATCATCGAAATATTCATTCAGGAAATTAAAGACGTCGGCCGTGCGATGTGGCCGGGCACCATCTTGCATAAACCACGAGGTGTTCGCAGTGCCGTCTAAGGCAGTTTGTACCGCCACAAATTCACGAAGAATGTCCAGATAGCGTGATGCAGTAATCGTTTCGGATCTGAAAAATGGGCCAATGATTCCTTTGGAAGAAATGGCGGCCCAGACCAGTACTTTTTGAGGATGCAGGGACGATGGGACTGCAACATGGGGCTTTTCGGTTCCCCATATGCGCCAGTTCTGTTTATTGACGAAGCCGTCCAGGTAAAAATAAGCTTCGTCAGTAAACCAAATGCTGCCCACATGCATATCGCCGTCATCAATCCTGTGCACTATATCGTTAGCGAATGTCTCTCGCGCAGCAATGGTAGCGGCGCTGAGGGGTTGCCGCGTTTGAATTTTGTATGGATAGAGGTGTAAACTCTGGTGCATGAGACGATACGTGGACGTTGGCGTCATTTGGACCGCAGCTGCAACACGGCGAACGGAAACCCGAGGCCGCTGTTGGATCACCTGCTGCACTAGCTGCGCGTTGCCCTCTGTGGTTGCCGTACGCGGTCGCCCTACCTTTCCAGCACGTTCATCCGTCACGTTCCCAATCCGTTGAAATTTTTCAAACAGATCCTTTATTGTATCGCTTTTCGGTCATTTGGTTACATTAAACCTCCGTTGAAAACTTCGTCTTGTTGCAACAACACTGTGTTCTAGGCGGTGGAATTCCAACACCAGAAAAATCCTCTGTTCTAAGGAATAAACCATGTTGTCTACAGCACACTTGCACGTTGTGAACAGCACACGCTTACAGCAGAAAGAAGACGTACAGAATGGCGCACCCACAGACTGCGTTGTCTTCTATATCTTTCACATCACTTGCAGCGCCATCTGTTGTGGAAAATTGTAACTACTGTATTTTCGAAAGTTTGTCCGCCTGAAAATGTACTGTTGTCCCAAGCATATTGCAACAAACGGTGTATTTCTATCGCTGCTCGTTTAGTTTTTATTGCCGTTTCAAATATACCGGTCATTTTTGAAACACCCTGTATATACTCGTATTAGTATTTTTAGTTATATGGATAAAACTTATCATACCAATGCATTCCCAAGTTGCATCACGAGGGAAAGTTTATACGTGAATAACTATTTACTATGGCAGCTTTTGGCGGTTCCATGGTGCTACTTTTGGGCAGGATAGCTGGTACAATAAGCAGAATCTTAGGAATAGAATGAAAACAAGTAAGCTTATGATACTGAACTTCTACATGGCTATGATGGTACATGTATGTAGGTATGTATGAAGCTGAAACATATGCACTTACAAGTAAGGAAACAAATTTAGGCGCAAGGTTTATTATTTCTCCTATCAGTTTTAGGTGAAAAAAAATAATGATAGGATCCGAAATAAAAATATGCGCCAGTAGCTCAACATCTACAACCTAAAGAGAAACGCTAATGGTGCGGCTAAGCAATACTGGTGCCTGAAATTTCATTGCAGGGCGAGATTTCGACGATACGGTCTCTGTGGGACTTTTAGGCCTTTTTTGGGCCTGGGTAGCCAGAGAAAGATCGCAAAGCGGTGTCGCACAGCCGAGCGTCTGTCAGAGTGATCCAGTGGAAGGGTAGTCACGCTTGATGTGACGGCCACGACAGGGCTGCTGCTCTCGCTTACGGTCCGTAAATACTGGATGAGGTCCGCAGGCCGCTATCGGGTCCCCCGCAGCAGCCGCGAGTCGCTGGGGCTGCTAGCTCGTGGCTCGCTCGGCCGGCGGTTGCTCATTAAGCAGTGAGGCATCCGGCAGGCGGCAGGCGGACGAGTGGCGACCGGGCCAGGACTTCCTGGGCGCGGACCCGGCAAGTGCCAATTATCCCTGTTCCGCGGTCCCGAATTATTCTGCTACACGCCGGTAAGGGCCACCCAGGCGTGTTTATGACTGTAGCTCGCCTCTGAAACTGGTTTACGTGGCTGCAGGGACACTGTCCGTCAGAAATACATTGACGGAAAAAATCGCAAACCAAAATGCAGCTAAGGTTTGAAATGTCTGGAGTATTTTGTCAAGGAAAAATATTTAAATAATTAACAATGCAAGAAGACAGATTAATGTAAGCGCGAGATAAGCCATTGCAAATCTGAAATGCAGATTCATTAAAAACGGTTGTTGTAACGGCAACAAGTGAGCCGCTACATGGCTTGTTACAAGAGTCACATGCTCAAAACACACCTGGGTGCCCTTCGGACACTCAGGGATTTTAATCCAGAATTATGTTATACTACCACTATTAGTATAGTCTGCAAATGTGAATGCGGGTCGTCTGCTGACGTATGCGCGGGCTGTCTGCAGTGGATTCCCTGGAAGTGGAGACGCAGTTTAGCCATTGTATCAAGTAGAGTGCGACTGCACTGGACCAGAGAGACATAAGTTCCCCGCGAATTAGCAGGCCCCGTTAGGTTGGCAGATAGCCGGTGTGCAGACTCTCTGAGCTCTTCCGGCCACAGTGTGTGGATCCCGGACGACGGGAGACGGATAGGCCTTCCCTGCTGAGACTCTGGTGAGTATAGACGCTCTGCGTGACGGCTCCTGTAGTTAGGACAGATAGGCAGGTTGCATAAAACTGCTATTTCTTTCTTGTATCACTTATGACGGGCCAGCATTTCATATAACCGTATCATTAAGTAAAGTGAGCGATCAAGGAGTTATTTTCATGATTTTTATTAAATAAAATGTTGTTGTTATATAAGATCCTTTGTCTCACAGCAACGTCTTATTTCCGTTACCATTCCGGTTAAGTTAGTCAAAGTTTCAACTTAAAGTTAACCAATAATCAGAAATTTTGTAGTGATATTTGCTCACGCAAATTTGGCCATAGTCGTCTCTCACAAAAGATACAGGTGCCATTTTCAAGCTGAGGATACCTGCCAAGACTTCGCAGAAAGCAAGTATCATACATTGTGACCGCCACAGCGTTGAATGCAAGCACGTAAACGTGCATGCACTGTGTTGCACAGGTGCCTGATGTCAGTTTGTGAGATGGAGTTTCATGTCTGTTGAACTTGCTCGGTCAATACAGCAGCGGTTAATTCCGGTAGTGGATGACGCTGGATTTGTCGTCCGATGATGTCCCATAAGTGCTCGAGACCGATTTGATGATAGAGCAGGGGCCGGCCGGAGGGGCCGAGCGGTTCTAGGCGCTTCAGTCTGGAACCGTGCGACCGGTACGGTCGCAGGTTCGAATCCTGCCTCAGGGATGGATGTGTGTTATGTCCTTAGGTTAGTTAGGTTTAAGTAGTTCTAGAGGACTGATAACCTCAGATGTTAAGTCCCATAGAGCTCAGAGCCGTATGATCGGGCAGGTCAATGCAACATGTCGACACTCAGCAGAGCATGTAGGGTTACAACAGCGGCATGTGTGCTTGGTTATCCTTTTGGAAAACATCCCTTTGAATGCTGTTAATGAATGGCAGCTCAACAAAAATGGCTCTGAGCATTATGGGACTTAACATCTGTGGTCATCAGTCCCCTAGAACTTAGAACTACTTAAACCTAACTAACCTAAGGACATCACACACGTCCATGCCCGAGGCAGGATTTGAACCTGTGACCGTAGCAGTCGCGCGGTTCCGGACTGTGCCGTCTCTAATGACCTCGTTGTCGACGGGACGTTAAACACTAATCTCCTCCTCCCCTCCCTCCTCCGGACTGTGCGCCTAGAACCGCTAGACCACCGCGGCCGGCGCAGCTCAACAGGTCGAAGAGCCAGACTGATGTACAAATACAAATTTGCAGTCAGGGTGCGTGGGAGAACCACGAGAGTGCTCCTGCTGTTAAGAAATCGCACTCCAGATGACAGCTCCAGGTGTGGCTCCAGTGTGTCTATTGCGCAGGTAGGTTGGTTACAGGCCTACAACTGGCCTGGTTTTAACAAATACACTGGCACTGATGCGGAAGCAGTTTTCACCGGAAAACACGGCAGTCGTCCACCTTAACTCCAACGAGCTCTTGCTTGACACGACTCAAGTCGCAAATGGTGGTGGTTTGGAATCAGTGGAATGTACGCTAGAGGGCGTCTGGTTCAGAGTCCACCTTGAAGTGACCGGTTTTAACAGGTAGTTTTGTCACTGTGGTGCCAAAAGCTTCTCATATTGTTGTTGCAGATGCCAGAGCCATATTCCGAGCACAGTGATCTTATCTTCCTCTCGACACTGCGACGTGACAGTCCAGAGCCCGGTCTTCTTGAAACTGTACTTTTTCGTGACTACCACTGCCAGCAATCACTTCAGTGGTTGCATTCCTCCCAAGTCTTTCTGCAATATATCTCATAAGTAACAACCAGCTTCTCGTAGCTCAGTTACTCAACCTCGTTCAAACTCAGTGACGCGTTAATAATGACGTCTTTACCGCCTTAAAGGCACTTTTGACTAGCATCAACTCAGCTCGGCCAAACCCAAAGATAACTAACGCTTACGACCACTACAGCATATATATATATATATATATATATATATATATATATATATATATATATATATATATAAATAATCGTGATTTGTATCCTTATGGTGGCGCAGCTAGCGAAATTTGAATAGACAACATGTTTCAGATGTAGAAACACGCCTACCAACATACGTTTGCATCGCAGAACTGCTTCTTGGTGCTGCGATTTTTTTTTCGTTATTGTAGCATCACTGGCGGCAAATACTGGTACTATCCAAACGAACTTCTGAAGGATGGAATATCATGTATTCCACCGATAAGCTCTGTTTTTTGAGTGGCCTATTCGTTGTTCCTGTTCACTACAGTATGTCTATTCTGTTCCCCTACGTGTAGTTTGTCAATGACAGGGCTGTTTTTAATTCATTTATAGGCAAGATACTTCCATTGTGGACACAGTATTTGACAACCACATATAGATACGCCGTATGTATACCAACAGCTAGGGTTTTACATGTGGACTTGCCATTGAATGTCGCCTGAGTAACAACTCTGTCAGAGGCATTTCAACACTATCAGAGATGCCCAGGTCGACTGTGTTCGTGAAGTGGAAACCCGAAAGGATAACCACATATAAAGAAAGACCAGGAAGACCACACGTACTTACAGACGAGGAGTGTCGAGCATGTTGCAGGGCAATTGTAGAGAATCGCATGAAATCAGCAGAACCAAGTACTCTTGAGTTCCACAACACTACCAACAGTCTGGCTACACAATGATTGTCCTTACGGAGTTAAAAAGAATGGGGTATAGTGGTCGTGAAGCTCATCATAAGCCACACATTTCTGCAGTCAATGCTAAGTGAGGCTTGCCGTGGTTTCAAGAGCGACGACACTGTATGATGGATGACTGGAAACGAGTGATTCAAAGGAAGGAGTTGAGTTTGGTGAATGCCTGGAGAACGTTACTTGCCATCATACACTATATGATCAAAAGTATCCGGACACCACAAAAAACATATATTTTCCATATTAAGTGCATTTCGCTGCCACCTACTACCAGGTAATCCATAACGGCGACTTCAGTAGTCATGAGACATCGTTAGACAGCAGAATGGGGAGCTCCGTGGAACTCACGGACTTCGAACGTGGTCAGGTGATTGGGTGTCACTTGTTTCATACGTCTCTAAGCGAGATTTACGCACTCTTAAACATCCATAGGACCACTGTTTCCGATGTGATAGTGAAGTGGAAACGTGAAGGGACACGTACAGCACAAAAGCGTTCAGGCCGACCTCATCTGTTGACTGACAGAGACTGCAGACAGTTAAAGTGGGTCGCAGTGTGTAATACGCAGACATTTATCCAGACCATCACACACGAATTCCAAACTGCATCAGAATCCACTACAAGTTCTATGACAGTTAGACGGGAGGTGAGAATATTAGGATTTAATGGTCGAGCGGCTGCTCATAAGCCACACATCACTCCGGTTAATGTCAAACGACACCTCGCTTGGCGTAAGGAGCGTAAACATTGGACGACTGAACAGTGGAAAAAACATTGAGTGGAGTGACGAATCACGGTACACAATGCGGCGATCCGGTGGCAGGGTGTGGGTATGGCGAATGCCCGGTGAATGTCATCTACCAATACCAATGGTTAAATTCTGAGGCGGTGGTGTTATGGTGTGGTCGCGTTTTTCATGGAGAGGGCTTGCACTCCTTGTTGTTTTGCGTGGCACTATCATAGCAGAAGCCTACATTGATGTCTTAAGCACTTTCTTGCTTCTCACTGTTGAAGAGCAATTCAAGGATGACGAGTGCATCTTTCAACACAATTGAGCACCTGTTCATAATGCACCGCCTGTGACGGAGTGATTACAAGACAATAACATCCCTGTAATGGACTGGCCTGCACAGAGACCTGACCTGAATCCTATAGAACACCTTTGGGATGTTTTGGAACGCCGACTTCTTGCCAGGCCTCACCGACCGAAAATGATACCTCTCCTCAGTGCAGCACCCGGTCAAGAACGGGCTGCCATTCCCCGAGAAACCTTTCAGCACCTGGCAGAACGTATACCTGCGGGTGGGCCCGCACCATACTGAATTCCACCATTACCGATGGAGGGCGCCACGAACTTGTAAGTCATTTTCAGCCTGGTGTCCGGATACTTTAGATCACATAGTGTATACTTAACAAACGCTAAACATCTCAAGAACATATCTTCTCCAAAGTGTAGATAGTACCTACAGTAGCCAAGAAACTGCTTCATTACTCGCTTCAGAACAGAAAAGTGAATTGACAGCACAAAACAGCAGTAACTATATAAGGGTTACTATAATGATGTAAATTTGTATTATTATTGTTGTTGTTATTATTAGAGTGGTTTGACACAGAGCATTAACAGCTTGAAGTAGTCCAGCTTCTACCATTCCAGAAGTAACGAGAGCAGCAAGGAAGTCATTTACGAAAAGTAACTACAGTGCTCACATCGGAACCTGTTTGGGTTTAAATGAGTTATACGAATGCGTGGTGTCTGTTCTTTCGGATACCACGCATTCATGTAACTGAATCGCCTAGCTGCCGGCCGGTGTGGCCGAGCGGTTCTAGGCGCTACAGTCTGGAACCCCGCGACCGCTACGGTCACAAGTTCGAATCCTGCCTCGGGCAAGGATGTGTGTGATGTCCTTAGGTTAGTTAGGTTTAAGTAGTTCTAAGTTCTAGGGGACTCATGACCTCAGAAGTTAAGTCCCATAGTGCTCAGAGCCATTTGAACCATTTGAATCGCCTAGCTGGGAATTGGACCCACCTTCTTCAATGCAGATGCATAAATACTTCCGACTCCTGTCGCAACTTCAGAGTAGCGAACGTGGCGGAAATGGACAGGAAGTGCGGTTAGGTGGTGCTCGAGGCGGGTGTCAATCGGTCGTGAGGCGTGCCGAGGTAGTGCACGCAGCTGCAAAAATGCTTGAGTTCCGGATGGCGCAGTGGTTAACGCACCTGTCTAGTAATAGTCTGCTTTCCGCAGTCGTATGGCGCGGACGTCTGTTTACGTCCCTGCCGCGGTGCTTAACGCGTACGCGGTTGTTTAATTAACTTTTCATGTGCGCTCGCACTACTTAGCAGCGTTACGAATGTGTATAAAAGCAGATGACAACGACATATAAATGTGTCAACTTGTATGAAGTAGACATGGCTAAAAGGCAAAACATCTGCACTTGATGATGGCCTAAGACCGAAACTGCAGTAGTGGAAATAAAATGTTTAACAGTCACTAGCGTAAACATCATGTCTTTCAAGCGGTTGTTTACTTCGTGTTAGGCTTCGCTAGTGCTTGCGCTTTCGAACTAGAATGGCTCATTCGTACCGACAATATACTGTCAAGATCACCTTTAATAGCGAATTTTCCCGACCGAAGGCATTTTAAATAGAACGCTTTATATTTGAAGAAATTAAAATTGAACCACAAGATATGACTGACATCCACTTCTCTATCGCAGGCAATGTGGTCTACGTCAAACTGATTAACGACACGGTGTGTGACAAGATCGTACGCGACCATAAGGATGGACTTAAATTTAAACATTCAGTCGGCCACGTCGGAACGGTAGCAACTGATCATGCGGGACTTGGATTGAGAACTGTAATATTAATTATACTCCTGGCAAAAGTAAAGGTGTGGGGACGGGGCGTGAGTCGTGCTTGGGTAGCTCAGTTGGTAGAGCACTCGCCCGCGAAAGGCAAAGGTCCCGAGTTCGAGTGTCGGTCCGACACACAGTTTTAAACTGTCAGGAAGTTTCATATCAGCGCACACTCCGCTGCAGAGTGAAAATCTCATTCTGGAACTGTAATATTATTTGAGCTACCGTTTGAGGTTCCGGCTCAGATCGTGGTTAAAGCGCTACAACCATGCGGGCTGGTACTTAGTCACATGGCAGAAAAATGAACAACCTTTACCACGTACGCAGTAATGTTGTGCGATAAATATGGATCGAGCTATCAAAACGTGTGCCGTCTTATCTCACAATTGAAGGCTGCCGAGCGATAGTCATTTACGACGGTCAGCCGAAAACCTGCTCAGGTTGTGGTCAGGAAGTCCACGTCCGCTCCGCGTGTCTCCAACGAAGAATTGCACAGATACCGACAGGTGAATCTGTATCAACATCTGTGGCGACGTCTCGCCCTCTCACACATACAAATGTGTTCTGGAAGGACGCCCCATCGAACAGTAACAGCGCCCAACAGCTGGACAGGCCAGTCGAATAGCCCACCCCGGCGGATAACGACACGAGCATTGTGCCGATGGGGACGCCCCTCACTGGTATCCACCAGTACAGAGATCGGATGAGCAGATTGTCATCGACAGTCGAGTAGTGCCAACGGCTGCCTTCGTGTCCGACTACAGTGGTGACAGAGACACTCGCCCACATTCGAATACGGAAATGCACACACGTAAGCAACGGTCTCCGAAACGGCGCAAGAAACGACGTATAACCCCGTCGGACGACTCCTTAAGTCGGATGCAGGACGACGATCAAGAAACGATCGAGGAAGACGGCCACCTTACAGAGGGTCCCGAGACTTCTCATCCAGAACGACACCGTCTCGATAGCAGCATGCGTCAAGACCGACCAGAAAAACTTGACAACGCATGGCAACCTGCAGTCCACTACCACTCCCAAGTATTAGAAGAGGAGCCACAGAGAGACGGGGCTGGCGATCCATGGCCCACGGAAGGAGACTGGGCTGATGATTGTGAATGGGACCCTACCGACAGTCGCAACTGGCTAAACGACGGGGGTGGCGCCACTCTAAAGTTCAACTTATAACCAACGACGGCGGTCAGGACGGGGTCACGTAACGTTCCAGTAAAACAGCAGGCGGCGTAAGCTCCCATGGCCGATATACATGCGACGGAATGAAGACAAGCATATCGGCTTGCTTCTATCAATATCAATAATATACGGTCACAGATTAAGATGTCCTTACTCAAGGACATGCTCCAAGCAGTGGACATCGACATCGTCCTCCTACAAGAAGTATAAATCGATGAATTTCCTGTAATCTATGGGTATGTATCCTACATATTACGTGCTTCCGAAAGTGGCAGTGGCATAGCAATACTTCTTAAAGAATGCATCACGGCAAAGGATGTACTGTACCTACCGTTGGCTTGGGGACTAGCAATGACCGTAGTTGATGTACGACTCATCAACATCCATACACCGTCCGGTACAGACAGGAGGCGAGAGCATTCCCACTTCCTCGCAGACGAAATTGCCCCGCTCTTTCAAGGTCGACATGACCGATTAATGCTAGGCAGTGATTTTAATTGTGTGCTTGCACTGAAAGACCAATTTCCTCGATGTACTCCGTGCCCAGAATTACGAATGTTCGTCCAGAGTATGCATCTGGTTGACATCTGGGAGCAAGTCCATGGTCTCCGTCCTGGATACACCCATACAACAAGTCATTCCGCTAGTCGTCTCGACCGAATATATGTGACAGGCGTCGTGGACGCAGAGCTCTGGCCTACACCCTGTTGTGGTATCAGACGCCAAATGTGGCGTGAAGACACCAAATGTAGTGGGTGGGTGCCACGAGGTGCTGTATTAAAACTCGGCTGAACTTTTCAAATAATTTATTTGTTTCCACTACAATGCTCCTTTCATCTCGGTCTGCATCACAGGCCCCACAATGCTGAGGAAATACCCCAGCGGCCTGTGCAAGGCAACACTGTGTCGAGCCGGCCTTGTTCATCAACTGTACAGTTCCGATTACATCAGGATGGCTGCACCAGCAGCCGACTCAGCGACCACTGTCCTCGTTGCCTCCACGCTGCTCCGCTGGGAGCCATAAGCTGGCCTCACTGCTGCTTCTTTCTCGGTTGGCGTAGATGAGAATGCAGCAGCAACGACCGCCCGCGATCCGGCGTCCGAATCTGCGGCCCTCGCCACGTGTCGGGAGCCGAGACGACTGCCCGCGGTAGCGAGCCAAAAAGTGGCCCTCCCTGGCTGGCTGCAGACCCCGCATCGGCCTCAGAGGGTCGAACCAGTGACCCTCCATGAACTGGGACGCTGGCGCCCCATCTGCTGCCGTGTGTCGCCGGTAGTGTGACACACCCTGTTGTCCAGGAGAGCTGCCACACTTGAATGAATCTCGTTAGAAAACAACACCTATTTATACTCGCCTGTGCACTTTTGTTTTACTAACACGTCACTCCGAGTCACGTACGCCCCACACTCCGGTTGCGCCAGTGGACCCCTTCTGCCTACAGCTTGCGCTATGCGAACCACTGCGTTTACTCTTTTCAGCGCTTCGACGGCCCTGTGGCCTCCATTCCACTTTGCAACCGCTGGTCGGTGTAACTTACTGCAATCTGGCCCGCACGTGGCTGTAACTTGTGCTCAGAATATCACACAAAATTAACTTTGCCTATCTTAAACGGTGGTGCCGCTACAAGCCTATACCGACCTTACAGCATTAATATGTACAATCTCCCTCTGGCGGCACCAAGTGTGGCGTAGCCGCGGTCCTTGGAAAATGAAGGTCGCCCACCTGCGGGACCCAGCTTGACGAGACTTCACTGAAGATGTTTGGAGATCTTGAGAACGACGCCTTCGGTCGTATCCCACGACCCTAAGTTGGTGGATGGGTTGCGCCAAACCGGCGCCGGGCTGCGCAATGACATATGATCGTGAGCAGGCAGTGTGGCGAAGTCGGACGATCCTACAGAGCTAGCGTCTGAACTCAGGGGTAATGGCCTAAGAAAGGTTGGAAACCACTATTCTATAGCATCTTGTCCGTTCCGCAGCGCCACATTCCAGACGTTTCAATTCCCTTCTTTCCGGTTTACTCACAGTCCACGGTTCACTTCCTACATTACTAATAAACCGCGAGCAGTTTCAGGAACGTTACCAGAATCGACTACCAAACAGGAAAACAAACTCTGGAAATATTCACTACTCCGCCTCCAGCAATTTTCTAGCAACACCCGCTGATATTCTCCTACAAAACAAAACGGACATTACCTCAAAGTGATAACGGGAAAAGACACTCAAAGACATCACACTTCAAGTTTCTAAAAGAACAAATGGGATTTATTGCTTTCAGTAGAAAGGTTCAGTAGTGGGATTGAAGGTGAAAGGATACTACAAAATGTCTCTCTGATTGGTAGGCACGTGGGTGCCTCTAATCATTCTCTGCCTCACAATAACTCTAAGACACAGAGCTATCACTTCAATGATGCTACTATGAAAACTATGCACAAGAGATGTGAATGCTGATGACTATAAAAGGTGGCCCTGTGTAATGTCACTGGAGACGACACACAGTATTTCTCATTACTAGAGTGCTAATATAGTCTCCCACATAACTAAATAAAATTATTGAAAGTGATCAAGGGAGCTTGTGAACTCGAATGAAAGAAAGAATTAAATATCACGACAGATTTATTTATGAAAAGCACATGTAAAACGTGGGATGTGGGTCAATATAACTTGTTTATTAGACACTATCTAGTATTCATAAAGTAGAATGACCTGATTGGCGGATGGCAAAGTTGAACCAAGGGTGACGACTCGACTTTAATCGCGACTGTAAAAGAATAACGCTATCTGACTACGACCAGTACGAGTGGCAGTGATTGTGGAACAAACTACTGTACTGCGCTTGGATTGGACAACAACTGCTGCTTCTGTGGGCGGTCAATAAAGAAGAGCATTTTCTCTCAAAGTTCCTATTTCCAGTGTTGTGCAATGCTCACCGTACACGCAGAAAATTCGAGACGCGATGCGTAGTGCACCTCTGCGTCGGGTCGGACCGTGGACCAAATGGTTCAAATGGCTCCGAGCACTATGGGACTTAACTTCTAAGGTCATCGGTCCCCTAGAACTTAGAACTAATTAAACCTAACTACCCTAAGGACATCACAAACATCCATGCCGGAGGCAGGATTCGAACCTGCGACCGTAGCGGTCGCGCGGTTCTACACTGTAGCGCCTAGAACCGCTCGGCCACCCCGGCTGGCGACCGTGGACCTCTTGTGTGCATTGTTCCTCAGAACAAGACCGAATATTCTAAGCGGTGTTCCACGGGTCCTTTACGTAGTACCCTCTTCCACACATCTTCTCTGAGATCGCGTAGAGCTCTGCTTTAATTAACAAACTAAAGCTCGGAAAACACTCGTGCGCCAATAGCGCGTCACTTCGCGTCCTGGACAGCACCCCTCCTTAAGACGGGAAAAAGACTGTTCCTCCAGTACTCGTGCATCGATAGGCATCCGGTGTGACGATTTCTTACCTCACGGACGCGGCCCAATCAACACACTGTTATTGTTCGAACTTGGAAACCGTGCGGCTTCAGCGTCTACGTGACCTGGAGAAAATGCAACAGCCTTCTCGGGTTATCCAGTATCCGGCAACCAGCGGTGTTTCCGAGAAACGTTTTCGCCAACTGATATTAACGGAAACAGGAGACAATATGAGGTCTCCAGCTGAAACGTGAACTGTGCCTCGCTTCACCCTGGTACCATTGCCGCTCTCACATTCCTGCACAATTTCTGCGAAAGGGGTTCTGCATTTCTGGTCTGACTACGGAGACAATACATCCGAGCCCCTGCTGCTGCTTTTCCAGTTCTCTGTGTCCTCTGGTTCAGCCTGCTTCCTCTTATTACGGCCACTGACGCGTCAAAGCGTCAGCCGGATAACCTTTGGGGACTTGCAACCCGTTCTTCTCAGAATTAGCCCAATTCAGACTCACCTGCCACAGTGGTGGCCTGCCCAATGAAAGTAAGTGCTCATCTGCTCGTCTCCTCCACCTCAATTGACTACATGCATCTATCTACGATTTAATTCAGCGCTACAGCCAGTGTCTACTCTCTATAATAATCTCAGTGACCATAGATATTGAGCAAATAAAACGGCAGGTCGACAGGAAATGCCGTCTTCCAGTACCCACGATAAGATCCACTGATGCGCTGATGATATCGAATCCTCTGTGAAAGTGAACAACAGTTACAGAAGCTGATGAATAAGATGAAGGGGATAAGAGGAAAATGAGTATAGAATGGGAATTAAGAGTAAACATAAAAAAAGTTGAAGGAGTAGAACTGAAAGTAGCAAGCAACTTGGCATCAAAATTGGTGACCGCAAAACAGGAGAAGTTGAGAAATTCTGCTGCCTCAGAAACAAAGTAATACACAACGGACAAAGGAAGCAAAAAGGGCGTTCCTGACGAAGTGTACAAGTATGAAACATAGGAATTGGAGGATGACATTTCCTAGAATGTACTTTTGTAGGACAGAATTATACGGGAGTGGATCATTGACTGTTGCGAATGCAGAAAGAAAGCGACTCGAAGCTTTTCAGATTTAGTTTGGAAATTAGATGGACTTCTAAGATAAGGAATGAGATGGACAAAAATGAGTGGAAAACGCAAGAAATATGGACAGGGTGATATGCCATGTGTTAAGACATTAGGGAAAAATCACACGGTACTAGGGGCAGGGGGGGGGGGGGGGGGGGGAACAAAACTGCGGACTGAAACATGTGCGGCAAGTAATTGAAGTTACATGTAACTGCTACTCTTAGATAAAGAGGCTGTCACAAGAAGGGAATTAGTGTCGGGCCTCACCAAACCGTCAGAAGAGTCACGAATAAAAAGGTAGACCTTACCAAGACCGCATCGATGTTAAACTTCATCTCCAGCTAGCTAATGGCTTAACACATTCCAGTGGCGTCTGTTTCGGGTGGGCACTTGAGCCGGATCGCTGATCGCCATCAGCGATCGGCTAATTTATTGACGGCTAGTGATCTTTGTCTGAGAGATTATTGAGTACAGAGGGAGAGTTTTTGGAGGGGCGTGCAGTAGAGTGGCGCCTTGGCTGTCAACGCGAATGGTCTTGCAGTGAGTTCTGGATTGGCTTGACACGTGGAAGCACGGTGCGTGCGTTTAGCGGGAAGTAGTGGCCTGTATGAGGAAGTAAACACGCCAGGCCTTGATGGAGAGGAAGAAGTACGCCGTACGCCGCTGCTTGTGGAGGTTTCAGTACGGCTGTGGGCACCATCTAACGTGCTAGTTGCAACTCACAAGGAATTATAGAATGACGTCCTCGGCGTTTGTGTAAGACGCACAGGCGGGATTCGTTAGAGGCCATCCATTCCGATTTTGCTAGATCAGTATTGAAATCAGAAACCTGCTGCTACGGTGATCATAATTATTATTTGCTTCTGCTGACTACTTCGAAAGTGTGTGCCACCTCCTCGAGATTCTTTCGTTGTCGTCAGCAATTATAGTTAGTCGTTACGCAGTTTCAATTGCCTGACTGTACTTATTCATCTGATCTCTGTGTCGGCTCAATCTGCCCCTCCCTAGATTAAGATATTTTATGCTCTGTTTCTTATCAACTTCACGGAGAGAGTGTGTTCTGCGTACGATTTCTCTGGCATGTTGGTGGCTCAAGTGTCCTTGTTTAATGCAGTTGCGAGCTTGTATTTCAGTAACAAAGTGTTTCCTTGCGACGCCCACTTATTAACGTGGGGCCAGTATAATTCAGTTTAGGTTCTCATTTCTGTTATTCTTGTATTTGTCAGGACTGGTTGGTAATTGAATGTTTTAGTCTGTTGCAGACTTGTGGACATTCCCACACTAAACTGGCGGTTTGCGAGTCGGCAGTACTGTACCGGCCAGGTCATGTATGAGCGAAATGTGAAGCAGCTCGCACTAATTTACAGGTGAGAACCAAATATTCAGTTATTTTATTGCCGATTGTAATTATCATCTGTGGAAATTTTAAAGTCTACTTGGTACTGTGATTCCTTTGTTAAACCTTTTGCTTCTGATTAAAGTGTTTTGTTAATTATTTGGTCAAATACCTTGTTGTCAAAGTGTGTGTGATTGAGATAGCCCTTCAGGACTGTTCCGAAATTAACTTTTCATGTACTAATTAATTATTGAGTCTTTAATTGCGTTTCTTTAACTAGCCCGTCGGGCATCATTGGTTGGAGTTTCTAGTTCTTAAACCGAGCCCCATAAGCGTTAGTAGTTGCAGTTTGCTGTTTGTTGTTGGAATCAGACCTTCAGACGTTGTTGGTTGTTAGTTGCAATTTTTTTAAGTCAGCCCTTCAAGCATTATTGGTTGCGGTAGTGGCAATTTATCAAAATCAGCCTTTCAGGCGTTATTGGTGGTTGCTGTTTGCTGTTCCTTAAAATCAACCCTACTGGAGTTTTGCTTTGGGAATTTGTTGTATTTCCGTCTTAGTTAGTTTTTTACATTAGCCCTTCAGGTTGCGTGTGAAAAATTTTATCCGGATAGGTTGTTACCAGTGTTTTTTAAAATATCGCATAAATTGTTAAAGATCACTAGCTTGTACTGTCAAGGCTAACTTAATGTTTAGTACAGTCTGTCTTGCCGCCCGGAGTGGCCGAGTGATTCTAGGCGTTACAGTCTGGAGCCGCGCGACCGCTGCGGTCGAAGGTTCGAATCCTGCCTCAGGCATGGATGTGTGTGATGTCCTTAGGTTAGTTAGGTTTAATTTGTTCCAAGTTCTTGGGGACTGATGACCTCAGAAGGTAAGTCCCATAGTGCTCAGAGCCATTTGAACCATTTCGAAAGTCTGTCTTACCTACCTGTCAACTATGTGGAAACGAACAAAACCCGGCCCAGTCCTCCCTTTGGTTATTTAGTAGCGTTGCACCGGGTTGGATACCCGCCCACGTCTATGAGCACGTACACGCTCACGAACGCGGCAGCACTCGCGCAGGAAAGCGGCAACCAAGCACAATTTCACGCTCGCTCTTGGAAACGAACTTAGATCGCGTAGCCATAAAAAGGGGCAAATTCGGGCAATTGATCAATCATATTAGTTAGGAAATCTATTTGTATCTCTTTATGTCTATTGGACATTGGTATATAAGCATTTGTAATATATAAATGGGTTTTAATCTACGATACATGTATAAGCAGAAACAGCATTTATCATTTGTAGTTACTAGTTCCCTTAAGCATTCATTTATGTTTATACTGTAATTTACATGTTAAAGAGCAAGAAGGAGGAGATAATATGACCATTAAGATAATCTAAGATCTGCCTCAGGGGGTAGCCAGACAGGGACAAATCTTCATTTTCGCGTTCAGTATTTTCTGTTGCGCACATTCATTTTAACACCCGCCTGGAGTAGTATCATGGGAAGTTTATAGTAAAAATGGATTGCTGTTTTCGTTATTTTAGTGGATTTATTTTACGCAACATACAGGGGATAGGCAAAATAGTGTGAACAGTGGTAGTAATGGGATGGTTGTGTTTGACTGTCAACATCGCTGGTAAGGCACGTGTTGCGCTGCACTGTGCTAGTTCAGTACGGACGAAGCATCAGTGCAGGTTGTTTACGCGAAGCGCACACTACGTATCTGCATTCAGAGACCGAAGTCGATGTGGAATAAAAGACCTAACAGAGTTCCAAAGAGGGCAGATTGTGGGGGGCCCAATTAGCTGGAGTATGAGTAACCAAGACAGCCAACTTATTGAATGTTTCAAGAGCAACTGTTTCAGCAGTAATGACAGCCTACACAAAATATGGAAAGACATCATCGTGTAAACGTAACAGTGAGTGCAAATGCCTACATTAACACGAATTGCATCACAACAATTCACAAAACTATGGCATCTAAAGTGACTGCAGAGCTCAATACCCATCTTCGAGACCCGGTATCTAACGACACTGTCCTCAGAGAATTCCATAAAGCGAATGTTCATGGACGAGCTGCTATACAGAAACCATTAGTGACGACAACCAAAGCAAAGAAGCTTAAAGCGTGGTGTCAGGAGCATAAATTTTGGACGGCTGATCAGTGGAAATACTTCATATGGTCCAACGAGTCAACGTTTTCATTATTTCCAATATCAGGCCGGGTTTACGTCTGGAGAAGGCCAAAAGAAGCCTACAATCCTGATTGCTCGATTCCAAGCATGGAGGTGGAAGAGTGATGGTGTGGGCAGCCACACCATGGTATTCTGCTTGTCCCGTCATTACTCTCAAAGGCTGTGTTACAGCCAACGATTATGTGAACACTTTAGGTGATCAGTTACAACCCATCATTCAAATATTGTTCCCCAACAACGATGGCATATTTTAGGACGATAATGCACCCATTCACACAGCCCGGACAGTATTTCGTGGTACAAGGCATATGGAGCTGAAATGCAGCGTCTTCTCTGTCCAGCACAGTCCCTGGACTTAAGCATTATCGAACCCTTGTGGCATTGGAGCACAGACTCCAAGCAGAATTCCGCCTCCCTCTTCACTACAGGAGTTAGAAGAAGTTCTGATCGAAGAGTGTCATACCATTCCACTCGAAATCAAACAATCATTATATGCCAGTATTCCAGGAAGAATCGAAGCTGTATTACGGGCAACCTGGTGTCCAACCCCTTATTAATAAACCATTCCCAAGTTAAGTATAGGTGTTCACATTATTCTTCCTATCACCTGTAAATAATTTAGTCAATTTTTCACGACTGTTGCACCCGCTGAACATATGTGAGAGTCACGGTACCACGTTCTCCTTGTTCTTCCCTTACTTGCTCATTTCCTTATTTTTCACCTTCTCAACCTCTCTCTGCTTCTCAACGCTAGTGTGTCTTCCAATTTCTCACTGCCTCCTTTACTACTTCCTCCTTTCCCTCTTCTCTGCTACACTTTCCCTCCTTTTCTCTCTCTCCCTGACCCCGTTTCTCTGCTTTTATTACACACGTCTACACTTACATTTTCTTTATGTGTTCTTTGTCCCTTACTCCATACCCTTGAATAGATCTCGCTTGTGATTCCCATTTTTTGTTAGGTGTCAATATAAAGAGAATGCCAAGTTCTCTGAGGAGAGGAGTATTCACTGGGCACTGTTGTCTCGGTAATACAAGCGTTTCGAGCTGAACATAGGTAGCGACACTCGAGTGTAGAAGCGTGGGATAAAGGGAAGCATAAAACCTTCCGTGTAAAGGGATGTACAGAAAAGCTTCTGTGAAACAAAGTTACACTGTGAATTGCGGTTATTGAAAGTTAGATAAATGTAGACAGAAGTTAGGCTTCGGAAGTTCCATAAAAAAAGTTTTAATTAACTGAAAGAGAAAATAAAGTAATAAGGGCGGCGAAGCAGTAGCGAACAAAAGTGGCTGAACTACTTAACAAAGTCCGCGCATGATGAAATGTCAATTATCTTCAGTGCTGATTGAGTGTCAGCAATTTTCATGGAGAATCCAGAGTTACGTCAACCAGAGTAAATATACACTCCTGGAAATTGAAATAAGAACACCGTGAATTCATTGTCCCAGGAAGGGGAAACTTCATTGACACATTCCTGGGGTCAGATACATCACATGATCACACTGACAGAACCACAGGCACATAGACACAGGCAACAGAGCGTGCACAATGTCGGCACTAGTACACCTTTTGCAGCAATGCAGGCTGCTATTCTCCCATGGAGACGATCGTAGAGATGCTGGATGTAGTCCTGTGGAACGGCTTGCCATGCCATTTCCACCTGGCGCCTCAGTTGGACCAGCGTTCGTGCTGGACGTGCAGACCGCGTGAGACGACGCTTCATCCAGTCCCAAACATGTTAAATGGGGGACAGATCCGGGGATCTTGCTGGCCAGGGTAGTTGACTTACACCTTCTAGAGCACGTTGGGTGGCACGGGATACATGCGGACGTGCATTGTCCTGTTGGAACAGCAAGTTCCCTTGCCGGTCTAGGAATGGTAGAACGATGGGTTCGATGACGGTTTGGATGTACCGTGCACTATTCAGTGTCCCCTCGACGATCACCAGTGGTGTACGGCCAGTGTAGGAGATCGCTCCCCACACCATGATGCCGGGTGTTGGCCCTGTGTGCCTCGGTCGTGTGCAGTCCTGATTGTGGCGCTCACCTGCACGGCGCCAAACACGCATACGACCATCATTGGCACCAAGGCAGAAGCGACTCTCATCGCTGAAGACGACACGTCTCCATTCGTCCCTCCATTCACGCCTGTCGCGACACCACTGGAGGCGGGCTGCACGATGTTGGGGCGTGAGCGGAAGACGGCCTAACGGTGTGCGGGACCGTAGCCCAGCTTCATGGAGACGGTTGCGAATGGTCCTCGCCGATACCCCAGGAGCAACAGTGTCCCTAATTTGCTGGGAAGTGGCGGTGCGGTCCCCTACAGCACTGCGTAGGATCCTACGGTCTTGGCGTGCATCCGTGCGTCGCTGCGGTCCGGTCCCAGGTCGACGGGCACGTGCACCTTCCGCCGACCACTGGTGACAACATCGATGTACTGTGGAGACCTCACGCCCCACGTGTTGAGCAATTCGGCGGTACGTCCACCCGGCCTCCCGCATGCCCACTATACGCCCTCGCTCAAAGTCCGTCAACTGCACATACGGTTCACGTCCACGCTGTCGCGGCATGCTACCAGTGTTAAAGACTGCGATGGAGCTCCGTATGCCACGGCAAACTGGCTGACACTGACGGCGGCGGTGCACAAATGCTGCGCAGCTAGCGCCATTCGACGGCCAACACCGCGGTTCCTGGTGTGTCCGCTGTGCCGTGCGTGTGATCATTGCTTGTACAGCCCTCTCGCAGTGTCCGGAGCAAGGATGGTGGGTCTGACACACCGGTGTCAATGTGTTCTTTTTTCCATTTCCAGGAGTGTAGTATTATAAATACAATGACGAATGTGAGGCCGGCCTGGGTGGCCGAGCTGTTCTAGACGCTACAGTCTGGAACCGCGCGACTTCTACGGTCGCAGGTTCGAATCCTGCCTCGGTCATGGATGTGTGTAATGTCCTTAGGTTAGTTAGGTTTAAGTAGTTCTAAGTTCTAGGGGACTGATGACCTCAGTTGTTAAGTCCCATAGTGCTCAGAGCCATTTGAACCATTTTGAACGAATGTGAGTGAGGACTGAGGTTTTGCTAAGGCGAAATATTTGATTTTAATTACATCTGATCCTGGACAATCACTCGATATAACCCAAGACATAATTATTATAAATTAAATTTCAGTACGAAATGGTGCAATCTATTTCGGTAGATCGGCGCGGAAGCATGAGGTTAGCATTATTTCCTTTTATCCCTTCCTTCATTTGCCTACGAATATCTTCCTCTGTTGCCTTCCTTGTCTACTTCTTCAGTTTTTTCAACTATCCTTCCTTTCCTCATCCTACCATTTTTACCTTCCCAGTGTTTATTTCACATACCACATTTAGACAGCCTGTCTCCCTTACATTGTTCTGTAACGAGCCTGTCTCCTTGAACAACAGAGCCACCATATTTAAAGTGTCGCTGCACATGTCACATGATGCCAGTTCGAATGAGATTTTCTAGAGTACGCAGAACACAACGAAACGTTTTACAGCGAACGTTCGATTCTTACGCGCAAATAGTAAAGATTTTGCTTCATCTGCCTTGGTTTCCTTCACTAATGCTACTTTCAATAAGAATATTTTTGCCATCAGGGTTTCACGTTTAGTATCAGATAATTTGTTTCGGCCTGTATGACGACCAGTAGTCATCACAAAGAAATCTATTAATAACTGTGTGATTGTGATGACGGCAGACCGGTTTAATAAACCATAATTAATCACGAAAATGAAATCCAAACAACGTGTGTCTCCTCATCAGTTTTTTTTTTAAATAGATATCGACGGTTCTATTTCTGAAGAATGACTAGTGTTAATTAATAATCCTTTGAAGGCTATTCTATCTGTCATAGTGTAAGGGATATAATACGTCAGAAACTTGCTTAAAAAGAGATATGAGTTACTCATTATGCTAGTATTCATTAGCTACCTTCGCAAGTTCGCCATGTAGCTTGATTTTATCCAGAGTAGCTATATTCCGGGGACTGAGCAACGAACATCGTAATACAAATTGGTCACCGTCACGAGAGTTGTAATCTCTCCTGGCATGCTGAAAATTTGTCAACGAATACTATGTTCGAGAGAAAAATTTCTGAGTTCCACGCGGTTTAACTGGAACTGCCAGGTAAGAAACTGCTTCTTTGTGAAAGATGATAATCACTGCCATCGGACATTAAACATTTATTGTAGGAAAATCAAACGCCTACAGCCGTTCTTATGATCTAATTTATTGTGTGGTTACCAGTTTCGGCGCTTCAATGCACCGTCTTCAGGCCTTAGTTGATGCTGAAGGGGTTATCACGATCCATATATCCACTGCATCAGTGGCCAACAGAAGTGGTTTACACAGCCTGTCTGTAACTGTGATGTCACCACTCCAATCATCAAGTGCCAACTGACTGTCAATTGGCAGCTGATGGTTGGAGTGGTGACATTACAGTTACAGATAGTCGGGATACACAAGTTATGTCGTACGCTGATGTGGTATATATATGGATCGTGATAACCCCTTCAGCATCAACTGAGGCCTGAAGATGGCGCAATGAAGCGCGGAAACTCTTAACTACCTAATAAATAATGTCATAAGGACGACTGCAGCCGTTTAATTTTCTTACAACAGTGATCGGTCGTGGTCCCGAAGACCATCAGTCAAAACGATGGACATACAAAAACTTAAACGTCTGTGTTTCATTTTAGTTGCACACTGTTTTCAAAGGGGGGACAGTTAACTGTTTACTTACCATCTAACATCGTTACGGGTAAAAACCATCTTCCTACTGCGGGTAGTAAATAAAAAGATGGGTGAGTTGTTCTTCTTCTTTTCACGCTATGGGCAAAAGCCTTGGTCGAACTTCGTATAGAGAATAGCACTAATTTTAGCGAGGTCTTCCGTTTCCGTTCGCAATTTAGATCCTTTAGGACTTCAGAAGACTTCTCTCGTCCATTCTGTGGAATATTTAGCCATGTCTTCCTATTCCAGATTTTGTAGGTAAGGTGGATATATCAATTCAGTAATACTCTTTTATGGAGCCTACATGTACGATAACTGGAAAAAAATCATAGCCACCGCTAATGTTAGTGTCTATTCCGGCTCATTTACTGGGCAAATGCGTAAATACACTACTGGCCATTAAAATTGCTACACCAAGAAGAAATGCAGATGATGAACGGGTGTTCTTTGGACGAATATATTATACTAGAACTGACATGTGATTACATTTTCACGCAATTTGGGGCCATAGATCTTGAGAAATCAGTATCCAGAACAACCACCCCTGGCATAATAACGGCCTTGATACGCCTGGTCATTGAGTAAAAAAGAGCTTGGATGGCGTGTACAGGTACAGCTGCGCATGCAGCTTCAACACGATACCACAGTTCATCAAGAGTAGTGACTGGCGTATTGTGACGAGCCAGTTGCTCGGCCACCGTTGACCAGACTGTATCAATTGGTGAGAGATCTGGAGAATGTGCTGGACAGGGCAGCAGTCGAACATTTTCTGTATCCAGAAAGGACCGTACAGGACCTGCAACATGCGGTCGTGCATTATCATGCTGAAATGTAGGGTTTCGCAGGGATCGAATGAAGGGTAGAGCCACAGGTCGTAACACATCTGAAATGTAACATCCACTATTTAAAGTGCTGACAATGCGAACAGGAGGTGACCGAGACGTGTAACCAATGGCACCCCATACCATCACGCTGGGTGATACGCCAGTATGGCGATGACGAATACACGCTTCCAATGTGCGTTCACCGCGATGTCGCCATACACGGATGCGACCATCATGGTGCTGTAAACAGAACCTGGATTCATCCGAAAAAATGACGTTTTGCCATTCGTGCACCTAGGTTCGTCGTTGAGTACACCATCGCAGGCGCTCCTGTCTGTTATACAGCATCAAGGATAACCTCAGCCATGGTCTCCGAGCTGCTAGTCCATGCTGCTGCAAACGTCGTCGAACTGTTCGTGTAGATGGTTGTTCTGTTGAAAACGTCCCCATCTGTTGACTCAGGGATCGAGACGTGGCTGCACGATCCGTTACAGCCATGCGGATAAGATACCTGACATCGCGACTGCTAGTGATACTGGGCCGTTGGGATCCAGCACGGCGTTCAGTATTACCCTCCTGAACCCACCGATTCCATATTCTGCTAACAGTCATTGGATCTCGACCAACGCGAGTAGCAATGTCGCGATACGATAAACTGCAATCGCGATAGGCTATAATCCGACCTTTATCAAAGTCGGAAACGTGATGGTACGAATTTCTCCTTCTTACACGAGGCATCACAACAACCTTTCACCAGGCAACGCCGGTCAACTGCTGTTTGTATATGAGAAATCGGATGGAAACTTTCCTCGTGTCAGCACGTTGTAGGTGTCGCCACCGGCGCGAACCTTGTGTGAATGCTCCGAAAATGTAATAATTTTCAGATCACAGCATCTTCTTCCTGTCGGTTACATTTCGCGTCTGTAGCACGTCATATTCGTGGTGTAGCAATTTTAATGCCCAGTAGTGTATCCCCTGACGAAGTAAAAGAATTTACAATCCGTAAAATGTTGGTAATACTCCGACAGTGAACCAGTGAGAAGTGCTATTGCATTATTGGCTGAGGGACCCGAAGGGTGAGATCAGCAGCCTAACTGTGCAGCTTTTGTTCTTTAAAGCACAGTGGCACCTTGCCATTGCGCAGTATGAGTACTGTTTCTTAAACGTATCTGTTTAGTTTAGGTGGTGCCTATGACAGATGAATGAGAATGAAACCCGACGCATCCCTACAGTCTTTTCCTTTGGAATAGCAGTAGGGGGGCCGCCGAGTTTAGGGTCCCGATCCCGCAAACGTATTAGTTGCTGAGAGAAGTCCGGAGTGGTCCGTTCCCCAGGAACTACACACCGTCACCCCTCCTCCCCATCCCAACCACTTACTGTCGATGAAAATTTTTTCCGCCACGCACTGACACCGTCGCGTGAGCGTCTGTTTAGCGACTCCGACTACGCAGCAAGCAGTACGGAGACTGGTAACCACCTCTGAATCAACTGATTCGTGAGGTTTCATAAACAATGATGATTAACCGTGACGGGTGAAACCGCTGGCGATTTTACTTCTGACCATTTCTAGCGACGCGTCTTTGTCTTTCTGGTTAGGAGTAGCGTGCTGTACATACAATTCACTCAGCAGTTGGAGGAAGAAAGTACCTGCTGTTAAAGATATTTCTATTTACTTTCCTAGCGATTTAAATAAACTGCATGGACGCCAAAATTCTCTCTTCTTAAATAAGAGTGGGGAACGTATTACCTTGTGGTCTCGCTTAGTTACAATTCGTGCTCGATTAGGAGTAAGTGGTTGGGCCAATTCTCGATCACTGCCAACGAAAAGTTATTTCGACAACTAGATCGCCTGTATATATCTCGACGTTCACATATTGACTCGTATCACAGCAACAGACGAGGAACGGTTACAGGCTGAGAAGAGTCGTGTCAGTGCAACTTCGAACTGTTGTGTCGATGGACGTTTTCATGACATATGACCACTTTGTCAGTGTATAAAAGTTTCCGACGGTTCGGCCAATGTTGCAAATGGCCTTTTTTGCTAAGCGGAACACCCTCAGGAAAGACATTTTCGGTAGTGGCCGAAACGTTGGAGAAGTAATATATTGACAGTGAGGCCACGTATGCTGAAAAATGTACGGCTGCAGAAGCCCACACTTACACTTCGAATAGCTTTACTTATATATAGACATGTTCATTTCATTGATACAATATACGAGATCTGATAATTTTGAAAAAAAAACAAATATTTTTTAAAAGAGAAAATAATTGCCTAAAATAATATCACTTGATTTGAGTTCTTTTGGTAATGCTAAGATTCAGTGTTTCTATTTTCTCAGAAAACCTCTGTTTCGAACACTGGATGCTACTGGTTTACCACTAATAAACCTTACCAATATGCTAGTTTTTTTAGGTTTGTAAAAAATAGTGGATTTCAAATAAATTGACCGTGGTTTCGACGGCTCTAAATCTGTCCTTCTGAAGAAGACGGGTTTAGATCCGTCGAAACCGTGGTCAATGTTATTTGAAAACCACCATTTCTTGCAACTGGTTGGCTGTCCTTTATTCCTTCTGAGCCCTGAATAAAGACTGCTAAACGCTATTTTGTGTATGTTGTTAACAAGGTACTAAGGGCAGGAGATGAAGGAACGGGGACACGGCACTATGAGCCAGCTAAAGGTGAAGAGAGCTTCAAATTACCTGAGTATATTGGACTGAAACATTATGATCCATGTGGAATAACAAGACCTTATTCATGAAAATGAGCATCAGTTCCTGTAACGTCGATCATGCAGTAACTCAACTCGCGCTCTTCATGTACATTCATGCTCTTAAATCAAGGATAATGCTGATACATGATGAAACAACGCTCTGGTGGGCAGTTTGCGGGTTTAAATCACCTCGGAGCATGACCATGCGGTGCATTTGACCTGCGTTCGTCGCACGGTGGCGCTGGCAGCAATCCACATACGCAGAGGTGTGTCGGTGCATGTCAGAGTACGGTGCAGCGAGTAAGTGTGCAGACGTTTTCAGACGTGCCAATGGAGACGGTGTGTTAAAAACGGCTCAGAGAACGCATATTGATGACGATATGAGTGGTAGAATACTAGGGCGACTGGAAGCTGGTCAAACACAGCAGGTCGTAGCAAGGGCCCTCCGTGTGCCACAAAGTGTGATCTCAATATTATGGCAACGATTCCAGGACACAGGAAACATGTCCAGGCGCCCAGTACGGGACGTTCACATTGTACAACACCAAAAGAAGACCGATATCTCAGCATCAGTGCCCGCAGACGGCCGCGGAGTACTGCAGGTAGCCTTGCTCGGGACCTTACCGCAGCCACTGGAACAGTTGTCTCCAAACACACAGTCTACAGACGACTGAACAGACATGGTTTATTCGCCCGGAGACCTGGAAGGTGCATTACACTGACCCCTGGTCACAGGAGAGCCCGTAAAGCTGGTGTGAAGAACACAGTACATGGTCATTAGAACAGTGGTCCCAGGTTATCTTCACGGACGAGTCCAGGTATAGTTTGAACAGTGATTCTCGCCGGGTTTTCATCTGGCGTGGACCAGGAACCAGATACCAACCCCTTTATGTCCTTGAAAGGGACCTGTAGGGAGGTCGTGTTTTGATGGTGTGGGGTGGGATTATGATTGGAGTACGTACCCCCCTGCATGTCTCTGACAGAGGAACTGTAACAGATAAGGTGTATCAGGACGTCATTTTGCACCCAGTATGTCCGCGTTTTCAGGGGTGCAGTGGGTCCCACCTTCCTCCTGATGGACGATAACGCACGGCTCCACCGAACTTCCATCGTCGAGGAGTACCTAGAAACAGAAGATATCAGGCGGATGGAGTGGCCTGCCTGTTCTCCAGACCTAAACCCCATCGAGCACGTCTGGGATGCTCTCGGTCGACGTATCGCTGCACGTCTTCAAACCCCTACGACACTTCAGGAGCTCCTACAGGCACTGGTGCAAGAATGGGAGGCTATACCTCAGCAGCTGCTCGACCACCTGATCCAGAGTATGCCAACCCGTTGTGCGGCCTGTGTATGTGTGCATGGTGATCATATCCCACAATGATGTCGGCGTATATACGTAGGAAACAGTCGCGTTTTGTAGCACATGTGTTTCGGGACGGTTTTCTCAACTTATCAATAATACCGTGGACTTACAGATCTGTGTCGTGCGTGTTCCCTCTGTGTCTATGCTACTAGCGCCAGTTTTGTGTAGTGCCACGTTGTGTGCCACAACATTCTGCAATTATCCTTAATTTATGAGCATGAGTGTATATCCTCAATGCTACTATTGAAGAAAGCCAGGCTGGTCCGGTGTTTCTAAACTGCAGAAAAACCTTTGATTTAGCACCACATCTAACTCTAAAGAGAGTACGTCGTTGTGGAATGTCTAATAAGGTTTGAGATTGTATCGATCATTTCCTGATCGTGGAAGAGAAATATCGAATATGTTCAATGTCAGACACCTGAAGACAGATGCAGCATATCACGAGAAAAACTGTTTGGAAAATTTCGAGAACCGTCTTTAGGGGAAGAAGCTAGGAATACCTTACATTATCCTTCCCCCGCCCCACGCCACCTATTTATCGTTCTGAGATCGCGGAGAGAGAATTAAGCATATACCACGTTGTGTATGGACGTCAAGTAGTCATTGTTTTCACACTTTGTGAATGGAGCGGAAATAAACTTTAATATAGCGTCCAATGAAATGTACCCTGTGCCATGCTTTTCTGATTTATTTCTTGTGTGTAGCTGTTCGTGTGACCATTACGTTTATGTTACGACTCCACCAGTGGTAGTGCAATATTAGGAATTCGTCGACTGACGTCAGTTATAGCAGGGAGTAATCTGCGGAATTCAGATAAGAAAAAGAAATATTAATGTTGAACGTCCGCTAGACATTAGTAGCAAAAGGAAAGTTGCGAGACAGAGAGGTGTTACTCTGAATGCGTTTAGTTTGCTGAGGTGTAATCGCGGCTGGCCAGAACGCAAACCGTTCCTCTTTTTTACGATTATTATGCGTGGCGCTGCGCCAGTGACACCACCTGTCTGTGAGAGTGCAACTTGCGTTTTGCATGTGATAACACTTCAACTGTTTGCGTATCGTATGTTCGAAGCGTAAATGGGAAAACAGCCCATTCGCCAAAACGGGCGCATAAAACAGTCAAAAAACTGTGTCTTGTTGTATCAGACTAAGCGTCGTTAATTTGGCAGGTGGATACGATTTGAGTTTTCCGTGTCTCCCTGGATCAGAAGCAACCGTATACGGAGCCTACCGTATGGGGATATATGTAGGAAACATTTTCCCCGACGCACGCGCTTCACTGGTTAAAGCGGTGTTCACTGTGCGGAAATAAGGGCTGATAGTTAAATGCATAAATGCGCTTTTATAGCTTTCTACACCGGGTGGGGTAGAGGGATGAGAGGACTGAGAATATGATTGGCAACACTACACAGAACACATCTCTCCGACATGGAAATTCCAACAGTAGGCCGGCCGTTGTGGCCGTGCGGTTCTAGGCGCTAGTCTGGAACCGCGTGACTGCTACGGTCGCAGGTTCGAATCCTGCCTCGGGCATGGATGTGTGTGATGTCCTTAGGTTAGTTAGGTTTAAGTAGTTCTAAGTTCTAGGGGACTGATGACCACAGATGTTGAGTCCCATAGTGCTCAGAGCCATTTGAACCATGTTTTCCAACAGTAGCGTACGTAAGGATTATCATTTGGAACAGTTTCATGAACCTTCTATAGTTATTCTCTCGGTTGCTTATTACTGGTAACAAAGCAACGCTCAAGAGTGCAATGAGTAACAAATATCATTATTCAGTACTTAAATACTCGATACTTACCCACAGATTTCATATAAAATAATTTCATAATATACAAACGAAAGGCAGTGTCTGAAATGTCACCGATGATGAAAGAAGGCTGAACAGTACAAAAGTGAAAGAGAGTTAAGGTATGGGTGCTCACTGCCATGTTTTCCACTTAATATTTATGTATAACGATTTATGATGCACAGACAAAAACTGATATTTTTTTCTTATGAGTAAAGCGCACGAATCTTTCTAGAAACTGAGAAACAACCAGAAGAGACGTCGTGAAGACAGAGACAACACTATCAGTGAAAAATAAATAAAGCCAAAAGTAAAAGAGTTGTAATCAAAGCATGAGTAGGAGCGCAGATAGTTTGGTATACGGTCCTTCCCGAAGACGTATCAAAATGTGCCTGTTTGGGAAGTAAAATAACTACAGATCCAGAAGCGATTGGGAAATCACTGGTAGAGTAAAACATGAAAAATTAACTTTCAACAAGAAACGAATGTTGTTGATATCAACAAATTTAAATTAGAATAAACACGAGAAGGAATCTTGGCAGACCTTTTGTGTGAAAAATAGTGCTGTATGGAAGCGGAAAGTGGACATAGAAGTAGCAGAAGAAAGGAAAACAAGAAATCATGGTTTGGAGAAATGGTGGTCCCGTAGAATATACAGTTGTCGTGAGGGTACAGTGTAACAAACGATGAAGTACTGTCACCTGTGAGCGTTGGACCCTATATACGGAACATTTCAGATACCAGAAGATACAAACAGGTCTGACATACACGGACGGAAAAAGAACTGCAACACCAAAAAAATAATTAATATAGAATAAAGAAACTTCGAGAGCACTTTTGTCTAGGTAACATATTTAAAAGATTAACTTTGCAAGATCACAGGTAGTGTATGCGCGAGATAAGCCATTGCAAATGTGAAACACTGGTACTTTAATAGCCGGTGTAACCGCCAGAATATTGCATACAAGTATGCAAACGTGCATGCATTGTGTTGCACAGATGCTGGATGTCAGTTTGTGGGATGGAGTTCCATGCCTGTTGCACTTGGTCTGTCAATACAGGGACGGGTAATGCTGTTTGTGGATGACGCTGGAGTTGTCCGACCATGTCCCGTATGTGCTCATTGGGAACAGAGCTGGTGATCGACTAGGGAAAGGTAAAAAGTCGACGCTCAATAGAGGGTTGCAAAGGCGGTATGTGGACGAGTGTTATCCTGTTGGAAAACACCCCATGGAATGCTGTTCATGAATGGCAACACAAGTCGAGTCACCAGAGTGAGGTACACATTTTCAGCCAGGGTGTGTGGGATAACCACGGAAGTGCTCCTGCTGTCATACGAAATCGCACTCCAGGTGATAGCTCCAGGTGTAGGTCCAGCATGTCTAGCTCGCAGACAGATTGGTTGAAGGCCCTCAAATGGCTTCGTTTTAACCAACACAAGGCTGTCACTGGCACCGAAGCAGAACGACCTTCCATCAGAAAATACAACAAACCTGTGCCCTCCAACGGGCTCTCGCTTGACGCCACTCAAGTCGCAAATGGCAGTGTTGTGTGGTCAGTGGAATGCACGCTACATGGAATTCACGCTACAGGGATTCTTGAGCGGACCTCTCCTTGAAATAAGATCTTTGTAACAGTTCGTTGTGTCACTGTGGTGCCAGCTGCCGCTCAGATTGATGCTGCAGATGCAATACGATGCGACAGAGCCAAACTGCGAACATTATGGTCTTCTTTCTCGTTACTTCCACGCGGCTGCCCGGAGCTCTCTCGTCTTGTAACCGTACATTGTCGTAACCACTGCATCACGTACGGCGCCTACATTCCTGCCAAGGCATTATAGAAGGAACATCCACCGACTCATTGTAGCCCTATTACAAAACTTCATTCAGAATCAGTGAGGTGTCGATAATGGCGTTCTGTCTCCTTAAAAGCATACGTGACTAACATCAACTCAAACGTCCAATCTCAAAAGTAACTAACACTCACGACCGTTACAGCAAACCTGGTATGCATCCTCATAGTGATGCTACTAGGATCACTCCTATGTGACTGGCACGAAATTTGAATAGAGATAATCTTTCAGGTATAGAAACACACCCACCAACCTCCGTTTATGTCGAACAACTCCTTCTTGATTTTGCGATTGTGTTTTCTGTTAGTGGATTTAGGATGTGAATTTTTGAGGAAAATAATTTTAGAAGGGACAGTGAAAGGAAAGACCAGGAGGAGATGATCTTAGTTGAAGTAAATTGGTCAGCTTGGACAATTGCTGCAACCACGACAGTGGGTTGAAGAGAAAGGCTACTGTTAATAAATCAGTTGGCTGATCAAAATAAAGAGAATTTCAAAGGTCCTAGGATTCAAAAAAGAATTTAATTTGCCCCCCCGCCCTTTTTAATATAGAGACTATCGTTAGTGTAACACTGACACATGGTGACTCATAAGCTTCTCAATTTTTTCAGTGTATATGTACAATAGTAGTAGTCCATTATCACATTATTATAAACGATTGACGGTATTTTATAAAGTCACTGTAGCTACATTAACTGACATATTGTCACAAAACTCAACACTCATGCAGAAAAATTCAATTTTTGTATTGCTGCAATTGTACTTTAGGTTTCTGTTACAAGAGCGCAGCAACCATCAGTTAAGCAAGACGGCGACAGGCAACTAGAAAGCGTAGGTTGTGCTTGAAATGAATTCACATGTGTCTACTGTAACAGTGCAGCGACACTCCAGAACGAACTTCAACAAAGATCTACCAACTACATTCGGCAATTGTATGCGAAGTTTAAAGCTTCATGATTCCTCTGAAACGGGAAATCAATGGGTCAGCCTGCAGTGAGGGAAGAAACGGTTGACCCTTACAGGACACATTTATTTGGATATATTGGAAAACTGGCTCATGCCACAACTGGAGACCGACAGATGGTGGCTCTATCCCACTTCCGTCACGATTTATTAAACAGGAAGTTGAGAAACCTATGGGTCGATGGTTGGTTCAAATGGCTCTGATCACTATGCGACTTAACTCCTGAGGTCATCAGGCCCCCAGAACTCAGATCTATTTAAACCTAACTAACCTAAGGACATCACACACATCCAAGCCCGAGGCAGGATTCGAACCTGCGACCGTAGTGGTCGCGCGGTTCCAAACTGAAGCGCCTACAACCGCTCGGGCACACCGGCCGGCTATGGGTCGATGGTGATGGGTTTGATAACAAGCAATTCATGACATGGCCTCCACGCTCTCCCGACCTAGCCCCATGCGATTTTTTCTCTGATGGGTCATGTGAAAGATGCAGTGTTTACTCTTCCTCTACCAACAAACGCACCAGAACTGCGAGCCCGCGTCAGCAGTGCTTTCGAGTGGAATGATGGGGACACTCTGCACCAAACGTGCGAAGGACTTGATTATCGTATTGATATATGCAGAATCTGTAGGCAGGCACATATGGAGCACTTCTAGTGTAAAAAAAAAGTGAAAAGAAAAGCTTGTTGAGTTTTTCTATGTGTGTGCAGAAGTCTGCTACAATATATCAAATATTACAGCTACAGCAAATCTGTGAAATCGTCACAATCACTTATAATAACTTTTATTTTATTTTTTGGATAGTCTCTGCCTTTACAATGAAACTGCTGTAATGGTAAAAATGTGACGTAGCACCCAGTGGCGATAGATATTCTGAAATGCCGAGCTGTCGTAACACTGGGCGATGTGGACGTGGCTCAGGAAGAAAGACACAGTGAATCGTCTCAGTGCTCTATAGGCAATTACCTGAAGTTTGATATGCCATGGCAAGTTGGACCTTCCTGGGAGAAGGAGACAGATCTTTGTGCGAAAGTTTTGTGGAAAATCCCTCGGGTAACTCCGACTGTTCGCATCTGCAGCTTGTGAAAGAGCAGGTCATTATATCCAGCGAGAGTGAAATTTCATTTGAATCATTACTGGTAATATATTTTTATTCGTGTCAATAAGAAGAGCTCATCGTCATTTAACAACAATCTCTACTATGAAAACTGGGAAATCTACGGCAGACGGACTAAATATATCATTACACCAATGAATAAAACTTCGATTCCTAACACATCCGTGCAGCTACAGAGACATATGTTACTTCAGCTACTGTCAACAGCTACATCTGACAAGAATATTTATGCGACCCATCGGTGGGTTCAGACAGCACGACACGAATTAAAAATAAACAATGTGCATATCACCCAGGAACGCCGTAAATCAGACTTGTAGCAAGACGACAGAATGAATGAGGTAAACAGATGTATTATATGCATTATTATGTAAAAGTTGTAGATAGTAATGATTTATCGGTTAAATTATCGTTTAACTGAAACAATGCTTAATAAAATCAAAGTACTTTAGAAATGATGTGAAATATGTAAAGTTTTAAGGAACCATGGAAAAGGACATAAAAAACGACTTCAAAATGACACTCCTTTTTTATCAATAGAATGATATTCGGATATGTTTCCTTTACATGTTGTAATTTCGACAGACCGATAGATTTACACGTTTGATGGAGAAGTGGCAGACGTAGAGATGACTGTAAGGTCTCAAAATGACAGGCACTGATAGGCAGAAAACTTTTGCATCTATCTTAATCTACTCACACTATCTTAATATACTGATTGTATGAATTTGAATAAATTGTCAGTTACTAAACTGTATACTCTCAATTGCAATAAGTCTTTTCAAGTGAGTAATGGAGAGGAATCGAGTCAATGTAAGGTGGTGCATCATGAGGTTCATGGTCAAAATGTTTTCACTGTTAGAACAGCACACCGTTTTAGTGGCAGCAGAGTTTCGGCCTCGGAACTTAGTAAATGTTCAGTGTCAGATAGGCAGCAGAGCTCTGTTTCTGTGCGCGTCATTTCCCAATTGAATGAGGAGTTTTCACAAGTGGCGTGGGTGGTTTTAGAGCACAGCGAATGATTATGTACACTTTGAAATTTTCGAGAGAGATGGACTTGTAGTAAGCAACAGAGTCTACTATTATGTAGGATTTGTTTTCTGAAGGAGAGATTAAGGTTTAGTCACATTCGCAACCAGGGAAGGAAAAATTTCCCACAATACTAAACATTAAACTTTCGTACGAGAGAACATCAGAAATTTTATATGGTATTACGAAACATATGCGCGATAGCTATTTGAACCAATTTGTGCAAACGGTACGTGACATGGTCAGAATTACTAATTGATTACTAGCAGACCGGGTGTAATTATATTTCCCGGCCATGGCGACCGAGAGGTTCTAGGCGCTGCAGTCCGGAACCGCGCGAATGCTACGGTCGCAGGTTCGAATCCTGCCTCGGGCATGGATGTGTGTGATGTCCTTAGGTTAGTTAAGTTTAAGTAGTTCTAAGTTCTAGGGGACTGATGACCTCAGATGTTAAGTCCCATAGTGCTCAGAGCCATTTGAATAATTTTTGTAATTATATTTATTTGGACAGCATTCTCTGAACTTACAAAATCTGGGTTTCTTTGAAAATACGTAATTAATAAATAAATTGCATTTTTCATTCAAGCTATTCACGGTATGCCGCTTGTGCTTACAAACTGTGGGCTATTTTTTGCAGAGCAGACCCTACGGACATTAATTTGCTGATTACACGAATCTCCTGGTAAGAAGATGAATAAATGTATGTGTGTGCACGTGCTGCGACTCCACGACATCAGCGGTGAGGCATTGCTATTCAGCTATTCAGTTTAGGACCACACAAGTTAGATCAGCTGCATTTAGGGTGAGAACCCATTAAGAGCACTTCCTATTGACTACAATTAGAAAGTTTTCGAAAGATTGCGAACTATCTATAACCTAAATATCGTTGTCTGTACAAAATCGAAGACTTTATACAACTCCTGCGAAGGCACAGAAGTAGTGATTGTCGGAATGTTTCGTGGGCGGATTTCTAGCCTCTCTTAACGCAATGGCCCAACAGTGTGGTCGTACGTTGTCAGGCAACAACAGACCTTATTTCAATAAAGGGTCACGACGTTTGGTGCTAATGCTCTATGTTGCAATATCATTCATACAGTCCTTTATAGGTGAATCCTATAATATCGAAAGAGAGCTCCCCGTTCAGGAGATAGCTGGATCACAAACAATTATTTGTTTAACCTTTTCGTGACAGAGGCTTCAGGTGCTCTCTCATTTCGAATTAGAGTTTCGTACATATGATGATTTTTGCAGTATACTTTAATTAAATACAGTAATAGTAATAATGGCAGTAAAAAAAATGAAAGGAATATTAGAAACCAGATCACATGTATCTAACTCTATTTCGAATAACAATACTGACTACAAAAAAAAAAAATGGTTCAAATGGCTCTGAGCACTATGGGACTTAATTTCTAAGGTCATCAGTCCCGTAGAACTTAGAACTACTTAAACCTAACTAACGTACGGACATTGCCACATCAATGCCCGAGGCAGGATTCGAACCTGAGACCGTAGCGGTCGCGCGGTTCCAGACTGTAGCGCCTAGAACCGCCTGGCCACTCCGGCCGGCTCGTCAATATGCTTATAAGACCATTGATGACGCCACCTCGGCGACCTGAGCGTCGATGGGGATGAAATGATGGTGCTTAGGGCAAATGGTTCAAATGGCTATGGGACTTAACATCTGAGGTCATCAGTCCCCTAGAACGTAGAACTACTTAAACCTAACTAACCTAAGGACATCACATACATCCATGCTCGAGGCAGGATTCGAACCTGCGACCGTGGCGGTAGCGCGGTTCCAGACTGAAGCGCCTAGAACTGCTCGGCCACTCCGGCCGGCATACTGACTACAGATTAATAACAACGACAGTAATAATACCAATACTAGCACTACTAAAGTTAATAGTGGTTATGATTACAGTTGTAGCAGAAATGCACATGTGTTCATGAGTAAGATTACAAAGGTTAGATATTTTGGCTGAGCAAGTACTGTTGCTCTTTTTGTCTTCATCCAAAGACTAATTTGAGGCAGCTCTCCACAGTGGTTTATCCTGCGCAAGTCCCTTTATCTGCATGTGATTGTTCAAACTCGTTTGAACGTGCTGACTGTATTCGTGTCTAAGACTCCATCCACAATTTTTATTCCCCACCCCGATCCCCCTCACGCACACACATACATTTGCCTCCATTATGAAATGAACGATTTCTTCTCACTCTTCTTCGGACAGGGCCCAGTCCGATGGCACATGCCTTCCTGCTACGGTTCGAGGACCCTCCGATGTGTGATGCTTGTGGTGCACAGATTACAGCAAACAACATTTTAAATGAATGTTTTTTATATTCAAACAAGAGAACAGAGGTTCGTCTACGAACTGATTATTTTAGCTGGCAGTGAGACGAATATAGGACGACTTTGTGAGATGTCTGACCAGTTCCCCGTTAGGGAGAAGGTTTCCAAGTGTTACCAGAGCGACTGGAGCATCTTGCTTTTTTTTTTTTTTTTTTTGTAAGTGATCAGCCGGCTACACTCTTCTGAGTTTACTTTTTCAAGTTTATGGTATCGATATTTTAGAATTTTAATAACACATTGTTACAAAATGTACATTGCTATGGAATGGGGAAACGCTAGATAGATGAATATGAGAGAAAATGGGAAAAGTAATAGTATCTTTAACTGACATTACGTTTTAGGCATTTCAGTTTTTTTTCACCATATTTTTCTCGAACTATTTAATAACGTCATTACTGAATGCTCTAAATCTGTAAACACAAGCGCGCTTGCGGACGCACGCACGTACACACACACACACACACACACACACACACACACACACACAGACACACACACCTGCTGGAAAGAACCCAATCAACCGATCGCTTCTTTCAGCCAAATTCTGGAATAAATTTATGTTTTACTCATCTCTGTTCAATGGCAAAAGAAAATTAGGCAGACGATTCCAGCTAGAGGTCTGGTGAAAAACTGAGTTTACTTACTAGTGAGCTGTAATGTGGTGAATGATGAGAACAGAAAGCAGGGCTGATAATATTGCTATTTTAGTTAATAGGTAGGTCAGCTAGCTATTGCCTTTGGTGCCCCACTTGTGCCCACTGATTACGCGGGTGATTTGATTTTGAATCACACTTACAAGTCAGTATTTCATCTGCTGTGGCTATTTTGCTTCACTTTTTTATTTTGGTTGTGCGTGGCCCTGTAGATTATGGTACGATTGCACATTTGCTTTGTAGTTAATTCTCTTGGAGCTTTTCTTACATAGACATTATTGCTGCCGAAATCACCACGCAGTATACGATGCATACGAGTACGTAGTACAACGCAGAACTAATACGCAAGGAACTCAATACGTCATGATAGCTACCCAACTGTGTAATACCACCTCTCAAGCAAGTTGAGTTTTCGCGTTGACAGTGGAGAGTTTGGGCGTCCTACTCTTTCTTCGTACGTTACACTCTGTTGTCCGTTTTTACAACTTCCCGATCCAACCACACGCGCCACTATCTGTGGGAGCGTTACTTTGTAGCTCTGTTGACAACCTACAGTGAATTTAACTCTCTAAATACCTGCCGATTCGAGATATCTTTTGAATGCTCTTTGTCTTACCAAAGTGCACACAGATAGTGCAACGCCTGTGATTAGGTTGTCGGGGCAACACACGAACTGTCGATCAAGGCCAGACTCTGACCACAGATTATCGCTCAGAAACCACGGGACCAACAAAGTCTTAATAGTACTGACGTTATTGAGAAAGAATAATTTTAGTACTGATCCTTGTACGCATTGCTTGAGACAACGTAACTAAAATATCAGTTTTTTTAATCAACAGAGCGAGAGATGTGGCCTACTGTTTATATAATTTCCTAAATCAAGAACAAATGAATTTCATATCTTATCTTACTAATCTTCTATCGTAATAAATTTCCGAAAATGGTTTCAGGCTTCATGTACATTTCTACATGTCCATGCATGGTTGGAAACATCTTTTCGAATTCAAGTGGACAAGTGCTCGTCGACAGATTTTTCAGATTACGGACGTGTAAAGTTCTTTTACGCTCACATGTCGTGTTTTATATAAATTCTTGCCATTCCTATTTATTTGGTCTTTCAATTGTGTCATCTAGCTTTCTGCTTTCAGTTTCTGGACCTGTGACAGTTTATCAAATAACATTTTTTGTTGGAATACCAATTAAAACAAATCTATGCTCGCCGACAATGGGTTGTGGGTTTTGCCCGTTTTAGTGTCATTCATAGTCGTTGGTAGTATCGTTCGGGAGCTATTGACGAGCACTGTCGCTTACGAATTCCGCGTATTGGGCTTACTGTGACGTATTACTAGGTGTAATTCATGACTCATCCGATGCGGATCGCGAAAATCCCTGTGAGATCCTTGATCAAGTTGTAATTACATTTTATTGTGTTAAGTACTATTAAAATTTATAATAGATGGTACAGATGGTTTTATCTCCCTCATCCAATGATGTCTGTTCCTAAAAATATATTACTGACATTTGTACTTAGGACGCACTTTTTGATGATCAATTCGTCTGCAACGAACTCCACAGTGAAATTAGACGTTTGCGACAGTATTAAATGTTCTTTTAATGTTTGACGTTCATAGCGTAGCTCACACCATTTATCAGCTGAATATGACAATTGACCAAACAAATGATCATCATTGTTGCTAGGGCAGAGCAGGATTAATAAAGCGAGGATCGAGCGTGTCTTAATGGACTCTGGTCACCAGGATGTACTATACTCTCAAAGAAATTTTCAGAATTATTCCATTCATGAAATCATCTCCTGAGATGCACTGCAAGTGTTGGTATTTTCTAGTAGTGTTTTTAATTCGTTTCTTCAAGCAAATTGTAGCTAGTTGCGCAATCTGCTGTTACATTTTGCGGTAAGTATGTTATTGTGTTTTTGGGGAATTCGTCTTCTGTTGTTTCTAATCAGTTTTCTCTGTTGCGAGTAGGGCTGTGTTTCAGCACGACCCGAACTGTTCGAACGGCTCACGTCACAGTTCGGGAAATCTCGGGTTCTGTTCGAACTTCTGATCGGCGCGCGATCTAGTGACTTTTGCTGGTACTATATCCACGACCTGTCCTAGCGTTTGTATCGCACTGTGGATTTTAATAATTAAAATAACTGTGGAACACGGAGTAAAATGTCTTCCACGGTATATGTCATATGTAACAACGGCATCTAATAATGGACGAGAGTTTTCAATCACGTTTCTGTCAAATTCTCGAGCTTTCACTAGTCGCGCGATCAAGCAAAGTCTGATTGTACGGTTACTGCCGCTGTAATACACATATCGGAAAAGGTTTTGCATCACCTCGATTCCGAGAGTTCCGGTCCCTGTATAGAAAACTGGAACAGATATCTAGATAAACATCATTTCCGCCCTTTTTATTGCTCATGAAAACCACACATTGCATGTTGTACCAGCATACAGCGACACCTTCAGAGGTGACTGGCCCAGATTGCTGTACATACCGCTACCTCTAATACCCAGTAGCACGTCCTCTTGCATTGATGCATGCCTGTATTAGTCGTGGCATACTATCTATAAGTTCATCAAGGCAATGCTGGTCCAGATTATGGCACTCCTCAACGGCGATTCGGCGTAGGTCCTTCACAGTGATTGGTGGGTCACATCGTCAATAAACAGCCCTTTACAATCTATCCCAGGCATGTTCGATAGGGTTCATGTCTGGATAAAGTGCTGGCCACTCTAGTCGAGCGATGTCGTTATTCTGAAGGAAGTCATTCACAAGATGTACACGATGCGGGCGGGAATTATCGTCCATGAAGACGAATGCCTGACCAATATGCTGCCGATACGGTGCACTATCAGTCACAGGATAGCATTCACGTATCGTACTGCCACTACGGCGCAGTCCACGACCACCAGCGGCGAATGTCGGCCCCACATAATGCCACCCCAAAACATTAGGGAACCTCCACCATGCTGCAGTCGCTTGACAGTGTGTCTAAGGCGTTCAACCTGACCGGGTTGCCTCCAAAAAATGTCTCTGACGATTGTCCAGTTGAAGGCATATGCACTGCATGGTGTCGTGGTTGCAAAGATGGATCTTGTCACGGATGTCGAGTGTGAAGTTGCGCATCATGCAGCCTATTGCGCACAGTTTGATTTGTAACACGACATCCTGTGGCTGCACAAAAAGTATTATTCAACATTGTAACCTCCCCACAAAAAAATTGTAATTAAATAATTATTATGGATAGCGATTCTAATTTTAGTGTAACCTCAGAACAAAATTTAATTAATAATAATAATAATAATAATAATAATAATAATAATATGATTCTATTTTTTGTGTAACCTTTGAACAAAATTGGTTCCCATTTAATGTACCCACAAAATTCTTTTCTCATTTAATATAAGCTCGAAACAGAAAAATTCCTAATCCTCGTAATAAAAAATAAATTCAGTAACCTGGTAAAATTTGGACGACAGCAGTGCTGCGTCATGGCCCTGTAAGATCATTCTGAATAGAAAAGGAAAAATTCTTATCTCAATAAAAACGGCGAATATATCTGCTCTTACAATAGCTCTTTTCCGGCACAGCTCTGTGCAATGCTGGCCTATACATTTGTTATTTATGAAAGGAAGCAAATGATTTTTCTTTTGCAACAATCGGAATGATCATGCATTAAAAAAAAATTTAGTTCTTTAAATTGAAATGAATGCTTGTTAGAAATTAGACAAAGATTATTATTAAGACATTTTTTAAAAGATTTACATGTGAGTTTACATAATATTCCTAGATATGCGCGAGGCTGCTTTTTTACCTTATACAATAACACTCAGGCTCCGGCATCGCTGCACCGCGACCGGCCCAGCCAACATGATACACCAGACAGGACTGACAAGCGCAGACAGGCGACTGTTCGCTAGCAACAACTTACTGCTACTGCTACACGATTCGTACTGCAGTCAACACTGCTCTTTGGTCTCAGATTGTCTTATAGCTTACATATCGCAGGAGGCACATACCTCTTACAACATGGTGACGTTGCTGTCAGGGTTTCTCCGAACCATAATCCGTAGGTTGAGATGTTCCATGCTTATTTTGCACGTCGCCTCTCATTTTGATCAATTTTATCAATGTTTTATATTTCACTATGGGAGCGGGCCGAATAAGGTTATTCTAATGAGAGTAATTGTACTGAAAGCATAAAGTACTTTTGACTTGATTACTAAGCATGTTGGGAAATGTATGTGGTCTGTTCTCTGTTACTTCCCAGGGTGGCCTGTTGCATGGCAAACACCGGAGGACAGGGCACACCGCGTTTCCACGTTTCGGGGGGGGGGGGGGGGGGGGTGCACTTCCGCGAATGCTGAGAAGGTTGTACATCAAAACGCTTGAGCGCCTGGCGGGACGTCTGACCTCGGCTGAGCTTCGCCTATTGCATGGAGGGTGAAACGACCTGTGAGCCATCTGAGTGTCGCCGCAGTTTATGTGTTTACCATTCCGGCCGTCTGGAACGAGGACTGTTGGCACTGACTGGCTGTATTGTCTTCATGATTCTGAGAATATTTGTGGACCGTGCCATGCTGGGTGCGACTGTCTGGCACGTTGTTTCCGTAGCTGGTCGAACAGCAAGTTCAGTGCCCCCAGCTAAACAGCAGAGGCATGATTGGTTAACTTAAATCGAGGCCAGTTAACGACATAAAGCCCTCCTTGTAATTGGAGGGAACGGTCGCTATTGGCGCGAAAGATGGTCTGAGATAGTGTGTGGGAATTTTGGAATCAGCATTGAATGCTGATTGCGGTTTTTCGAGGGTAGTGGGGAGTTGAGTAACGTTGGTTTCGCTCTTGTGTTGTGCGGGCGCAGGGCATTCGGTATCTGTTCCTCGTCAGAATCAGGCAGTCTTGCGACTTAGTCGCACTTTCCGGGAATCGTTGTGCTGCTGCCATACGAAGTGCATTCAAGTTCTAAGGCCTCCGATTTTTTTTCTCTGGACTCGAAAGAGATAGAAACATGCGCATTGTTTTAAAATGAGGCCGCGTTCATTGTTAATACGTCCCAGAGATGGCAGCACCGTAAGGCAGATGGAATTTTACCGCCAGCGGCGAGAATGAGAACTGTTTTAAATACTTAAAATGGCGACGTTTTCCTTACTTGAACAGCGTGAAATCATTCGTTTTCTTAGTTTGCGTGGTGTGAAACCAATTGAAATGCATCGACAGTTGAAGGAGACATGTGGTGATGGAGTTATGGATGTGTCGAAAGTGCGTTCGTGGGTGCGACAGTTTAATGAAGGCAGAACATCATGTGACAACAAACTGAAACAACCTCGGGCTCGCACAAGCCAGTCTGACGACATGATCGAGAAATTGGAGAGAATTTTTTTGGGGGATCGCCGAATGACTGTTGAACAGATCGCCTCCAGAGTTGGCATTTCTGTGGGTTCTGTGTGCACAACCCTGCATGACGACCTGAAAATGCGAAAAGTGTCATCCAGGTGGGTGCCACGAATGCTGACGGACGACCACATGGCTGCCCGTGTGGCATGTTGCCAAGCAATGTTGACGCGCAACGACAGCGTGAGTGGGACTTTCTTTTCGTCGGTTGTGACAATGGATGAGATGTGGATGACATTTTTCAATCCAGAAACAAAGCGCCAGTCAGCTCAATGGAAGCACACAGATTCACCACCACCAAAAAAATTTCGGGTAACCGCCAGTGCTGAAAAAATGATGGTGTCCATGTTCTGGGACAGCGAGGGCGTAATCCTTACCCATTGCGTTCCAAAGGGCACTACGGTAACAGGTGCATCCTACGAAAATGTTTTGAAGAACAAATTCCTTCCTGCACTGCAACAAAAACGTCCGGGAAGGGATGCGCGTATGCTGTTTTACCAAGACAACGCACCCGCACATCGAGCTAACGTTACGCAACAGTTTCTTCGTGATAACAACTTTGAAGTGATTCCTCATGCTCCCTACTCACCTTACCTGGCTCCTAGTGCCTTTTGGCTTTTTCCAACAATGAAAGACACTCTCCGTGGCCGCACATTCACCAGCCGTGCTGCAATTGCCTCAGCGATTTTCCAGTGGTCAAAACAGACTCCTAAGGAAGCCTTCGCCGCTGCCAAGGAATCATGGCGTCAGCGTTGTGAAAAATGTGTACGTCTGCAGGGCGATTACGTCGAGAAGTAACGCCAGTTTCATCGATTTCGGGTGAGTAGTTAATTAGAAAAAAAATCGGAGGCCTTAGAGCTTGAATGCACCTCATACTCGAGTTTCATTCTGCGACTTGAGACCCAGATTCTTGCTCTCCATTTCCGCGCCTGTACCGACAGGGCGAGTAAAAGAGTTGCTGCACAGCAGAAGTCGGTGCCTACATCATCAGAACGCTTCCTACCAACGACGAGCTGCAAGCTCTAGGACTGGTAATGTATTTTGTGGCTCCGGAATTATAGGACCTACTATTGTTATACTGAAGTCCTCAGCAGCACGTGCGCTCGCTTTGTGACAAGTCCACCTTGCTTGTTACTCCATGTGATCCCATTTGAGCTCTCACTACTAATCGCAATACTGCATCATATTCGGGGGAGTAACATTTGACTCATTAGGACCTCCAGTCATCATCGTCAATCTGTTGCATCACAGAGAGTAGGAGCCCCTTGTTCTCGAGCCTTATTGTTATTCTAATATTAGTTCAGTATAACTTACCTTTAACCTATTGTTTGTATTGTCAATCAAGAACCTTTGTGTCCTGATTTATAATAAATCACATTGAAATATTTAATCCGCATATCATTTCATAGATAGTTTATTATGATAAAATTCCATTTCTTTACTGGCCACATAATAATTTTTATTAAATTATTGTGGGTGCACGCCTTATTTTACCAACTAGCAGGGTCCACCATCAATTCCTTTCGTTACCGTTGTGTACATAATCAATTAGGTGGTAGGTAAGGTGGTGGTCGTGTGCTTGTCCAGTTCGCTTGCAAAATTCGCGAGAATTAAAGAGGTTCAAACTCAATATGTAAATAAAACTGACATGTAACATATAACACACGTTTTATTTCGTGAATAGTTATACATATCGAAACGCTGTTTTCGCCTAAGGTTATAGCGTCGAGGGGCACGTTTTGTTGTCTTTGTTTGATGTTTTTAGCGCTGGTATCAACGGAGATATTGAAGCAAGTACTTTTTTCTAATAGAACCGTATACTTTTTGTAACTGCATTCGGTAGCTCTTGAGCAGACGGCATTAACGGTGCAAACATCGTCAGGCAGACCTCTCGTGCTACGCTGTGTGGGAATGTCAACATATTTGCCTGTTTACTCATCTACACTAAAGGCCGCTCGTTTCTGCTTCAGGCTTTGTTGCGTGCAGGCGTACTCACTAATGAAGAGAAGTTGGATATACTACTTTCGTATGGTTAACGTAAAAGAAATGCCGTAAAAGCAGTACTGTGGTATAGGACTATCTATCCGGATCGCCTGTGTCCGACGCTTCAGGGAATAGCTCGAATAATTAAAACGCTAGTGCGGACAGGCTGCCTGAATGTCAAAAAGAGGACAGGAAAGAAGACTGCAACTGACAGACAACACGAATAAGCTGTTGTGGCTACGACTCTAATGAATCCACACAGCGGTACGAGACCTGTTGCCGACGATTGTGCAATCAGCAGACGAGTGTCATTGGCATCACGCATTAACAGAATCTCCAACCCTCTCATCTGTCACACTACAAGCACTCGACGACCGTGGATTCCAAAGTCATACAGAATTGTGTCATTTTCCCGTCAGCAACTGAGAGGTGGTCCTACGTGTTCCCAACGTGTGCTCTTTACCGATGAAGCAACGTTTCCTAACAAAGCTAATGTAATTTTGCGTAATATTCTAGTGGATAGCCGAAAATGCAGACTGGCTCCTTCAAGTGTAACATCAACGGCCGTGGAGCATAAACGTATGGTGCACCATCATAGGAAATTACATTGGGGTACCATACTTCACCTCAGGCGTCCTAAATGGAAATTCGTACGCGCACTTTCTGACGAACAATCCACCGTTCTTCTAGAAGAGGTACCATTGGATATTCCTCAATGTATGTGGCTGCATCACAACGTCATTCGTCCAGTGTTGCAAAGCAAAAATGGTTCAAATGGCTCTGAGCGCTATGAGAACATCTGAGGTCATCGGTCCCTTAGAACTTAGAACTACTTAAACCTAACTAACCTAAGGACATCACACACATCCATGCCCGAGGCAGGATTCGAACCTGCGACCGTAGCGGTCGCGTGGTTTCAGACTGAAGCGCCTAGAACCGCACGGCCACACTGGCCGGCGTTACAAAGCAAATACTGAATGAGAACTTTCCTGGATGTTCGATAGGATGAAATTCTGTCGTCAAATGGCCTGCGAGATTCCCCCGATTTGACTTCTCTTGGTTTGTTTCTTTGGGGAGCATTCAAAGATGCAGTCCTACTAATGCATCGCAAATGATAGAATTTAGACCAGTTTAGATAGATACAGCTGCCCGACTATATGTATTTACCTCAAACAAGCCCACAGCTACGTATAGGAAAAGATAGGTCATCTCTTCCTTCTAACACTCAGATATTTAATACAGCAGTTGCTTTTTGCAGCGTATCCGATCTTTTTATTTTTAAAGACTGAACAATTGACTTCTCTGTTACAGCTTACGTAAATCTAGGAGGATAAACAACTGTGAAACAATTTTCCTAAGACCTTTGTAATACGTTAGATTCTAGCCTATGTCGTATTTCCGTATACAACATTCGTAGGTGAACCTGCATCTAAGTCGTCAGCTGGTTCAAGAGGATATAAAGCTTTACTCTGTTAGTGCAGGCCTGCCTTACGGTATACAACTACGCAGCCTGTTTCGAGACGCATGCTTGACAGTGTTTGCACGGCACATGCCGATTCCTTCCAGTATGCCTCCACATTCTACGACATTTCTCGAATTTTCTTACGAGAGATTTCAAGGCCAACATTAACAAACGATATATCGCTGTAACTGTCTTCTAAAGAGCCATCGAATCAAGTTATAAAAATTATACCGTTCCATTTTTTAAAAAAGTACTTGTGTCTATATCTTATTTGATACCAGCGCTAAAAACATTAACTAAACAAAGACATATGTGCCCCTCGACGCTCTAATATTTTCCGGAAACCGCGTTTCAATATGTGTAACCATACACGAAATAAAATGAGTTTATGTATTACGTATCAGTTTTATTTCGATATTGATGAAATTTTGCTCACTTTAGCCTAAAAAAATTTGAAAGGTAAATCACTGTATACATAACATTTCGTAATATGACTTGAAAAAAAAAAAATATATATATATATATATATATATATAAGTTACGCTACTCGGAATGGCAGCGCATAAAATACGAACAAAGGAACAGACATAGACTTTTTATACATTAGATTAACAGCCTACCAGAAGAACCAAGGCTAGGTCTGACATTTACTACTATTCTATTAATTCTCTAAGCAGTGACTAGCAGAAGTAAGATACACATTCGGCTGCGGTAAGACTACTGCTCAACAAGACTGAAGCGTTGTCAGAAAAGAGTACATGATCTGCGCTTCCTACAGACACAGCTCTGCTGTAGTATGGGCGACAGGCGCATCGCACTGCACGAGTGAAGTGGCGCGACAACGTGAAACACGCTCCAGAATTTGTGGAAAACTCATAGAGAGTTCCGTTATTGAAAAATTACGGTTTTCACGGACCGCGGCATCGACTTTTTCGACAAGTTCGGCAGTCACTATGCTGTGTCTTCCACTTCGCTCTTCGTCGTGAACGTTAGTTCGGCCATTTGTAAATTTTATGACCCATTGACGCACTCCACCTTCAGTGATTATGTTGTCCCCATACACTTCACAAAGCTGCCGGTAGATTTCTATCGGTGTACAGTTTTTTGCAGTCAGAAACCTTATTACAGCACGCACTTCACACTTCGCGGCATTTTCAATTAACACTGACATTTCAAACTGTCACAGTAACTCAACGGAGTACAGCACGAACCTCTCACTAGCACGGCAGGATGCCGACTGAGCAGCGGAATGCCATGACACCAAGATGGCCGCGCTAGCCCCGCCCCTAACAGACACAAACGAAAACGTAATGTACTTTGTGGATAGCCCTCGTATTTTCCAAACTATCTTTGGAACTGAAGCTAAGAGGAGAGGAGCAGGAAGCTGAAAATGGTTAGTGGGTTCCACTACTTCATGTGAAAAGAAACTTCCTTGGCCTCTACAGAAAGAAAGGAAATTAACCAAGCTTCCAAATCAAACAAAGAATCAATGGAAACTAATAATGGTCATAGGAAAGAGGCTGCTCATCTCAAGTAGAAATAAAATTAAGCAGCCTGTGTTCCACTGTGATCTTCCCCCAGGCATCAGCATACGCTCGCGATAGTAAAAAAATGAAGGCAACGAAATAAGTCGTTGAAAGCCATGAAAATTCACAAATCTATGAAAGGGAGGGGGAAAGCGAATTCCTTTCAAGTGATCGGTAGCAGGCTTCAGTGTTACTGTTGTCGGGAGATGTACTCGTCACTTTTGATGACGCGGACATTTTCCTGAGAAACTGTTAGTTAACTGTTACTTAAAATGTAGAAAATTGGTATGTCAAAAAGTAACAAAAAATATACAACATAGCTTACATGTTTATTTTTCTTCTAGGCACTTCAGTGTCGAAAGGTATTCTCTTCCTTGGTTCTTACCTGAAACAAAAGAAAACAAATATTAATACTTCCATTCATTTTTCTCTGTCTCTCTCTACCTGTCTCTTTTTGTCACTATCTCTATTGCTCTCTATGTCTCTGTTTCTCTTCCTCTCACTACGTCTCTCTCTCGCACGCAGTTTGCCTCAGTTAAGGCTCAAAGAACTTCACTTCACGTTTTGACTTGGTAAAACAGAGCTGATTATATACAAGAATATGAAGCCCATGCAGCTCTCTTAGAATGAAATGATAATTAAATCAAGGCCCTAAGCTGTCGACAGACGTTGATATACATCAAACGAGACTCGAACCCGGGTCTCAGGATTCTTCATTATGCTCTATTAAATACCCTGCACAGAAGAAACGTAAGAGTGTGATTGTGCATATTAACCATTAATTCGTTTGAAAGTATTTCACTCTCCTATTATTGTGGAAAATCTATGTCTGTTGCCTGTTTGAAAAGGAAAAAGAACTGAATCCACGACGTTCTGTGGCTTTACATATCTGACTACTTTAATTTAGGATTTTAAATTCAAGTTTTATGCGCATTAATCAAATCAGTAGCGAAAAACTGGGAAAGTTATGTATTTCATGGTGTTAGAAATTACGTTAGAAACCATCCGCTAAGAGAACTGAGTGAAGGAAATAGAAAAAATGATAAAACTGTTATACAGCGGAATAATAGAGGTAGCTACATATTTGGCTCTCCTGCGAACCTTGTAAAACTAGCACTCCTGAAAGAAAGTATATTGCGGAGACATGGCTTAGCCACAGCCTGGGAGATGTTTCCAGAATGAGATTTTCACTCTGCAGCGGAGTGTGCGCTGATATGAAACTTCCTGGCAGAATAAAACTGTGTGCCCGACCGAGACTCGAACTCGGGACCTTTGCCTTTCGCGGGCAAGTGCTTTGCCAACTGAGCTACCCAAGCACGACTCACGCCCCGTCCTCACAGCTTTACTTCTGACAGTATCTCGTCTCCTACCTTCCAAACCCTACAGAAGCTGTCCTGCGAACCTTGCAGAACTAGCACTCCTGAAAGAAAGGATATTGCGGAGACATGGCTTAGCCACAGCCTGGGGGATGTTTCCAGAATGAGATTTTTGAGAGGCAGCAGGAAGGAAACATTGTACATTGTAATTTTTTTGTTTTTTGTTAGTAACAATATTTTATTTATTCATACTTATTCATTTAATGTCCCAAAAGAAAAATCAAATATAAAAAAGAAGGGAAAAAAACATAGGGCCGAAATGACATCCTCGTCACTTCACTGGGAGTAAATCCTATCCCTCGAAACAACGTAAACCTGGGACTCCCCACCGCTTCGGGGGGCTATGAAACATGCTGCCTAGAAAGTTCGCAAAATGCGTTTTATATTTAGAGTGACGTCGGATGATTTCGTGTTGTTCTAGTAGATAATGCCAATAGTCCATGCCCGATATCAAGGTCCGCGAGAGCACGTAGTGTGATGCGTGTCCTCCAATCCATCGGATTGCCGATGTTTTTTGTGAGGGGAAAAAGACGGCGTCAGGGAAAAATAAAGTGTCCGTCGTGATCGTGGATTCGTCGGTGCGTCGGAGGAGGGCAATGATGCGTTGCGTCAGCCGCCAAACATCCTTTGCCTCACCGCACTGCAGAGAATGTTCGTCGGTGTCCTGCATGCCACATATAAGGCAGAGCGGGGAATCTACCATGCGAATGTCGTACAATCGTTGGCGGTTGAGTGTCTTGCGGTTGATTAATGTATACCATGACGATCGCACTGCTGTGGTGAAGAGAGGTGTAACGACAGCTCGCCAAATCTGTCGCCAGTTTCGTGTTGGATATTTAAGTTCGACAAAATTGCTGCCATGATGACGCCGCAAGTATCGATATATCTCACGGGTAGTGGGGATTCTTGTAGAAGGTATCTGTAACTGAACATAACTAAAATAAACAAAAAATCGCACGACGTGAGAAAACGAGGGCGAGATTGTGCCACCGCCACCGGTGGTTCAAAGGACTTGGGAAGAAGCACATCCAGGATGGCCGACGTGATGGCGTGTTGCCGTTGATTCCAAGTTCGTAGCGTCGCTCGCAGGTATAGAGCTAGAGCCTTGTTCCGCACATCCGTGAGGTTAAGTCCTCCAGAATGGTGTGGGAGAGTTAAAGTCTTATTTGATCTTAAACAACATTCCTTGGTTGACATAGTATCCAAAGGCTGTCATTAATCTGTCAGCAATACCATGTGGCATTGACAGTACCTGTGCCAGGTGCGGCAGTCGCGAGGCCAGGTGAACATTAGTGTAGTCCACCCGTTGGAGCAGGTCGTGCGTTCGGAGTGAACTGTTGCGTATGTGCAGTCGGACGTGCTGGAGGAGACGTCGATAGCTCGCCGCCGCTGATTGCCGTACCGATCGGGTGAACAATACACCTAAGCATCGCAAGAAGTCCACCGTCGTAAGCGGACTGTGCAGTGCGTCCAGCCCTCGACCGATGTGCATGATCTTTGTTTTATTCATGTTGACCCTGCTTCCCGCAGCTACTCCGTACGTAGTAAGAAGGGTAACCACCTTACTTACTTCGTTCTCCAACCGGACGAGTATCATCAAGTCGTCGGCATATGCACGACACGTGAAGGAGCTCGCACGGAGTCGGACGCCTGTTAGAGTCCGTCTAAGAGTCTGCATCAATGGTTCGAGCGCTATTGTAAACAGTATCATCGACAAGGGACATCCTTGCGTAACTGAGCTGCAAACAGGAATCGTTCCTACCTCCCTGCCATTGACTCTCACCGTGGAAGACGCGCCGCGAAGGAGGCGCATGAGGACAGTAATAAAATCCTGTGGTATCGCCATGCGTCGCATGGTCGAGTCAAGGAAATCATGGTTGATCCTGTCAAAGGCACGATCAAAATCCACCGATACGAACGCCACTCGCATGCGACAAGCTTCCGTCAGGGAAATTAAGTCACGGTACTCGCCGAGGATAGAATGTATGTTGCTCCGAACCCCTAGACAAGCCTGGTCTGGTGGTATTGTCTTGGATATTACAATCTTGAGCCTTGCCGCCAACATTCGCGCAAAGATCTTATAGTCAGTACTGAGCATCGTGAGCGGTCTAAATTGATGGGCGCTGACACTAGCTGTCGATTTCGGTATTGGTATAAGCAGTCCCACCATGAACTGCGACGGAACGTCCGTGTCAGGGTTCAATAACTCATTATACATCAATACCAACTGTGACATCATTAAAGCTGCAAATTCGCGATAAAATTCGAGTGTCGACCCATCTGGCCCAGGGGATTTATGCACTGCACCCTTCGCGAGTGCGCCCCGGATGTCATCTTCCGTTAGGGGTTCCATTAGCGCCTCTGCATCCGGACCATCCACCTCCGTTTGCATCTGTCGCAAAATTTCTTCTCCTGTCCGATTGTCCGTCGGCGTCCCAGTGAAAAGGAGGCGGTAATGCTCCAGAAACTCAGCAGCAATGTCCTGTTGTGACGTCAAGGGCCGACCATCGTCATCATGGAGCACTGTGATTAGGGATAGGTGATTACGCGCATGCCCCTTGGACACATGATGCATGCTAATACGTTCTCCATCGACGTTGTCCAAGCACCGAGCACGGATCGAAAGTCCCTCCAGTCGACGTCTCGTGATCGATAAAATGCAGTCCTCAGTGCGATGGATTTCCGCTTGACGCTCGGGCGATGGGGCCCTGGAGGACAGGTCGCGGAGCACCATGTAGTAATAATCAAGTGTATCTCAGTGCCATTTCGCTTTCTCCTTGCCATACGTTATGAGAGCTCTTCGTATCGCCGGTTTTGCACATTGTAGCCACCACGAAAGAACCGTACGGTGCAGCGGCAGACGGCGAGTGCAAGTCTGCCATGTTTCTTCGATCCGCTGGCGACATTCGAGATCCACCAATAAGGATGAATTAAGTTTCCAGGAACTACGACTCCGCCAGACCCGCTGCCGTGGGAGGGTTAGCGTGCAGAAATATGCAAGGTGATCCGTAAAAGCTGTGGGCCAACGTTCAGCAGCCAACACGTGATCTCTTAATCCGTCAGAAACATAAATCCGATCCAGCCTGCTCGGCGAATGGCTAGTAAAATACGTGTAGCCCTATCGCTGCCCATGGATCTTTTCCCACGTGTCCATTAGGGCCATGTCCCGGCAGATCGTGTTCAATGCGTGGCAGGAGCTGAAATTTGGAGTTTGATCCTTCGGTGTGAGTACACAGTTAAAATCCCCCCCTACCAAGATGTGGTCGTACCTCCCATGGAATAGGGGGGCAATCTCCTCCGAGTAGAACCGTGCATGCGCCTGTCGATTGTCAGATCCGGAGGGTGCATAGGTTTTGACGATACGAATGCCGTTGACTGTCATAGCCAAACCCCGAGCCGAAGGAAGGTAATCGAGGTCACACATCGGAATCCCTTCCCGGACTAGTATCGCTGTGCCACGTCCTCCATCTGGAGTCGGCGCTAGATAAGTGTTGTATCCATGCACGTCGAGAAAAGCAGCATTGCAGGTTTCCTGCATCAGCAGAATATCAACGTCTGTGGCGTAAATCATGTCCCGGAGAAGTTGCATCTTTGCAGGTGAACGTGCGGTGTTAATGTTCACTGTGCCCACCTTATATGTTTGGTTCGTTGTCGTTGTCATGCTCGTGTCATGTCATTGAGAACTCCAAGGGCTTTAGTCCACTATTCGTGCTCAGAGGGGTGCCCGCTAACGGGTTGCCCTCCTTTGTTGTCGTTCCGTGGTGTGCATCCTGTATGTGAGTGGTCATCATTTGGGTGTGGCAATTCCTGTATGTCTTCGACTGGTTCCGCCCAGTCGCAGCGGTCATCTATCCGAGAAACGTCCTCTGATGTATTTCGACGGGGCTGCCGGGACATAGGTGTCGCTGACTCCTTCGTCGGCAGCGCTGGGTCAGTCGGTGTCAATGAAGAGGGACCATCTGAAAGGCAGGACATCCGGTCACCATCTGACGGAATCCTGTCAGCGTCCTCTAAAGGCACGTGTTCTGTGTCAGACAGTTCTTCGGCTAGGATACCTTCCGTGTCCCCTAGGCTATGGGGGGACGTGTCACCCGAACTATGGCGACGCTTTTTGCGACGCTTTGGCGATCGCTGTTTGCGTACCTGCCCTCTGCTGCCTCACTGTGTTCGTCGATCGTTCGTTGGTCTGTTGCCGGCGCCACTGTCTCGACCTCTACTTCCACGCCGCGTGCTACACGTGTGTTTTCGGAAGGTTCCTCCCTCAACTGACGTGACGTGGGTGTAGGGACATTCTCCTAGTCATCTCCATGCTCCCGTACCTCGGTCTGCTCTTGCATAAACACGTCCTTGTCACGCTCCGAACTTGGCAACACCTCCCGGCGGGCCACCGAAACGTACGTCATCGGCAGTTGCGTGGGAACTTCTCGCTGTGACGCTTCTCCACGTGGGAGTTGCACGACGCGGCGTTGGATGCACTCCGAGCGGATATGTCCTTCTCCACCACAGCCAGAACAGGTGCGTGGCTGGCCATCGTAAATCACAATAGCTCGACATCCTCCAATGTATAAATAAGAAGGGATATGTTTAGTAAGGACGATCCGCACCTGTCGGACGCCGTTTAGCACAGGATAGGTGATAAAACTTGCCCAGCGTTCAGGCGTATGGCTAAGTACCGTTCCATATGCTCGCAGCGATTCAGTAACCATCGATTCTGGCACCTCAAACGGCAATTCAAAGATCCGAATGACCCTCACACACAATCCTCCGCCGCTCGTGGTCTCGCGGTAGCGTTCTCGCTTCCCGAGCACGGGGTCCCGGGTTCGATTCCCGGCGGGGTCAGGGATTTTCACCTGCCTCGAGATGACTGGGTGTTTGTGTTGTCCTCATCATTTCATCATCATCCAGGAAAGTGGCGAAATTGGACTGAGCAAAGATTGGGAAAATTGTACGGGCGCTGATAACCACGCAGTTGAGCGCCCCACAAACCAAACATCATCACACACACAATCCTGAAGGAGCTACTGTGACATCGCTGATATGGCCATCAGAATGTCGAAATTTAAATTCTCTTTGAGCAGCGGAGAGAGTTCTTTTACACGCAGCTTCATCGGTCATCTTTACGTACATTGTGCTGCTTACAATGGACAGGTGTATTCCAATGATGTCTTCAGCAGGTAAACGAACTTCTTCCCTCAAAAAAACGCTCTATTTCGAAAGCTTTTGGTCTGGCAAATTCGTTGTCGAACGTAAATTGGAGCGTAGTCTTTCGAAAATTGTGTGCCATGGCAATCGAGTCAGACAACAACACACCGTCCACGCGCGCCCGCGGCCGGGACAGAAGGTCCGTGCCGCGCCACCGCCTGAAGCAGACTTGACAACTGAGCTACCCAAGCACGACTCACGCCCCCTCCTCACAGCTTTACTTCTGACAGTATCTCGTCTCCTACCTTCCAAACTTTACAGAAGCTCTCCTGCGAACCTTGCCAAACTAGCACTCCTGGAAGAAAGGATATTGCGGAGAGATGGCTTAGCCACAGCCTGGGGGATGTTTCCAGAATGAGATTTTTACTCTTTAGCGGAGTGTGCACTGACATGAAACTTCCTGACAGATTAAAACTGTGTGCCGGACCGAGACTCGAACTCGATACCTTTGCCTTTCGCGGGCAAGTTCTCTGCCAGCAGAGCTACCCATGCACAACACACGCCCCGGCCTCGTAGCTTTGCTTCTGCCAGTATCTCGTCCCCCACCGTCCAAACTTTACAGAAGCTCGCCTGCGAATCTTGCAGAACTAGGACTCCTGAAAGAAAGGGTATTGCGGAGCATGGCTTAGCCACAGCCTGGGGGATGTTTCCTGAATGAGATTTTTACTCTGTAGCGGAGTGTGCGCTGATATGAAACTTCCTGACAGATTAAAACTGTGTGCCGGACCGAGACTCGAACCTGGGACCTTTGCCTTTCGCGGGCAAGTGCTCTGCCAACTGAGCTACACAAGTACGACTCACGCCCCGGCCCTGAAGCTTAACTTCTGCCAGTATCTCGTCTCCTACCGTCCAAACTTTACAGAAGCTTTCCTGCGAACCTTGCAGAACTAGCACTCCATAAAGAATGGATATTGCGGAGACATGGCTTAGCCACAGCCTGGGGGATGTTTCCAGAATGAGCTTTTTACTCTGTAGCGGAGTGTGCGCTGATATGAAACTTCCTGACAGATTAAAACTGTGTGCCGAACCGAGAGTCGAATTCGGGACCTTTGCCTTTCGCGGGCAAGGGCTCCGCCAACTGAGCTACCCAAGCACGACTCACACCCCGGCTTCGAAGCTTTACTTCTGCCAGTATCTCGTCTCCCACCGTCCAAACTTTACAGAAGCTCTCATGCGTACCTCGCAGAACTAGGACTCCTGAAAGAAAGGGTATTGCGGAGCATGGCTTAGCCACAGCCTGAGGGATGTTTCCCCAGCTTCGTCCGTAGTTCTATCACTTCTACCGGTATCCGATTATACAGACGGCAACTTTATAATATTTAAACTACCAAGCACCATCAATGGCACTCAGGTATTGCCATACATCCTCTCCTATCACTTACAGCTTTCGATGGTTTCGGTCTTTGGTCTCTCAAAATATGCGGCCTTGAAGATAGAGAGAGTTTTTTTACTTGTTTATTCTTATGGCTCACAAATTACAGATATATAAGATTAGTAATACTATATACAACAAGAATATGAAAATACAAAACTACGTATAGAAGTAGCTAAATGTCAATATCTAGGTTCCGAACCCATATAAGAACCATATCATCAGCTTTCATGGGGTCGCTCCAACTCCTCTGGTAGGAACGCAAGGGGCATTGATCTGTAATGTCCTTGATTATCTGTTTCGCAGCCCCAGTCACAAAATGGAGACTCTGTAGCACTCCATTTGTAAAGGGAGTCTGCTCATCGTCCATGCCCAGTGCGAGCTCTATTCAATTTGACCCATAGTTTCCTGTCGAGTTCTGTGCCAGCAGTTTGCTTCCGTAGTGGAGTACTACTCGTGCACTCCGGGTAACGCTAAATGGGTTAGAACGAAAAGGCAGCCAGACCAGATATTGATTTTCCTGGCTGCAGAGATGCAGAAAAATCAAGAAAGACGGTTAAATCTTTTCGAATGTAAATTACATTGAATCCTTTCGTTGTGGCTACCCAGTATGAAAGACGGTGTGTGACTAGGGACCATATTACTTGTTTGCAGGATAAATAGACTGTCTCAAGACTGACTGAATGGTACTGTCGTTAAGCACACATCTCTGTATACTTGTGCTTAGGAACCAGGGCGTAGATCGGTTTAGACACACGGCAAAACTCAATAACCGGCTACTTATTTCATGTTGCCACCCTTTTCACCGACATGATTGGCATTATAATTGAGTGAACTGTAATTATTAAGATGAATATCAAATAACTAAGGGAAGTTTTAAAAGAAGTCGTTGGTAAAAAATGTAAATGGTTACTCTAATGTGGTAAACAATGACGCTTGTCAGAGAAGAGTTAAAATTAGATCTTACTTAAGTACTGCTAGTGAGTTTGCAATAAATGAGCAAAGCTTTTGGTAGCCCTCTCAGGACGTACGCGAGCGCTATAAATAGGCGAATGCCGGCAGTTTTGCGATCTGACGGTACGTCTACGTACAGTCCCTATTACGCACGCCCTCCACAAGTGCAGGCTGGTAAGCCCGAATGGCCGGACTCAGATGGTGGTGGCATCTGTTAGCGAAGCGTGCTGGCTTTATTGAACTATAAATCGTGTCTCACATGTTTGTGAGCAGAGTACAGCGAGAGGCGGCGGTGTGGACAGGGAGGGCAGCTGCAGAGTGTCGGATGGACGCGGTCAGGAGCGTATCTCGTGCCTAAGTGAGGGCACTAGACTGCCCCAAAGTACACAGTCTATGGCAAGCAGGCCATTGTGCGCATGATTAGGATGCATGTTGTTCCTGTAGTGTGTTGTAGGTTGTAGGGTACTGTTTCCAGCCTGCTTCACGGAAACTTTGGCAGCCTGGAAAATACACTGTGCAGACATGGAGGTCGAACAAGGCTTACGAACAAAACTGTGTCACACGACACAATGGTAGTATTTAAGTTAAAATTTTCAGCCGGTTATCTTACTCAATGAGACTGAAATTTTTTTAAAGGTATAGCTGATTTCAAATGTACATCGATTGGCCGGCATTTCCTCAAACTCAAAATTTTATTCCTACAAGCTCTTGTGTTATAAGCCGATACCAAGAGCAATCAAACAAGTACAATGGCACGAATCCTGAGGTGGAAAGCTCCTCTCACGTCTCTTTTAATGTATTTTGAAAAATAGGTATGTTGAAAATTGTCAGTTATGGAGAGGTACCATACCACATAAATCAGACGATACTAATAGATAAATGTTCTGGAAATAAACACATTTGTTTACGTAACTTAAAATGTAAGTGATCCTTGTTCTGGAAATGAACTACCAGAACAAAGTACATCCTCTAGCAGCGGCTACTACAGCTATTACGCCACGGTATGCGTCGTTCAGTGACCATGACCTTGATGCAGTGCTTATGTAAAGAGACCAGGCAGCTTGTCCGAGACACGGTGCGCCTGAGGCTACTTCTGGTGCCAGAACGTTCCACGATCTCATTTTGTTTTCTTATTTAGCTCAACATTAAAACGTGCTTAGGCTGGTTACAGCACGTGTACAGGTAGTTTCTAGTCACACTGATTTCGTTCAAAGTAGGCCAAATTGTCTCACAATAGTTGCTACAGCCTAACATTAAGTGCCAAGGCGGGTACCTAATATCTCTTTAAGTTTTTCGATAAACTTCGCTAATGGATTGAAAGGTTATGTTGATTTCGTACGCCCTCCATAATTTTTTGCATTTATTACGAACTTCTTTAACATCTTTACTAAATATATATATGTCTATCACGTGCCAAAGCTAGGGACCGAATACTGTTCGGCATTTTATTTAATTTCCTTACTCAGTTATTGGCCCCATCACCTTCATTCCCTTTCATATTTCAAGTCCTTGTTTTGTCTCCTGAATAAAATGGGTACATGTCGGCTAAGTTGTACGTTAGACCCAGTTCCTCTTACTGTTTCTTAGGCTTATTTTTGATGACCAAATATTCTCTCCATCTGTGGTTCGTCACATGTGTATTATGTCGTTTATTTCTGTTGCTACGTATTTATTTTGTGCGTAAGTGAAATGAAGGTGTAATAATGAAGCAGAAGATATAAGTGGCGAGTACTTCGGGAAGGCGGGAAGGGTTGGGTAGGAAAGGGGGGTGGGAGATAAACACAAAGATGAATCAACAGAGAATGCAAATTAGGTGAAGAAGGGAGATTGTATTCGCAAAAAAGATGTAGATGATGTTGGGAGGAAGCAGAGCTGTAAAGGAGTGCAGTGTAGGAGATAGAGAGTGAGAGAAAATGAAAGGCTTGTAAGCAAAAGGCTTATAGGTGATTTTTTCAATGGTTTTGTGTAATGTCTGGTTTCAAATATCTGGTATTTAAGTAGCTGTCTGCTGTGTGATAGTTCTTTGTGTATGTGGAAATCTTGAAAAGTGATGTCTGCTTGAAAAATGTCATCTTGAAAAATGATGTGCGTCAGTTTTTACTGATCCTTACCATGCTCATATCATTTTGTGCTGTACTTGGCCTATGATATTCTTGTTGTAGTTCCTGATTTGCTCTGATTTGCTTTTTATATCTTGTGTCAAATGTCCTACGGGCCACATCAACATAGATTTTTTCTCAGGCTTTGCAACCCATCTGGAAGATACCAAACTGTTGGTATTTGTCTGTCTTTCGTTTTAGTTCTCGTAATTATTTCTGTATTGTATTATTCGTGTGTAAGCTATGATTGTATCCTGTTTCTTGAATATATTACCGATTTTGTATATGACTTTATTGTGATATGTCACCGTACGGCATTTTCTAGTGACTGTACTGCTTTTATGTGTTGGTTTGGTTTGGTTTGGTTTGGTTTGCTTGTTTCGTCGTTTGTGTCCTTATCTTACTATTGAATCTACCTGTTAACATTTCGTTGTACCCGTTTTAATACTGTCGGCTTTATGGTAGCTAACACTTTTTGGTAACCAAAATGTCTTGGTGAGTCTTATCAAATCTGTTTAGCATGTATCTGAAACTGGACACTCCATTGCTAATGACAGTTTACTTATCTTACGAGTAAATGAACTTCCTGTCAAAGACAGTTAATTATACGACACTGTGAAACTTAAATACCTGGTATGTACCGATCTTGCCGTCGGATGAAATGGAGGCAATGTAGCATAAAGAATTTGCCATAAGCTTCGGCCCTTGTATCCCTGATATAGCAATAGCACAGGGTGTGACCATACTTCATAAAATTCATGTAAAGTTAAAAGTTTGTTGCTTGTTGTAGGGGCTAAGTGTCCTGAAATGACAGTCTCGTAAAATAATACACATTGTGTTTCTAGTTTCAGCCACAAGAAGGAGCACTTTATGGCACAACTTACGTTCTTGTGTTAGTGACACTGTTACACAAGACATGGTGAGACCGTTGGCCTGGAAATTTACGTTTTATATGAGGAATCCGTCCACGTCGGGTTTTAGAAGCTGTGGTAATTGTTCTTCTGTGTGATAATACGCTTGGATCGTTTGATTTATAGTATTTTTTTGCATAGAAGGTTCGTAAACGCTCCCTTTAAAAACACTTTAAAATATTTGTGGGTATAAAGCTCTACGTTTTTATGAGCAGCGCCCGGAATGCTATAACCGTTGGTAAGATGACATACCATTGATGGGGGTAATATAACGTAGATATGTCATTTTACACACACCTCTCGTTTCTGTTTATGCTAATACACATGTAGTTAATTATTATTGTTATTATTATTATTATTATTATTATTATTTCTTTCTTTTCTCTGACGTTATGTCTGGTCTAAAATGGAAAGTGACGTGGACCTTGATCAAGCGTGACTTCCTTTTAACTGTACGGTATATGTTATACTGCATTTAGGAACTTTCGGGTGATTGAACATGTATCAATAATTACGAATTTCTGTAATTGTATATATAAGTTTGGAAGTAGCTGTATTGCATTGATGTACTGGTGGATATTGTGTGGTATGACTCCTGTAGTTGATAGTATAATTGGTATAATGTCAACTTTATCCTGATGCCACATGTCCTTGACTTTCTCAGCCAGTTGGATGTATTTTTCAATTTTTTCTCTTGTTTTCTTTTGTATATTTGTTGTATTGGGTATGGATATTTCGATTAGTTGTGTTAATTTCTTCTTTTTATTGGTGAGTATGATGTCAGGTTTGTTATGTGGTGTTGTTTTATCTGATATAATGGTTCTGTTCCAGTATAATTTGTATTCATCATTCTCCAGTACATTTTGTGGTGCATACTCGTATGTGGGAACGTGTTGTTTTATAAGTTTATTTTGTAAGGCAAGCTGTTGATGTATTATTTTTGCTACATTGTCATGTCTTCTGGGGTATTCTGTATTTGCTAGTATTGAACATCCGCTTGTGATGTGATCTACTGTTTCTATTTGTTGTTTGCAAAGTCTGCGTTTATCTGTTGTAGTATTGGGATCTTTAATAATATGCTTGCTGTAATATCTGGTGTTTATTGTTTGATCCTGTATTGCAATCATGAATCCTTCCGTCTCACTGTATATATTGCATTTTCTTAGCCATGCATTGGATGCGTCTTGATCGATGTGTGGCTGTGTTAGATGATACGGGTGCTTGCCATGTAGTGTTTTCTTTTTCCGATTTACTTTCTTCGTATCTGTTGATGTTATGTGATCTAAAGGGTTGTAGAAGTGGTTATGAAATTGCAGTGGTGTAGCCGATGTATTTATATGAGTGATTGCTTTGTGTGTTTTGCTAGTTTCTGCTCGTTCTAGAAAGAATTTTCTTAAATTGTCTACCTGTCCATAATGTAGGTTTTTTTATGTCGATAAATCCCCTTCCTCCTTCCTTTCTGCTTAATGTGAATCTTTCAGTTGCTGAATGTATGTGATGTATTCTATATTTGTGGCATTGTGATCGTGTAAGTGTATTGAGTGCTTCTAGGTCTGTGTTACTCCATTTCACTACTCCAAATGAGTTGGTCAATATTGGTATAGCATAAGTATTTATAGCTTTTGTCTTGTTTCTTGCTGTCAATTCTGTTTTCAGTATTTTTGTTAGTCTTTGTCTATATTTTTCTTTTAGTTCTTCTTTAATACTTGTGTTATCTATTCCTATTTTTTGTCTGTATCCTAGATATTTATAGGCATCTGTTTTTTCCGTCGCTTATATGCAGTCGCTGTGGTTATCCAATATGTAATCTTCCTGTTTAGTGTGTTTTCCCTTGACTATGCTATTTTTCTTACATTTGTCTGTTCCAAAAGCAATATTTATATCATTGCTGAATACTTCTGTTATCTTTAGTAATTGGTTGAGTTGTTGATTTGTTGCTGCCAGTAGTTTTAGATCATCCATGTATAGCAAATGTGTGATTTTGTGTGGGTATGTTCCAGTAATATTGTATCCATAATTTGTATTATTTAGCATGTTGGATAGTGGGTTCAGAGCAAGGCAGAACGAGAAAGGACTTAATGAGTCTCCTTGGTATATTCCACGCTTAATATGTATTGGCTGTGATGTGATATTATTTGAATTTGTTTGGATATTAAGTGTGGTTTTCCAATTTTTCATTACTATGTTTAGGAACTGTATCAATTTAGGATCTACTTTGTATATTTCCAATATTTTTAGTAACCATGAGTGGGGTACACTATCAAAAGCTTTTTGGTAATCAATGTATGCGTAGTGTAGCGACCTTTGTTTAGTTTTAGCTTGATATTATTGTTATTATTATTATTATTATTATTATTTATAATGGTTGGAAATTGTAGGAGGTTCAGTAATCAACAGTCATGGGGTTCAGAGAGCATGTAGAAGTCTATTAATGATGTTAATAACAAGGAAATGAGCTGGCAGCATACCTCAAAAACATTAGGTGTTCCTGAACGAACCTTAAGACGGAAGGTACGAGGCACCAATAAGCAAGATGTAGGAGTTGATAAAAGGTTTACGTCGGTTCCAGCAAAAACTTCAAACAGAGCAAGGAATCGAGCTATTACAGCAAATTTAAGAGTTTTGAGCCATGTACAAACATCAAAAAACGTTTTGCATCACCTCGGTTCCGACAGTTCCGGAATCTTTACAGAAAACTGGAATAGAGATGAACGTAAACATCACCTCCACCCTTTTTATTGCTCATAAAAACCACACATTGCTATTGCATGTTGTACCACCATACAGCGAGACCTTCAGAGGTCGTGGTCCAGATTACTGTACACACCGGTACCTCTAATACCCAGCAGCACGTCCTCTTGCCTTGATGCATGTCTGTATTTGTCGAAGCATACTTTCCACAAGTTCAGCAAGGCACTGTTGGTCCAGATTGTCCCATTCCGGAACGGCGATTCGGCGTAGGTCCACCAGAGTGGTTGATGGGTCACGTCGTCCATAAACAGCACTTTTCAATCTATCCCTGCCATGTTCGATAGGGTTCATGTCTCGAAAACATGCTGGCCACTTTAGTCGAGCGATGTCGTTATCCTGAAGGGGGCCCATCTGTACAGCGCTGCATGCTGTCGTAGATGCAAAGATGGACCTCGACATGGACGTCGGGAACGATGGCATTCACGTATCGTACAGCCGTTACGGCGTCTTCCATGACCACTAGTGACGTACGTCGGTCCCACATAATGGCACCCAAAACAGCAGGGAACCTCCACTTTGTTGCACTCGCTGGAGAGTGTGTCTAAGGCGTTCAGCCTAACCGTGTTGCCTCCAAACACGTCTCCAACGATTGTCAGGTTGAAGGCATGTGCGACACTCATCGGTGATGAGAACGTGATGCCAATCCCGAGTTCTCCATTCGGCATGTTGTAGGGCCCATCTGTAACGCGCTGCATGGTGTCGTAGTGTCAAAGATGGACCTCGCCATGGACGTCGGGAGTGAAGTTGTGCATCATGAAGCCTACTTCGCACTGTTGATTCGTAACACGACGTCCTGTGGCTGCACGAAAAGCATTATTCAACATGGTGGCGTTTCTGTCAGGTTACCTCCGAGCCATAATCCATAGGTAGCCGTCATCCACTGCAGTAGTAGACTTTGGGCGGCCTGAGCGAGGCATTTCATCGACAGTCTCTCTCTCTCTCACTATCTCCTCCATGTCCCAACAACATCGGTTTGGTTCACTCCAGATGCCTAGACACTTCCCCTGTTGAGAGCCCATCCTGGCACAAAGTAACAATGCTGACGCGATCAAACTGCGGAATTGACCGTCTAGGCTTGGTTGAGCTACAGATCATCGATCAATCCCTAGAGTGTGTACACGGTGGAAAAAAATCACCCTGTTTACAGGGTACCTCTTTGCTAGTGGAATAAGTGGAACTGATCGGGTGTGGGACCCACTCCGTCTAATAGACGCTGCTAATGCGTGGTTGTTTACATCTTTCGGTGGGTTTAGTGACATGTCTGAACAGTCATGGGGACTGTGTCTGTGATACAGTCAACATCTATCTTCAGGAGTTCTGGGAACCGGGGTGTTGCAAAACTTTTTTTCGTGTGTGTGTTAGGACTTATATTGAGTTAAATGAGGAAACTGGCGTTTAGGTTTGAAACTGACAATCGATTCAGCAAGCAGACATTGATGGCAGGTAAATACCCTTTTAATTTAATCAAAAAAAGAATAAGCACTTATGAGTCTACCTAAAAGTCGAAAACCACACTTTTTTAATATTTATATGTAATGGTCTGGAATAAAAGTGAATATCTATAGAAGACAGATCTCATTTTACCCGATTCTCATGACATGGCATTATGTAAGTTTTCTAATAATACACAGTAATAAGCATATGAGGTGTAGCATAGTTTTCTTTCGTGAATCAATGTTAAGTTTTACAAAAAATAAATCTTATAATTCAAAAACTGTGCCCACAGTACAGTTTTTCTATTACGGTGTGCCGTTTTAGGACATCTTCTCCTACCGCTCTATGGAATGGAGAGCTCCTCGAAGGACCGGAAACACTTCGCGTAGAAACAAACAAGACTTCGTTACCGACGTCTGCAGTCGGGCCTCTCCCTTCTTCCCTGCTCTCTTTTTAAGGGTGAGCTTTTTTTCTTTGCAACTTTCCTGTTTTATTTTCTCTTTTGTGCTGAATGTAAGAAGGCGATATTTCTCGAGAAACGACAGCAATCGTGAGTTCCTCTGTTTCTTGGAGTATGCCTCGTATTGCTTCTAGCGTTTACCTTGTCGAGGCGCAGTGAGCTAAGTTTCCCAAGAGGGAAAGAAAACGGAATGATAAATGAACATGAAGTGGTATGAATGAAGAAGACTCTTCTTGATCTGGTTCAGAGAAACTACGAACTTCCGACATTAACGCGGTCATATAGACAGTATAACTGTGTTTTTCCTGATTCTAGGAAAAGCGAAGTTGGGTAATATATTTATAGAATATTAAAGGCCCAATTATTACACTAAAAATTTTATTGACAAAAAGTATTAGATGATAATTGGGCAACGTAACTAGATCGTTAGATATATGGGATGCCTTCCATGCCGTGAAGGTAATTACAGCATGCAACAATGAGTATAAATCACCACTTCGTCTGACGTTCATAGAATCTGAGAACCTATTTGACTCAATCTGTCATTAATAGTCATTTAGAAACAACCCTTTAGATTCATCCTATGCGTTTAGCCTTAATAATATAAAATTCTGTTCTGTATCTTCCGGTACACATCATCAAAACAGTTGGCAACTTAGAATGGAAAGAGACTCGAGTAATCAGATGAGATATCATCAAAAAATATTCCCAGCGTCTCTAGAAGAATTTTTGAGTTTCTTTACCTCTCAAAGAAGAAAAAAGAAAAGAAATACGTATTTTGGGAACATACTTAAGGCGGAGGGAATCTTTCAATCATCGGGCAGTGTTCTGTTGCAGAAACTTCATACCAATTTATAATTCTGTGCCACAGTGAGACTTGGACTGTGAATGCAGCGGCTTGTCTTTCAAAATTCAAGAAAATGTTTCCTGTACACAGGGGGATTTTTTCCACCGTGTACAAACTCTAGGGATTGATCGATGAGAGGATACGGAACAAACAAGGTCTAATAACTTATATCCGGATGTGCATGGTTTCCATGGTTGAGCTACTTACTCAATCATACTTTGTTACAAATACTGCGGTCTATTATTCGATGTACAATGCAGCCACAGTTACAGCATTCATGGTTTCCTCCTTGAGGGTGGTTCTGGTTCTCATCGTCAGTCCGTAGCGCCCTCTCCTGCCATAGTAATTGGTAACTTTGTGTTCGTTTCACTTCTCTTACTAACTCACCTGGTAGTGGATGTGATACAGCGTTGTACACAAGGGTTCGTATTCGAATCGAGAGCTTGCCGACGTGGTGTCTACTTACGGAAAGGTAAATGATGGCAACGGGCAGGAGGCAGCTAGGTTGTATCAGGAGACCTACCCAACAACCACAGCATTTAATATTTGCAACAGTGTTGTGCCCTTTGTCTTAGACATGGTACAATGGCATGTGCGGCTGGAAGTCACGATCTTACCAATCACACTTACCCTTCCTCCCCTATACTCTACTTCATATAAAAAAACTTTTGCTGTCGCAAGTTACAAGCTTCATTGCTTCAGAGGTGGCACAATGTGTTTGGGGAAATAATTCTGTTTCTCACGAGCGCTTTGTCGCTCACTGACACAATGATTTTCGCATCTAATTTTCTTTTCTTTTCTCGAAGATCGATAACAACACCTTAGCCTCCTTCTGGGCTCAACGTCTTTTTTGTTATAGAGACACATTGACTCGGCTTTTGAGGCTGAAATGGGAAATATAGGTACACATAACAGAAACGAGACATCGTCGCTGCTGTCCCGATATCAGTTGATGTGTAGAGTAACATTATGAAACAATGTGTCTGTAGTGTGTTCTGTGGCTGGCAGTGAGAAATGAATGAACAATGTGGCACTAGCCCTTTACTTTTTAAATAACTTATTTTTAAAACAGTATCGTACACTAGGGACAAACTGAAAGAGGTAGGAATGTTTTAACAGACTGGCCTTGTGTTCGGCAGGAAGGAGACTCCACTCTCTCGTCAGCCATCCTGATTCAGCTTTTCTGCGGTTTCCCTAAATTACTTCAGGCAAATGAAGGGATGGCTTCTAATACAAAAATACGCCAGACTCCCTGATGTGTGTGTGTTGTGTATATTATTTTTGTTGTTCTTAAGTTGTAATAAGAAACCATGTCCAATACCGTTGTAAAAGTGATCTATGGATGAATAAAAATACTACCATTTATGTCAAACGGGAATTTCCTTTACAGTGAGTACGGGTCATAAGTACACTATATGTCATGAGTATTTCATTGACGTTACTCTGTATTCTCATTAAGAAATACACTTTCACTTACAGTAAGCTCCCATTTATTTGTTTGAGATATATTGTCCTAGATTAAAAATTTTTTCCGTCATCTGGTCATGACCAAAATTTTCGTGAGGTTGTAAGGAAAATGTTGCAGCTGGATATCGCCCCTCAAGTGTAACAAATTGGTCTCTTTCCAACCCACTAGTAGTGCACCTGGCATTTTTCCGTAAAGTCCGTGATCTGACAGTGGGTCACTACTTGAAAATGCACGTGCCTGATTGAGCTTCTTGACGAAGTTATGGTTATGAGTTGGAGAAAACATTATAGTAGGCGATAATGTGGCGGCAATGGGGTACTCAGTTTGCCTTCATCGAGGTGATCCACACACATAGTGTAAAAACTGTGTGTGGACCACTGCCACTGCCACTGCCACATTATTCCCTACGATAGTGTTTTCTGCAACTCATAACCACAACTTCGTCAAGAAGCTCAATCAGGCACGTGCATTAGTTTTTGACTTGATTCTAGACCATTTCAGGTCAAATATAATAATCTTGAATAATGACCATCTAATTTATATGGCCCATATTGCCGGATGCTAGAGATTAGATATAGACTTGTTCATAAGTTCAATCATGACAATTTGTGTGCTAAGTCAATAGGATTTTCATGCATTGTAACCATAGCTAAGCAAGTGCTTAACAATTACGTCTTAAAAAAATTTTCTATGCCTAGTCGTAGTAATGACGATGTTGGCTTTATATTAATCTTCCCACTCCCAAGTTCTTTTTAGGTGATTAAACTTCATGCTTATGCACAAAAATTTTTCTAGATAGGCCATACCTTGTAAGCACATGATGTGTTCCTCATATCATGACCAATGAGTAGTGCGGGATTAGCCGAGAGGTCCAAGGCGCTGCAGTCATGGACCGTGCCGCTGGTCCCGGTGGAGGTCCGAGACCTCCCTCGGGCGTGGGTGTGTGTGTTTGTCTTTAGGATAATTTGGGTTAAGTAGTGTGTAAGCTTATGGACTGATGAACTTAGCTGTTCAGTCCCATAACATTTCACACACACTTGAACTTTTTTTTTTGACCAATGAATACGTCATATATGTTAAGACAATCGATCTAAGTACGCTCTGTACACGTTAACATATATGCCCTTTTCCTTAGCTATACCTTTTATTTCACTTTACTAGTAAATTCAAGGTCAGGAGTTAAGTTGACGTCTTGTGCCAACAAGTAACTATCATACAGTTTATGTGCAGGCGCAAGGTATTGTGTCCGCCTAAGCGGGCCTCATGACGCTACGGTCAGTTCCAGTCCAGCGCTCGTGGATGCCGCATCGCTGTCGCAAAGTAGGACCGAGGCAGTGCCAGATAAGTTTTACAAAAAAAAATGGCTCTGAGCACAATGGGACTTAACTTCTAAGGTCATTAGTCCCGTAGAACTTGGAACTACTTTGACCTAACTAAACTAAGGACATCACACACATACATGCCCGAGGCAGGATTCGAACCTGCGACCGTAGCAGTCGCGCGGTTCCAGACTGCAGCGCCTAGAACCGCTCGGCCACCCCGGTCGGCTAAGTTTTACATTCTGACGATAACTTATGGTTTTGTAGTTTTAGCCTGACGATGTCCACTATGGACAAACGATAGATACTGTTATTCTGAAGACGGTTTGGTTATCCAGACTGAAACCTAGGTAAATTTCTAGGTAAACCGTGCAACTGAGGCAGTTTACTATTAAAATTAAAATTAATATCGTACGAATTTTTGGTACGAAGTCTCATTTGTAGATTGACAGCATTTTCCTATTATTGTACCAAACAGAAGTTTACCACCTGTTTTAATGGTTCAAATGGCTCTGAGCACTATGGGAGTCAACATCTTAGGTCATAAGTCCCCTAGAACTTAGAACTACTTAAACCTAACTAACCTAAGGACATCACACACACCCATGCCCACCTGTTTTACTCAAGGCAAAGACTCTGTGATCGTTCCAATTCACGTCCCTGCGAAGTGTCACACCCAGGTTTTTGTATGAGTTTACCGATTCTAACTGTGGCTCTTTGATCTTGTATACATAGGATAATACGGTTTTTTTTTTGTGAAGTACACAGTTTCACTTTTCCGCAAATTTAAAGCAATCTGTGCACCACATTGAAATCTTATAAAGATGTGACTTAACAGCCCTGCAGCTCCATCAGACAGTACTTCATTGTAGATAAGTCCATCACCTGCGAAGAGTCTGACGTTACGTACTATTTGGTAAGATAGTCTGGCACAGTTCCACCTCCCACACCGCCCACCTACCCTTTCTCCGCCTTATGCAGTCGAGTGACCTCCAGTTGCGAAAGCCTACCGCAGAGAAAGGACGTATCTTAAGACGCAGGCAGCCGCCAGAAACTCCTCGCCCTGCCGCAGAAGTGGACAGGAAATGGCAGGAGTTATCTGGAGCCGTATTGTGGACCCATTCGTGCGGAAGAAGGGTTAGGGGTGGGGGTGGGGGTGGGGGTGGTCGGGAAGGATCGCGGCAGGAAACGGAAGCCGCGTGACGTCGGCTGTGACGTCTGAAGCGTGGTCACTGTCTGGAAGGGAGTGAGGTGGACGTCGGGCCGGGCGGAGCTGTCTGCAGACGGCGCTATCAACGCGCCCACTCACAGCCCTCCCACGGCACTCGCCCTTTTCGCCCAATTTACGACCACCCTTCGCCCCTTTAGTCCTTGATACCATAGGCTATGAAATGTCACTCTAACGCTGCAAGTATCAATGGTCTTATAAGCATATTGACGAGCCGGCCGAAGTGGCCGAGCGGTTCTAGGCGCTACAATCTGGAACCGTGCGACCGCTACGGTCGCAGGTTTGAATCCTGCCTCGGGCATGGATGTGGTGATGTCCGTACGTTAGTTAGGTTTAAGTAGTTTTAAGTTCTAGGGGACTGATGACCTTAGAAGTTAAGTCCCATAGTGCTCAGAGCCATTTGAACCGTATTGACGCCATTTTTCCGATGAATCTAACACAACCGGACGAAAGAGACTATCTTGACTTCGATTCAACGCTCACGAACTTCAAACGCCCTGAGATAAGTGTCGGACCTCTTCCATGCCAACCATTATAGATTACGAAAATATAGTTCATGCGAAACTTCACTCACGTTTTCCTCACATGACGTACTGAAAACCATAATTCAAGTAATGCTGTTGTTGTATTTCTTGACTTCGGGAAAGCATTTGACACAATAGCATACTAACGCTTATTAACGATAGCACGAATTCAGAAGTGGTTCCCCCTCCCCTCCTTGCCAGCCCCATCTTCCGAAATATAACTTGCTGTCACCCCAATGTTTAAAGTAGAGCTACGTAAGTATAAAAAATAATAGTACTAGAATAAATATTCAAACAATAGGAGTTAAAAGATAAAACTTAAAATTAGAATAACATCAACAAATCAGAATTAATAAATGTTGTTTTAATATAATAATTACAAATTGTTTCATGAATATAAAATAAATAAAGTACTATAATACAACAATAATTTGTTTGCTCAGTGAATATCGCTTTAGCATATCGTTCAAGAAACTGCTAATCGAAAAGAAATGTCTGCTTTGAAAAACCAAAGAATTTGATAAATACATCTGTCACGCAATTCATTTAAGAAATGGAATAGCAACAAACACTCACACTTTTGAGAACGTCGTAATTTTGACAACATAAAATCGAAGTGTACAGTCACAATATTATCAGTATTTTGCTAAGCACTAGTCGGGAAGTCTTTTTTTCTTTTTTTTCTTTTCCTTTCTGTCCTGTCTTACTGCTATCGATTTGCTGATTCTGCCTGTGAGCGCACATATCATTTTGGATCCGTTGTCGATAGCAGATACTGTTCAGAAGCATCAGGCCTTCCCTAGTCTGCCTCTTCTCATATGTTGTTGTTGTGGTCTTCAGCCCTGAGACTGGTTTGATGCAGCTCTCCATGTTACTGTATCCCGTGCAAGCTTCTTCATATCCCAGTACTTACTGCAACCTACATCCTTCTGAACCTGCTTAGTGTATTCATCTCTTGGTCTCCCTTTACGATTTTTACCCTCCACGCTTCCCTCCAATGCTAAATTTGTGATCCCCTAATGCCTCAGAACATGTCCTACCAACCGGTCCCTTCTTCTTGTCAAGTCGTGCCACAAACTCCTCCCCAATTCTATTCAATACCTCCTCATTAGTTATGTGATCTACCCATCTAGTCTTCAGCATTATTCTGTAGCACCACATTTCGAAAGCTTCTATTGTCTTCTTGTCCAAACTATTTATCGTCCATGTTTCACTTCCGTACATGGCTACACTCCATACAAATACTTTCAGAAACGACTTCCTGACACTTAAATCTATGATCGATATTAACAAATGTCTCTTCTTCAGAAACGCATTCCTTGCCATTGCCAGTCTACATTTTATATCCTCTCTACTTTTCGACCATCATCAGTTATTTTGCTCCCCAAATAGCAAAACTCCTTTACTACTTTAAGTGTCTCATTTCCTAATCTAATTCCCTCAGCATGACCCGATTTAATTCGACTACATTCCATTATCCTCATTTTGCTTTTGTTGATGTTCATCTTATATCCTCCTTTCAAGACACTGTCCATTCCGTTCTCATATAATTTATATGAAAATCCAATTAATACACGGTCCAGCAACATTAATAAGACCACCGTCTATATTCGACAACAAAGTGCAGTAACCACCCAGAGACGGCGGGTGGCAGCACTAGCAGTGGAGGGTTTATAAAGGGTGTCGTGGGAGCGTGGGGGAGGAACTGAGGAAAACAGTGCAGTCATTGTTGTAATTCGGAAGCAGAGCGTTTTATCTGATGTACAAAAAATGGCTTTCGGGCCAACAGTGCAAGCGTTTCCAAAACGGCTAAGTGTGTCAACTGTCTGATCTGCCGTGGTTAAAGTGTGCTGCTCATGGAAAAATAGCACTGTCCAAAACCGTCGCTGAGGCAGCCGTGGTACACCACAGTCCGCAGATGAAAGGCATGAACGACGCCTGTGGATATGTGTAACGGTAAATAGACGGGCGACCGTCAAGATGAATCAATGGGATACCAACAGCGTCTCCTCAATGACCGTTCATCGGAAGTTGCTGCCACCGCAGCAGGCGCCTGGTTGATGCACCCATTGCTGACTGCTGTTCATCGGCGACGAAGGCTGAAAGTTACACCCCAATACCGCAACTGGACGTCTATTGGTGGCCTTCCCAGGTGAATCGCGTTTTATGCTCCATCAGACGGACGGCATTTTGCGTGTACGCCCCTGCAGCAATCGCCGGAAGGATCCAGACTAGAGGAGGGAGCGTTATGGTCTGGGAAATGTTTTCGTGCAATTCTCTGGGTGATATCCTCATTCTGAAAGGCACAATGGATCAACAGAATCATGCTCTATTTTTTGGGATCGCGTCCACTCCTACACAGTTTTCTCGGAACGATGGCATCTATCAGCAGGACAACGCAACGTGTCACACAGCTCGCAGTGCACGTGAGTGATTCGCTGGGCACCAGGATGCGCTTACCGTCCTCTCTGGTCACCAAACCCAATGAGAGCCTCTGGGACCACTCCGATAGGGCTGGCTGCGCCATGGATCCTCAGCCGTAAATCGTAGCACAGCTGGCACTAAGAGTCCGCACGGCTCCACATCCTTATTCATACTTTCAAGAAACCTACATATTCCTGCAAGTTTCGCAGTGATTGATCAGGCTTTTGAAAGATGGTACCATTAATGTGAGTGGACAGTGTAATAAGACATATCATGTTCATATGGATCGAAACAATCTCTGACTAAATGAGACAGTAATAAATGTGGCCGGCCGCTATGGCCGAGCGGTTCCAGGCACTTCAGTCCGGAACCGCGCTGCTGCTACGGTCGCAGGTTCGAATCCTGCCTCGTGCATGGCTGTATGTGATGTCTTTAGGTTAGTTAGGTTCAAGTAGTTCTAAGTCCAGGGGAATGATGACCTCAGATGTTAAGTCCCATAGTGTTTAGAGCCATTTGTACCTTGTGAATAAAGGTGACTGATGGTCGAATGATCTTTTTCTTCTCTAATTAGCAATATGCACTAACATAGAGGAAGTATTTAGATTGGCGCAACAGTGAGAGCAGAACGCGAATAGCGGGCCGGAGTATCTCCCGGCACGAGACGCACAGTGGGGTGGGCTCACGACTCGAGGAAGTGTCGACAAAGGGCAGAAACTAGTGGCCGTGCCAGACAGCTCAGGTATGGTACCCAGAGAATGTATTCCTGTGCGGCTGTGATAGCTTGGGTCAGCTTTAACCAGCCAAATAACAGAAAAAGCAGACTCGACCCCAATCAAAATGGCACGGCAGCGAATCATCCCTTCATAGGAGCGACCATGTTTACTGTCCGGCTCTTCTGCGAAAACACGGTTTGTCACTCGAGCTTCACTGTACGTTTTGCGAATTCGCAGAAGACGGGAGTAGGCGGACCCATTTCTACTGGTATCCATCTTTAGTCCTGGTCTGAAAGCAAGTAAAATATTCCGACGGACTTTCCTGTGTGTTGTTTTCACCACCAGATGTAGAGGCAACAATCTGGCTCCACGACTGTAGGATGGGAAGTACATCGCCACCCACAGATGAAAAGAAACGTCCTGGAAAACTTCTGAAAAACGAAGCATCGTTTTACAGTATTTTTTCATGCGAAATGACCGGGCATTGGCCGACCAGAAAAAGCCCGATCATGACGGAAGTCCAAGGCCAAACGTTCTTAGTACAAAGCACGCTGGCAAATACCGAATTGTAAGCCGTGTTTTTTACGATCCATGATGAGAGAAAAACTACTAACTAACGAAAATACAGAATTCTCGCAGCGTCCACCTACGTCTGCAGATCACATCAGCTAATGAATAAGATCGTACAGCAGCTTTGGCGTATTAGGTCGCTACAAACAGGGCTTTTCTAGACTCATTCTGGTTAGAATGTTAGCTGTCACAGCGCAATCCCATCCATGTTACAGGAACCCCACACAGGCAACTGGAAAGTATTCTGTGTGAAATGTGTCTTGTAAGTTCAGGAATGTCCATTTCCGAGAGTCTTAGTTTCGATGCCGCTTTATTCGCCGGAAGTTATCTGCAAAGTTTCGAAATAGTTTCATGTTAAAACATAAATGCTTCTATTAATATTTTTGTGCATGATAGCCCGTGACTTCCATAAACTTACCCCGCCCCTACCCCATGTTACCCGCCGCCCCCTATTTGGATCCGATCCTGGATACGATAATGTGGTTTGTCGAACGAATTTGTGACTGTGTCGATGTTTTCTTGGCAGCGACGACGCAGCATCTAGCTTGTCCCAGGGAAGTGTGTTAGGACCCCTGTTATTCATGTTGAGTATTAATTACTAGTGGACCACCTTACTAGCAACCTCAGATTTTCGCACATACTGCTTCTACCTATAATCAGTATTCACTGATAAAATCTGCACAAATATTCAATCAGGTATCGATAAAATTTCAAAGTGCTAAAGAAAATGATAACTTGCTGCAATTGTTCACGAATATAAAACTGTGCACTTGTGAGAAACCTAGTATGATATGACTAAAATATCAGTGAATTAAAATTTGTATCAGATAGTGCATACAAATACCTGAAAGCAACAGTTTGCAGGTATGTGAAATTGGTGACAATTCGAGGGTAAAGCAGGTGGCAGATTTCGATTCGTTTTTAGGATACCGGTAAAATTCAGTCTAGAAATGAGATTGGTTGCAAAAGAATCCTGCGGAGGATCCTAGAAAATTGCTCAAGCGTTTGGAAACCATACCAAATTGGAGTACCTTGACATGTTTGGTATATGTAAGAAGAGAAGCACGAATGGTCAGAGGTTTGTTTAATCCATCAGAGAGCATCAAGGACATGCCGAAAAAGGTGCACTGACAGACGCTTGAAGACAGACGCAAACTATCCTGTGAAAGGTACGAGATAACATCCCTGAGATGTTCGGACTCACATGCGGTTCCTCTTCGTCGAAATGTCTTGGCTCAAACTCGTCTAGGGGTTGAACCACTCCTGTCACATTACACGCCCTAAATTAGACACTTGTGACCCTTTGGTTAAATTGTCTGGCTGATGGCAAGTTTGCGAAATACAAAGTTAACATAACATATAATAACTGTAATAATAATATCGGAAACTAAATTTACGACCCATAAATGATGTAGGACACACAGTTGCGAATTGGTTAGAATAATTTTTACTCAGAAAGCAAACTAATAGCGAAAGTGGTCGTGTATAGAGTTACTGTTACACTCGAGCGCATATCCATTTGACATAGTTTGATCATTCAAAATCTCATCGCGAATTGCAAGCTCAATTCTCCACCTCGTTATCTACGTGAGAAGTTAGAGTTCACACCAGGCGCGCGGCTGCCCACTGCTCAGAAATTAAGTCCACTGACACCACACAACGCGAAATTTTCTAAGTCGTATCATTTTCTAGCTACCTAAAGGACGACCGTCCGTTTTCGCGTCTCCACCAGCAGTGTCCCTCTCCCCGGTCCCGGCTGCGTTTCCCGCGCGCCGAATATCCTCGTTCTGACTAGGGCAGTTCCCTTTCCTGTAGCCGTCCATCTGACTGGCTACAGCCTATTCTACATTATTTTACATTGTAACATATTTAAACAATCGAAGATTGACCATTTTCACGTTCTAAATAAAGTAACAATAATATCCATTACACAATATACTTTTACTTCTTTTACATTAAACCAGTACAATTTCCATCTTAACTTTAAATGTCACGGGCAGTAGGCTAGCACAAATGTGCTTTCTGATAAATGAATAAAGAACAAAGTAAGTATTATGCACTAAACTTTACAACAAATATTCTATTACCTAGTGATTCAATAAGGTGTCATACCGTCATCGTTCATTGTGTTTTGTGTGAAGGAAATGATGGTCTGATGCTCAACTTAAAATAGTCATAATTTAAATTTACTATATCTTTTAAACAAAGTTACAGAGTTGATATTAAGAACATTTGTCATTTTAATGATGCGCGTGCGGCCGGTTCCGGTTGAGGTTCGAGTACTCCCTCGGGCATGGGTGTGGGTGTGTTTGTCCTTAGGATAATTTAGATTAAGTAGTGTGTAAGCTTAGGGATTGATGACCTTGGCAGTTAAGTCCCATAAGATTTCACACACATTTGAACATTTGAATGAAGCGCTTCTATTTGAAATGTCGATCGTTAAGATCGACCGAAACGTTCAGATTTTAGCATTCAGGTCTTTGTTACAAAACTTGTTAATTTCACTTTAGCAGTAAATCCTAAACTATTATAGATATGATCAATATTCAAGATTTATTGAAATCAGCATGAAAATTTATGAAGGATTGTAGATTAAAATAATTGTGACTTAATTCCCTGCATTACTACACAGTTAAATAGTTTCCATAAATATTTCCCTTTACAGCTGATCTTAGGCCCGCCATATTTAACACTGCTACGTCTCCTCGGCCATAAAGGGCTTCTAATGGGTTTCCCTATGACGTAGGTTTTCGTCGGTCTCACTCACACACTACAGCGCTTAGGCCTCATTCAGCAAAATAGACTGTTTTCCCACCTCGTGGCTAAGATGTTCGTTTCACAATTCCTGAAGGCTGACCCTTTCGGCCATATACTTAAATGAGAGCGAAATGCTCGTTAAACCACCAAGGCTACTCACAAAGTTTTAGAGCTATCTCTGTAGACTCTAGGAGTACATCACACCCTCTTACTAATCGATACTGTACGGCCCGTGAAGATTACACTAATTATAGTGTACACGCAAGTACTTAAACAATCATTGTTCCCTCGCTACGTATGAGAACGTAACCCCTAATAAGCTATACTCTAGGAGTATACCACAGCCTGTTACTAATCAATACTGTAGGGCCCGTGAAGATTACACTAATTGTAGTGTACACGCAAGTACTTAAGCAATCATTGTTTCCTCACTACATATGAGAAAGTAACTCCTAATAAATTATACTGTGGAAAATACCCTCTCCCAAGCGCTTCACAGTGGACTGATGCATACATTATTAAACATGTTGAAATCTAGCTCTTATGTTAGTATAAGATACAATGCAGCAAAATATATATTTCCTACAAGTTAAATGCCCATCGCGCTAATATTCTTTCCTTTTTAATCTATCCTACTTCGTGATTTCTTCCAGATCGTTAAATTATCTGCCACAGTCAACACTTTTATGTTTATATATTCTAATCTCCAGTATTGCGTAATGTACTGTCACTTCAAATATTCTGTGCCAGGTTTTCGACTAACCTGTCCTTTTTTTCAGCTTCTGTATACACTTTTCTTTCTACAAATACCTCTCCAGGTCCTATTGTCAATTGAAAGAAGTTTCATAAAAAAAGTGCACCTACCAGAAACAACAGATTCTCATCACTCAGCCTAATCCAGTAGGAATGTTGCTAAGAACCTGCTGCTTTACTCATAAATATACGTTTGTTTTAATTTTAGAATTCCTCGTTGTACACTCTAAGACAAAGGAAAAAAACAAATAAATAAAAAATTAAAAATAAAGACGCATCACGAAGGAACCATTAGAATGGGACTATGTAAATGTACAGACAAACCGATGATTACAATTTCAGAAAAATTAGATGATTTGTTCAAGATAAAGACCTTCACAAACTGATCAAGGCAGTAACGCTTTAGTCCATCTATGGACCCTATCCAAGCACTTACTCGGTTTTACATTAGTTTATGGAGATGTTGGATGTCCATCAGAGAGGTATCGTACCAATTCTGTGAAACTGGCGCTTTAGATCGTCAAAATCTCAAGCTGGTTGGAGGGTTCTCCAACTAACGCTCCAAAGTATACAGTTGGGGAGAGATACGGCGACCTTGCTGGCCAAGGTAAAGTTTGGCAAGCACGAAACTCGGTAGAAACTCTCACCAGCATTATATTGCTGACGTGCCATTGCGGACAACAAAACGAGGCGTAGAATATCGTCGACCTACCACTGTGCAGAAAGGGTGCTGCATATGACAACCAAAGGGGTCCTGCTACGAAAAGTCACGGCACACCAGATCATCACTGCTGGCTGCCTGGCCATATAGTGGGCGACAGTCAGGATGGTACCCCATCGCTATCTGGAGCGTCTCCAGACACTCCTCCGCTGGTCATCGGAGGTCAGTTCAAAGCAGGACTCGTCACTGAGACAGCTTTCCTTCAATAAATGAGATTCTAGGCCTAATATGTCTGTGGAGAAGCCCTGGACATCATTGGGATACCAACATGACTGGCCCCCGTTGTAGCACCCGACAATCTGGACTATGGGCTGGAGTGGCACTTATTTTCGTAACAAGACCTCTTTGGTTGTCATACGTAGCAACCTTACAGCACAGCGGTACGTCGATGGTATTGGGCTTACATTTCAGCAAGATAATGCCCACCCGCACATCCTGAGAGTTTCTACTGCGTATCTTTGTGCTTGCCAAGTCCTCTCCCCAGTTTGGAGCATTATGAGCAGTCCTGTCAATCGGCTCGGGAATTGACTACTTAAGGGTGTCGGACAAAATATGGTACGATATCCTTTATGAGGACCTACCATAACCCTGTCAATCAATGCCAAGTCAAGTAACTGGTTGCATAAGATCCAGAGGCAGACCAACACGTTATTGTCTTTCTCAATTTGTGATGCTCTTTCTCTTGAATAAATCATCCAATTTTTTCTGAAATAGCAATCATTTATTTTTCTGTACATGTACCGATTTCCGTCCCATTCGGGTAATTCCTTCGTTGTGAGTAGTTTTTTTCTTTTTTTCTTTTTAATTAGAGCATATTAATCGGTACCTCGCTGATACAGTATGCAGAGCGCCGAGTGCGCCACTGAATGAATTCCACGACAATTTCAATGCCATGTTGCCAGTTATACGAACTGTAAAGCTAGATTGAAATTCTGAGATATAAGAGTATATGTCTTTGTAAATGGCATTTTAGGTAAATGATACGTTGTGTAACATACACAGCACAAGGTGGACCGCAGTTTTAAGATGAGATCGTAAATTTGATTTGAAAGACTTCATATAACCTTGTAGAGTTAAAGTACTTTTAACTCTCTTTAGAGAAATTAATTTATCTTTTGTAATGATATTCTGTCTAATACCTAGAGTCGATCACGTACGTTAATTCTGTTTCTACCTCACCAGTAAGATGATGTTTGAACAATTACCATAATAGTCCAAGTCACAGAAATCACCAAATCCATTCCTTCACTTGCGAAAAACTCTCAATAGTGCTTAAACATGTCAAGCTTGCGGAAGCTCCATTGTATGGCAATATCTATCCTGAATCCCTACTAAAATGTGATAAATAAACAGAAGTCAGGGTGGCTCATTTCTTCACAAACGATATGCAGACCGGTAATACACCACACGAATTTAAACGCTAGAGGATAATCGTTATGTTAAAACATGGACAGACTAGAGGTACTGGAAAGAAGGATTATTAGAAAAATAATGGGTGCAATAAAAACTGCAGATAGTGGGAAAATAAGAAGTAATGAGGGGATCTACAAAAATATAGAGAAAATATCTGAAGTAATGGCCAAACGCAGATTATCCTTTGTCGGACACCTCTACCGAATGGATGGAAATAGACTAACAAAACAAATACTTCTATATTTCTGGGAGAAGAAATCGACAGTAGCATGGATTACAGAAGTAAGGAAAGCTCTAGAAAGAAACATCAAAGAATCAGAAATAGCGGAAAGAAACTGTTTTAAAAATAAAATACTAATTTGGAAGGCTTTCAAAGCAGAAGAAATAAAAATTCGGGAACAACTTGGACGGAAGAAAGGAAGAGACTTCATGGAAGAAAATGAGGGAATACTGGAAAAATAGGAAACAACAAAAAAAGAAGAAATGAAGTTGTTAACGTGATCCTAGTTGGTCAATACGATTGTAACAAAAAAAAAAAAATAAATAAATGCGAAAGCAACTGATGGCCCCAAGCCCTACAGACGAATTGTTTTTTCTACCTGTGACCTACAAGCTACTAGAACAGCTTAACCGTATTCGACCGTTATAAAATTACTTGAAGCATTCCTAGTTGAACAAGTAGGGTTCCATCCAAAAATAAGCTGCGTACATCGAATTATGTCACTCACCACTACATGGAGGCAGAATTCCAAAGAAAACTTTGAACTGCAGCTACAGCTATCGACGCCATCGACGACCTATAATACAGTATGGTTCAAATGGCTCTGAGCACTATGTGACTTAACATCTATGGTCATCAGTCCCCAAGACTTTAGAACTACTTAAACCTAACTAACCTAAGGACATCACACAACACCCAGTCATCACGAGGCAGAGAAAATCCCTGATCCCGCCGGGAATCGACCCCTGGAACCCGGGCGCGGGAAGCGAGAACGCTACCGCACGACCACGAGCTGCGGACAATACAGTATGGAATGAGGCATTATATACTAGCTTTTTCGTATAATTCTTTGCAATCCAGCCGCTCGAGTGACTGACACTATTCCAAGTACTCATGGGATCCGACCCCAGGTTCCAAAGAAAACTAAAGAACGCCCTACCACAAGGATCAGTTTTTCCTCCAGCTCTCTTCACCTTGAACGTTGCAGATAAATCATAAATAAAAACAAGAAATTTTAGTTACGCCGGCGACCAGATTTTTTCATCGAATTATAGCTCTGTTGAACAGTAATAAGAATTCCTAATGGAGTGGGAAATTATTTTCGCAAATGGGGACTCCAAACAAAACTCACCAAAACGTAGGTTCCCGCTTCCAACGAAATAATGGAAATCGCCGGAAGAAAATTCAACATACAGTTTGAAAATCTATACTTATAACAAACGTGGCGGTAACTCCATAGAACTCTGACACTCAGAAAGCATCTAAAGAAAACAGCAGAAAAATTGTTGGTACAAGCTGGTGAGCATCGGCACCACGCTGAGTTCTGGGTTGAGTGTTGTCTCCTCAGACCCTGAATATTATGTCCCAGTTTAGTTGAACGGTCCACCCACAGGTAAAAACGCAGTCGTTACCAGTACGAAGCCACATTCTACCGCTCAACTACGGTACGTAAATGCTCTCACGAACTAGTATAGAAAGATTGTTGACAATGAAAATCAACTAATCAATCTAAATATAGATGATCCAAACCATAACCGATTCCACTATAGAAAACCACTTTCAAAAACAGCAAGATCGCTGTAGCGGTCACGCGGTTCCAGATTGTAGCGCCTAAAACCGCACGGCCACACCGGTCGGCTAACTTGTTTCGTCCACGTTCAGAGTACTGCTCTTTCTATGAACAAAGAAAACTGAACAGGAAGATGCACAGCTGATGCCATTATCGGTGGTTTTGCACTCCAACTCATTTATCGCGGACGTAGAGCTCATTAATATACGCGACAATATCCAGAGAAGATAAATTACCACTGCACGTGCCTCGCTGTGCAGGCTAATACGGAAATCCCGAATTTTGTGTCGCTGCAGTGAGATACCTCTGCATCGTGTTAGAGATCAGCTAAAAATACAAGCCTCGTTTTTGCTGGGGAAGACAGCCATCACATGCAGTTGTGTATTGCTTCAAAAGCGAAAGCTGTGCGCCTGGTACCTCCAAATCACCAACGGTGAAGCCTTTCACAGCGTATCGATGTGAATGAGCTCTCGAGATAGAATATTCATGACCATAAAAATATGAATTAATGAAAATAAATGAAATGGAAACTTTAATCTAGCGACTCTGCCTAACCCATTCCACTGTCTGTCATCCAGCTTACTAAGAAAAATCTTGAAACGAAGAATGTAATTTCCGCTGTTTTAAACGTTTTAATTTACAGTAAAGTGTATATGTTTCAACAGTCCCAACAAATTTAACATTTGCGTGTTTGAGATATCGATACAGGCAATTTTAAACGACTATTATACTGATACTTGAAGCGTGACAACTTTATAATTCTTCTACAGAGCATTTATGTGCCTACGCTACATGTTGTGTCTCTCATTAACTCAAAAAAGTACATAAAATCACTGTGAATCCGTTAAAATTTATACTAAGAGGAATAGATTCTTTTGTTTTAATTTGGACACATACTTTTTACAAAGTCAGTATCTAGATTAATTGTAAAGGTGCTTTAATAAAAGGAGACCCTTGACAATCATTGTCCCTCTTTGGATTGGCATAGATAACTATGCTTGAATTATGTAAACTTAGCGTAACTTTGGTGATGCTTGCAGACGAAAAACCGGAAGATGTGTATGAGGAAGCCGGCCGGAGTGGCCAAGCGGTTAAAGGCGCTACAGTCTGGAACCGCGCGACTGCTGCGGTCGCAGGTTCGAATCCTGCCTCGGGCATGGATGTGTGTGATATCCTTAGGTTAGTTAGGTTTAAGTAGTTCTAAGTTCTAGGGGACTGATGACCTTAGAAGTTAAGTCCCATAGTGCTCAGAGCCATTTGAACAATTTGTGTATGAGGAAGCGTAGAACTTCTAAAATCTACAGCGTTACAGTAGGCGTATTAGCGGTTATATATCCTAAAGCGCCAAAGAAACTGGCATAGCCATGAGTATTCAAATACAGATATACGTAACGAGGCAGAACATGGCGCTGCGCTCGGCAACGCCTGTATAAGACAATAAGTATCTGGTGCACTTGTTAGATCGGTTACTGATGTAGCAATGCCAAGCTATCAAGATTTAAGTGAGTTTGCACGTGGTATTATAGTCGACGCACGAGCTATGAGACACAGCATCTCCGAGGTAACGATAAAGTTGGTATTTTCCGCACGGCCAGTTCACGAGTGTACCGTGAATATCAGGAATCCGGTAAAACATCAAATCTCCGACATCGCAGTGGCCGGGAATAGATTCTGCCAGAACGTGACCAACGACTACTTAAAAGAGTCGTTCGACGTTACAGACGTGTAACCCCTTCGCAAATTATTGCAGGTTTCAATGCTCGGGCAACAACAAGTGTTAGCATGCGAACCATTGAACGAAACATCGTCGATATGGGCTTTCGGAGCCGAAGGTCCACTCGTGTACCCTTGATGACTGCTCGACGCAAAGCTTTACGCCTCGCCTGGGCTCGTCATCACTGATTTTGGACTTTTGATGACTGGAAACAAGTTGCCTGGTCGGACGAGTCTCGTTTCAGTTTGTATCGGTAGGATGGACGGCTATGGAAACAAACTCATCAATCCGTGGACCTGCATATCAGCAGCTAGTGGAGGTTCTGTAATGGTGTGGGGCATGTACAGTTGTAGTGGTATGGGACCCCTGATACGACTCTGACAGGTACCACGTACGTAAGCGTCCTGTCTGATCACCTGCATCCATTCATGTCCATTGTGCATTCCGACGGACATGGACAATTCCAGTTGGACAATGCGACACCCCACAAGTCCAAAATGGCTACAGAGTGGCTCCAGGGACACTCTTTTGAGTTTAAACACTTCCGCTGGCCACCAAACTCACCAGACATAAACATCATTGAGCATATCTGTGATGCCTGTTCGGAAGAGATCTTCACGCCCTCTCACTCTTACGGATTTGTGGACAGACCTGTACGATTCATGGTGTTAATTCCCTCCAACACGATTCAGACGTTAGTCGAGTCCATGGCACGTCGTGTTGAGGCACTTCTGCGTGCTCGCGAGGCTTCTACACAATATTAGGCAGCTGTACCAGTTTCTTTTGCTATTCAGTGTAGAAAACTACGGTTGGGTGGCATTTTAGAGCTAGACGGCTTTACTGCTCTCGCCTGTTGGCTCCACCTAGTTACCACTTCTGCTGTACCAAGTATTGTGCCTGACAATTCCTATCTTTATGATATATTCACGTGCCTTACGATGTGCGCTGAAAATATTCCAAGGAGGGACACAGGAAAGATAGTAGAGAGCTCTATACCGTACCGGATTTTTGTAGGAGCAGATGAAACATCATCAGTTAAATATTGACAAAATAGGAGAAAAATGCCGTTTATCAAACCTTGTTCACATGTATGCAACGTAATGCGATATTCAGTTGTGGAAAAATTCGTTTCCTAGCGAGAAATTTGCAAATCAAAGGAAAACAATACTTCAACTAGGTATGACATAACAAACAGGTAGGTGTTTCTCGTACGGGAAAATTTAAGCCGGTTCAAAATCTTATCAGAGCTCCAGCTCAGGTTTAAATTAAGAGCAAAGTTTTGATGCATTTAGAGACAATATGAAGACCTATATTACACGTGAATTTCAGCCTTTTTAGGTGATATTTGTGAGAAACAGATACACTAACGCGATTTTCTACCGCTGCAGAGAGCGGATCGCTGAAGCAAATGCCTGTAAACTTTTGCAACAGCCGAACTTTGGACTTTAAACTTTAGATGTGAGCTAATTTACATCAGAGTATGCACCGAAATGATGGACTCGTCAGAGATAAATGGGAAGGAATGAAAAACAGTGCGGAAAGAGCATTTTCTGGTTTGGGGTAGAAACTAGTTCAAAACAAACTTCCTGGCAGATTAAAACTGTGTGCCCGACCGAGACGTGAACTCGGGACCTTTGCCTTACGCGGGCAAGTGCTCTACCATCTGAGCTACCGAAGCACGACTCACGCCCCGTCTCACAGCCTTACTTCTGCCAGTATCTCGTCTCCTACCTTCCAAACTTTACAGAAGCTCTCCTGCGAACCTTGCAGAACTAGCACTCCTGAAAGAAAGGATACTGCGGAGACATGGCTTAGCCACAGCCTGGGGGATGTTTCCAGAATGAGATTTTCACTCTGCAGCGGAGTGTGCGCTGATATGAAACTTCCTGGCAGATTAAAACTGTGTGCCCGGCCGAGATTCGAACTCGGGACCTTTGTCTTTCGCGGGCAAGTGCTCTACCAACTGTGTGAGGACGGGGCGTGAGTCGTGTTTGGGTAGCTCAGTTGGTAGAGCACTTGCCCGCGAAAAGCAAAGGTCCCGAGTTCGAGTCTCGGTCGGGCACACAGTTTTAATCTGCCAGGAAGTTTCATATCAGCGCACACTCCGCTGCAGATTGAAAATCTCATTCTAGTTCAAAACTGTTACGGCGAAAAGTCAAGCGCCGGCACGCCAGTCGGGAACGTTGGAACAGAGCGGGCTGTGAAGATGTCAGCCAATAGCACGCTGACCGACCCCTCTCTAGGACGACATCGCGACAGCACCGGCCTCTATCCAAAGAGAACACAAACACCGCTTCCGACTGGTCGTGGCCCTTCTACAGAAGCGTCAAGACCAGCAACCTGGATAGAAGCATCCAATGTATTGTTTCACTTGCATAGGAATCGTTATATTGAAGGACATTGATTATATTGCATGTCACCCTTTGCTTGCGACACATCTATGTATTTCCGAAAGTTAAGTATTGTCATTTATTTTCTGTAATAAAACTCATTAATACGATTTGCTTGAATTTTTGTTTAGCGGTGCGAGAAGCCGATTGCCTAGACACCCCATCATCGACAACTAGGCAGGATACAACAAAAACGAATTCAGTATATCCTTTGTTTGCAAAGTGACAGGCCGAGGCCGGCCGGAGTGGCCGTGCGGTTCTAGGCGCTACAGTCTGGTACCGAACAACCGCTACGGTCGCAGGTTCGAATCCTGCCTCGGGCATGGATGTGTGTGATGTCCTCAGGTTAGTTAGGTTTAAGTAGTTCTAAGTTCTAGGCGACCGATGACCTCAGAAGTTAAGTCGCATAGTGCTCAGAGCCATTTGACAGGCCGAGATTTACACACCTCTAAATTTCTTGCGGAATATAGAGTAATATATGTGCAATTTGTAACGACGGCCAGTGTAAATTTTCAAACTGTTGCAGGGAGAGAGCTACCTTACGACGATAGAGATTCTTGTTAAGGGTAAATAGTAAGTGAAAGTATGTTGGAAATCGTTTTAGGCACGCTACTTTAAATACCGAAGAAATATTCTTTTAATAAGTGAATACAGAACATGAATACAGATGGGAACAGATTAGTCAAAGAACTATGGTACGTTGTGAGTAAGAATGAGTTCGCCTCAGGCTCCAATTAAGTGATCTTCAATGTTATTATTTCGAGGGCTCCAGACTCATGATCAGATGTGTCTGATACATATAAATCAAAAATTATGTTTCGTATGCTTATCTTAGGACCATCTATTACTTTCGACAATTGTATTGTCAATCTAGGGACCCACAGCACCATTCGGAAATCTTGCGTGGGAGGAAAGACCGTAAATAAACTTTCATGAGAGCTCTAATTTCTTTGATTTTTTTATGGAGGTAATTTCGCGAGATGTATATGAAAGGAAGTAAAATGTTGTCGAACTGTTCTTAGAATGCTCGTTCTTGGAATTCCAACAGCAGCCCTCTCCACTATGTAGCACACTTCTGTCCTAATGACTGCCACTGGAGTTCGTTGAGAATCTCCGTAACGCAGCTGCGCGTGCTAAGCGATCTCATGACGAAACGCGCTACCCTTAAGTGATTCTTCTCTATCAGTCCTGTTAATGAGGCAAACGCTTCTCACACATGCATCTGGCTGACTCAGTGAAATACGACATGCTTGGAGATTGTGACAAATGCCCGTGTGCAGACATTACAACTCTTGACCCGTCTGGGACATTACTGTTAATGCAGGAAGGCAGACTGCCACTACCAGTAAATCATTGTTGCTATATCTGGTACAGTTAGCTGTCCTCTGTGCGTGATTCATCAAGAGATTTTTCGTATACACATACATTACTGTCTTCAGCTTTAAAACGAAGCTGTAGTGTCTCAATTCGTATATTTTTTATATTAGAGTGTACATACAGCTTCAGAGAAGCTGCAGGTACAAAACATAAATATGAAAACCCAGAATATTGTGGCATCTCTATTTGCACTCTGTTGGAGGAAAAAGAGGAGCTGCCACATACAGTCGAATAGAATACTATTTTAATAAAGGCTGAACCATCGGCAAAGTGGTTTAAAAGCAGTGACGTTATCTTCGAATTAATTTGTGTTGATTCTGCTTTTGCACAGGCATGATGGCTAATAATGATAGTTTTAATGATTCATGAAGATTTTCTTGCTGCTTGCAATTTTCACCAACAAAGTACGCGAGTTAAACTGGCCTCTTAAGATAAAAAAATCCTTCTTCCCCAGTCAGGTGATGTTAGGAAAATGTATATGAACACTAAGAATGCATATCCATCGTTGTTTGATGACATCAATGAATTGTACTCAGCTATCAATACAGACCGGATTTTCTAAAATAAACTGGAAACTTTCCAAGTTAGCAATTCTGGGTCGGCCTTAAAACAAGTTTTTAAATTTTCTTTAATTTGAACATAAGCGAAAACTTTGGGGCTGAAACACATAGAAAAATTACCAAACGTGATTACAAAGAATTTGTAAATAGAAAATAACCATGTGAGACGTGTGTCATATTATCTTTCCTATTCAGATGCATTAGGCCTTGCAAACGTTTTATTCCCTAGAAATCTGAAGCATGTTGAAATTTGAAAGGAACAAAGAAAGTTTATCTGTTCATGCGTATAGTATTCAGGGTTATGAGCACCAGTGGAGGAACATAGAAGTGAACAGAAGGCAAAGGAGTTGTTGAGTCTGTTAATGCTGCCGGTTGAAAACACAGAATTTATCGTTTCTGCTACACAAAAACGTCCTGAGGCTGGCAACGTAGTAGCATTACGGTTTACCTCCATTCAAGGCAAGTATGTGAACGCTGTTCAAGCTATTTTCAATCTAAATAAAAGTTGACTGCATGTTTAGATAGTTGTTCACAATTCAAACTAGTGAACAGTATAACGCCTAAAGCAGAGGAATAGTACCTAAAATTCGACAAATATAGCAGTCAATTAAAGCTGCCGTTTGTCATATATGCAGATATCGAATGATTGCTGCAACCTGGTGTTAGTGATGAAATTCAAGTGCACAAAGAACTTATTATTGCCTCCTGTGTGCATTGTAGTTATAGTGAGACATGTTGAGGGTTTCAACTGTATTGAGCTATCCACTGTATGAAACAGTTCAGCAAGCGGCTGTACCTGATTACTGAGTGCTTGAAAGATTACTTGTTGTGAAACAAGCAGATGAATGTTAGCCCCGAGAAGGAAGAAGCACTTTGAGCAACAGAGATTTGACACATATTCACCTCTGTGAGGATGCAAATCAGGTTGGCTTTAAATACACGCTGTAACGGTCGTTATCATTAGTTGCCTTTGAGATTGGACGTGGTGAGTTGTTGATGTCAATCAAGAATGCATTTAAGCCGACAAAGACGTTACTATCAACACCTCAATGACTTTGAAAGAGCTAGAGTAATAGGGCTACGAAATTCTAGATGTTATTTCAGTGGTACTGCAGAAAGACTTGACAGAAATGTAACCACTGTACATGACTGCTGGCAGTGGTCATCACTAGAATGTTCGGTCGCAAGAAGACCGGACTCACCACGCCCCCATAGCACTATCGAGAAGGATGACCTCCGTGCTCGGCTTATGGCTGTGGCGCATCCTACTGTATCTGCAGCAGCAGTTTGAGTAACAGTCGGTACAACAATGGCACAACGAAATGGTACAAATCGGTTACTTCAATGAGAATTCCGACCCAGATGCCCTATGGCAAAAGTGCCATTGATCCCAAACGATTTCGTAAGACAGCGTAGGAGCACTCTCGTGGATATCCCATGCACTCCAACTGCAAAATTGTACACCATTCTGATGATGCGACCCTTTGTGCTGCTCGTCATGAACAGCATTCAACAGGGTGTTTTCCAACAGGATAACGCTCGCCCACTTACCACAGTTATAACCCAACACGCTCTACTGAGTGTCGATATGTTGTCTTGGCCTGCTCGATCGCCAGATTTCTCTCCAATAGAGCACATACGGGACATCATCGAAGGACACCTCCAGCGTCATCCACGAACAGCATTAAACGTCCCTGTACTGACCGACCAACTGCAACACGCATGGAACTCCGTCCCACAAAATCATATTCGGCACCTGTACAACACAATGCACGCTCATCAGCATGCTTGCATTCGACGTTCTGCGGTCTACACCGATTATTAATGTATCAGCATTTCACATTTGCAATGGCTTATCTCGCACTTACATTAATATGAGATCTTACAGTGTTAATCACTTAAATATGTCTCCTAGACAAAAGTATTCCCGAAATTTCATTACGCTACGTTACTTATTTTGTGTTACTGTGATTTTTTCGATCAGTATAAATCCAAGCCATCTCTCTATGATTGCGACAGATATGGAAATGTACAAAACATTTACTAAATATAGTGCAGTGGTACATGACTGCAACATAAAATTTCAGTTTACAGGTTCCTTCAACTTTCTGGAAAGCTTTCTGGAAAAATACGTCTCATTTTTAAAACCTGATGCATTGAAAATAATAAGAAAGTCCTTCCCCAAAAGTGAGTAGTTTAATTTGATTGATAAGAAAGGCTTGTTTCCATACGAGTCTGTAACAAACGAATCCGTTTTACTGGATGTACAGAGGCCGTCAAGTGAAGCGTTCGAAAGCTTTCTGACCGGTGAAACAACTATCAAAAAATATGAACAATAAAAAGTATGGAGGTGTGATGTTTATATGAATGCAAAACAGAGGAGATTACTCTGACCTATGTTTGAAATACAATGTCTTGTTATTTGTCAATCTCTTTCACAATTTTCACGCATTCTGTCTCAAAACATACGAACTCAATCAAGCTCATTTCCTGGTGTAGCATGGGACGCTTTGCTGTAAACTGCTAATGTAAAACTGCAACCTATTATGGATATATAAAGTTACACTTTGTTGAGTGTGGCGTCAGACACAATATTATGGTATTGTTTAGTTTAACGTAGACATGCTGTTACAAACGATAGGTTCATAGGTGACTGTAATGAAAATAATATGAAACTTCTTTTTATGTGCCCCGATATCGGTAATCTCTATAGGTGAGCAATAATGAAATACCTACCTTTGGATGGCTGCCAGTGGACGGTTATGATATAATAACCATACCAGGTCATTCAGAGATAGTTTGCATTTTATATATATCCATGTACTTCACACCCATTGAGAATTATGCCCAAAGGAACGGATACCATCGTCAAGCATCAAACAGGCAACAGTTCCAAAGAAGCTGATTACCACATTATATGATAAAATATTATGTGATTCACTACAGAAATTAAAAGCAGTCTGTGAATAATAATCTTATTCTAAGAAAAATTAATTAGATATTATCATTCTATCGAGCTACCTACTCAGTGAAGTATTAATGGTGAGAAATTTGTAAATGCAAAAAGAAGAAAAAAAAAAGGTTTTGAAAAGAATTTCTTCAGACAAATGACTAACAATGCTTTCTGCAAAACTATGCATAATATATAAAAATGAATTTTATAAGGCTAGTAACACGTTGGGGAGGTAGATATTGAGTTGTAGCTGTTATGTAACACTGAATCTCAAGTGCTCTGTTGTAACTTAGGAAAATTTTGTTGTTACATATTTCTAAGATTTTTCTTGTAGATTTTCATTATAGATATATGACGAAGACATATGGCACAAAAAATGTTAGTTCATATCACATAGAAACGGACAGCTTACTACGTGATGTAACTATAATATCATTAAAAATGATGTGCACAGGTTTTTTGACAATTCGGGTTACTGCAATAATACCGGATGTGACGCCCTGTGCATTATAAAATGAAATTGGGTTTAATGAAACATGAATTTTCAGGACAGGGGACAATATTACAGGATTAATAGGACTAAAAGTATAAAGTACGCTCTCGATCCTGAAAACACAGAGCATAATATGTGGAGTGAAAAGTGTGAAATACTCTTCAGCAAAGGATTTAAGCATTGATGGTTACTGAGAATGGGTGTTAAGTAACGTTGATAAATCGACTATTCAGTATAGAATATGATCCAAGTTGCATAATATTTCCTCATGGCGTTTGATACAGCCCTCCTAAACCCAGCTATGCCCTTTTTTTTTCATAGCAGCTGTGGGATCTCGACCAGAACGAGAATCATTGTCGTTCTCATTCTGACGTGGTCTGATACACATTCCTCCTCATTGAGCGACGCATAACACGATCTTATCACAAACAACACCGAAAGTGAGAAAGCACTACGCAATCTTTACTTATATACAGAATGTTAACACTTTACTCCTACGCACTTTGTTCAGACGCTTAAATGCTAACCAGTTGCATATCCAACCACGCATTAACGCTATACGGCAATTTGAAGTTTGTTGCATGCTGCTTTCATGGTGCTGCAGTTTCAGTCGCCATCAGGGTATAATACTCAAGTATCTTTAGGGACAACTGCCTCTCAGAAACAAATTACGCCTATACCAAATGTGGTTCACGTGTTGCCTGTAGGATAACCATAAATCCTTACCTGGCATTTTTCCCATAAGTATCGAATTATCTTAGCTGTGTGCAGCAAACGCCTAGATCGCGAGTGTTCTCTCAACACGAGGTAAGATGTTGGCTTGCTGGCAAGTGAACTCTAAATCTGAAAAGTGCTCCAGTGCATCATGATGATTGATTGTGACTTCGCCGCTGAGCCTGGTCTACGGTACCAGCAGGAAGAAAGAGCACATTAAGATTAGGTGAGCGCGCAAAAAATTATGCACCTAGAAAGACGAGAAATTTATAAATGGGGCAGTATGTGAAAGTAGGAATCAGAGATGAGGTTCCAGAAGGAATTACTGCTGAAAGACGGTTAGAGAAAGCTGTCTTCTCTCACTAAGTCCAATTAAAATTGGTTTTGATGATTTACTTGAAGCGTGCTAGTGACAAGAGTGTCGTTGACGATAGTAGAAAGGATAATAAGACGTATATGAAATGCTGATGATGTGGTATTTAGTAAATGAAAATTAATTAACAATATGTTGAAACCACTGAACAACAGATGTGAGTAATATGGAAATAAGGTAAACGTGGGGAAAAGTAATGTGGTGGCTTTTACAAGAGAAAGAAGTACATGTGATAATAAGTGAAAAGTTACTAAGAGAAGTACCTAGGATGCCAAATAAACAGTCAGATGACCTGTAATCAAGAAATAAAAATGAAGAATAGGTTTTCTTAAGGAAATGTTTTACAGTAGTCGATTAAATAAACAGTTAAGGAAAAGAATAATGACAAATTTTGTATGGATCGCTGCCGTGCACGGTGCTAAAATATGGACACTGCGACCAAGAGAGGGGAAATGCTTAGAGGCTTCTGAGATGTGGATCTGGAGAAGAATGGAAGTTGGGAAGTAGATAAAATAGGCACTGAGAATTTGTTACACAGAGTGAAAGGCAAAAATTAAATAAAATAGTATCAAGTGTGATCAGAACTAGTTATGAAATGTGACTAATTTCAACCGAGAGTATTATAAGTATTATTAAAAAGTTATAGCACATTTATGACGTCCGTCATGACAATATGTCATCCATTACTTACCTGGATACAATGAAGTGGAGGAGAATAAATTGGCTAGGACACTGGATGAGACGAGGCTGTATTACAGGCAATATACTAGCAGAAATATTGAATGGAAAACAGGGCCGATTCTAGAACATTTTTCCACAGAAGTGAGACAGTATTGGAGAACCCCCCCCCCCCCCCCCCGAGCCAGTAATTGTGTTTCACTGGCTTTTCACAATGCCAATAAAAGTAAATTTAAATCTAATGGTACAGAACACAGGCAGTTTTTTCTTTTAAACTAAGTTCTTCATAGATATTCTCCTGTGACAAAACTGCATTACGCTAATCCTTTCAGACACGAATTTTTTGTGGAAGAAGGAAAATTTTTCTTTTTACTATAATGTTTTTAGATGAGATTTTTAATTATTTTAGATGCAAGAATTATACACAAATGTACACCCGTTTTCTAAATTTGCTTCCTACGCTTGGCTAAATACAACTATTTTTGAAATATTCACTGTTGTAATAAATAAACTTATCACTCAATAAGTACCACGCTAAATAACGATAATAATGTTCAGTTATACAGAGGAATATAACTAACCAAGCACTTCCTTGTATTCTATCGGTGACAAGCTGCTGCGCACTGCTACACTGATTTGTTGGTATTTTTATAGTGAAGCCTAACAGTTGGCAGCAGTTGTACATGATAAAAAATGGAACATTCACAAATATGTACGTAAGGTTTCCAGTGCCAAAAAATATGTCTGTCGCAACTAAGAGACAATAAAATTTAATTTACACAATTGTAGCCAGTGGGTCTGAAAGGGCTAAAAGAAGCTACAATCATTTCAAATTAAGGAAATTTCTCATACCGGAAACAACTAGACCTATTGCGTTATTCTAGCTCCAGTAAAAATTTGGTGCCTACCAAAATGGTTGGAAAGAATGGAAATTAAAAAAAATCTCTAACTTTATTTAGTTTCTTAAGGCAATTTTTAATTTCATAATTAACAGTTTCAGTTTCTATGAGGAAAATTTGGACAGCAAAACAAAAAAAAGTCATCAAACTTCAGAATCGATTCTTAAGTATATGAATTACGTCATGCGTGAAGGAAACTCACACAAAAATAGTCACATTTTACGGATCTCTCCATGAAAGTATTTGCAAATTGATAGCATATTTAAACTTTTTATGTATGGAACTGAAAATGACAAGACAAATATGTGTGTGATACGAAAGAGAAATCTGGCGTTGGACTTTGGTTCAGCTACTAGTGGCAACGCTCGTAAACTGACATGCCCTTCGCTGAAATGGCGACATAAAAAAATATTTCCTCCAAGCTCTGAGTCACGCGAGATTTATTATTTATTTGTAAATACAATAATAAAAATTTTCTTATTGTATGTTGTTTGGGGATCATAGTTTACTAGTAATGAAAATACACGATAGCAGAAGCAATAACGTTTCAGTAATCGTGAGCTAACTGCAAATGTGAGGTTACGAGACACCACTGAACTCAGTATAAAATATTGTCCAACAGATATGTTGGAAACGTAAACTATTGTATTAAGTTCCCTGCTGATATGGTTGAAATTCCACCTAGGACAACATTTTACACTGAAGTCAGTAGGAGTCGATAACAACATATTCGCCAAACCGATGTTGCTGGAAAGCTACTGCTTCTAATGTACGCTTTAGCCAGCGTTAGTTTTCGTTATAAAATGCGATCTGCCATGTAAATAAATTTTGCAGTAGGAGTACCTCAAGCAACCCGCTCAAATCAGCTTCTCAGGCAGCCGCTTGTATGGTTTGAGCCTTAAACAGGCCATGCTGGGAAGAGGACCAGAAGTGAAATAAGATAACAGCTATTTGACGACATTAAGATACGAGGGGAGTTCAGTAAGTAATGGAACACTTGGGCAGTTTCGGTCGAATTTGTTGTGGGTCATCATGAAATGTCCGCGCTTCAGCCTCTGCATTTTCATGAAGTTCCGATACGTGGCGGCGCTACACGTAACCTTCAAAATGGCGTCTGTTACGGAGGTGCGTTCCAAGCAGAGAGCTGTCACTGAGTTTCTTTTGGTGGAAAACCAGAGCGTCACAAAACCTGTCCCATTTGCCGTGTGCCGGCAGGCCGCACTCAACTGTGACTCCCACAATGTTGGAACGTGCGCAAACTCTCATTCGAGGTGATCGACGAATCGCAATCAAACACCTCGCTACACAACTGGACGCCTCTGTCGGTAGTGCTGAGACAATCATCCATCATTTGGGTACTCAAAGCTGTGTGCCCGCTGGGTTTCTCTCCACCTAATGAAAGACCAAAAAGAGCAACGGAGGACCATCTGTGCGGAATTGCTTGCGTGTTACAAGGATAATCGTGACAATTTTTTGTTTAACATCGTCACAGGCGATGAAGCATGGGCTCATTACATTGAACTGGAAACAAAAAGGCTGTCCAGGTTAATGGCACCACTCCACTTCCCCTATGAAGCAAAGATACGAAGTATCACCGTCAGGCGCTAAAGTCTTGATGACAGTCTTCTGGGACTCTGAAGGGGTTACTGTGTTTAATGTCCTCCATCACGGTTCAACGATAAACTCAGAAGTGTACTGTGCTTCCCTCAGGAAATTAAGAAACTATTTCATCGTTTTGGTCAGCATACAAAGTCGAAAGAACATCCCCTTCTTCAGCGTCCCAACGAAGTCTGCTCACCCGAGACCTCGCATAACTTTGATGGGCTGTGTTCCTCATCCAGCCTACAGGCCGGATCTTCGAACTTTCATCTGTTTGATCCAATGAAGGATACACACCGCGGGAAGCAGTACTGGGATGATTGAGAGTTTATTGATGCAGCAAGACGTTGGCTCCAGCGTCGACCATTAGAGTGATACCACGAGCGCATGGATGTCCTTCCACTAAGGTGGCGTAAGTCCTTCTCATTGAACTGCAATTATCTTCAAAAATAGTTTTTTGTACCCAAAAGAATTGGGTTTAAGCTGGTGTATTGGAATTCTGAATAATACCAACCTGCTTTTAAAAAAACGTGCTGCATTTCTTATTGAACGTCCCTATTAAGTTGCTTGCGCGTTACGAGGCTGATCGTGACAACTTTTGGCCGAACATCGCCACAGGCGATGAAACATGAGGACACCACTTCGAACATGAAATAAAACGGCAGTGCATGGAGTGGCGCCACGCCACCTCTCCTCCGAAAAAAATGTTAAACGCCGCACTCTCACCTGGTAAAATCATGGCGACCGTTTCTGGGGCCGAGAAGGGGCTAATCTGATGTCCTCCCTCATGCTGTAACGATCAACTCTTATCACGGTATAAGTGTATATGTATGTGTGTGGGTGTGCGGGCACTTTATCACGCGATAATTATATATTTTTGTTTTTATAATTTTATTTTTATAATTATTTGTTCAAACTATCGAGGAGTTTGTGTTACAAACACATTAATGAGAATTTTTGCGAAAGTAATTAAAAACAAACTGGAAAAAAATTTTAGAACCCAAGAAGAACAATGTGGATTCACGGCTGGGAGATCATGTGTAGACCATATTTTCACATTACGACAGATTTTGGAAAAACATAGGGAAAAATCAAAAAGTATAGGATTAATTTTCATAGATCTAGAAAAAGCGTATGATACTGTTCCAAGAAAATTACTTTGGAGAGCACTACATATAGTAAACATAAACTCTTCCTTGATTAAAATAATGCAACAGATGTATGAAGATAACATTTGCCAAGTGAAAGTTGGTAATAAACTTTCACAGAAATTTAGAACAAGCAAAGGCTTTTTACAGGGCTGTCCCATGTCACCATCATTATTTAAAATCTATATAGATATTAGCCTTAGAACATGGTCTCGTAAATGTAATAGTATGGGATTAGAAATAAGAGATGGAGTTTACCTACATCATTTATTATTTGCTGATGATCAAGTAGTCGTAGCACAAGATGGGGAGGGTGCTAACTATATGTGCAATCAACAAGCAGTAGCATACAAAACTTGGGGTTTGAAGATTAATTACCAAAAAACAGAATATTTGACTAATGATTCAGATGAGCTATACATTGAAGGAAATAAAATCAAAAAGATAAACACTTTCTGTTATTTGGGATCCATTTTAGAAATCGAGGGAAAATCAGACTCAGAAATCAATAAAAGAATTAGTAGCGGACGGATGGTCATTGGGATGCTTAACTCAGTCTTATGGAGCAGGAATGTAATGAGCAGAACTAAAAAATTAATATACAAATCCATATTAGAGAGTGTGGTTCTGTATGGAACGGAGACCTGGACAATTAAGATGAAGCACATTAAAAATTACAAGCTCTAGAGACGGACTTTTGCAGAAGATCGGCAAGAATCTCCAGGAAAGAAAAGATAAGGAACACCGAAGTAATAAGGAGAATAAAAGAAAGAATATATGACGTAATGGATAGGAAGAAATTAAAGTGGTACGGGCATGTACGACGAATGGAGGAAGCCAGAATGCCAAAATTGATACTGGAGTGGGAACCGGAGGGGAGAAGAAGAAGAGGACGACCTGTGACCACCTGGCTCCAAAATGTACAGCACACAATGAGGAGAATGGGCGCAGAGGAAGAGGACACGCAAGCTCGAAACACCTGGAGAAATATTTTGAGAGTATAGTTTAAGAACGTTTATTGTTTGTATTGTTATTTCCAAGTAAATTATTATGTTGGAGATAAGCCTCTGTAATGAGGAAAAGCTCAAAATAATAATAATTTTTATAATTATATTTTATAATTTTAGTTGGGGTGGCTTTAAATATTGTGGGCTAGCATGAGACTTTTTGTTAAGTTATACCGCGATAACACTCGTACGGACATCGGCTGCCCCGAAGTAAGTGCGATATAATATTTTTTAAACAAAAAGCGCGACTCACCGCCTTCTAATAAATAGTTTGCATGAGCGCTGCTATTTAGAAAAGAAAATTTGTGTATACTTACGCAAACTGTAATTATTAATATGGCTATCAGGGGCTACTGGTTATTTATGTACCAAACTACACAAAGATTAACTGAGATGTTGTGGAATGTAATGATTTTCAATATTTCATGTTCATTATTTGCAAGGCAAAAATGGAGAGAATCTCATCTGCCGTTAGGCGGCCAAAATGAAACAAATGGTTCAAATGGCTCTGAGCACTATGGGATTTAACATCTGTGGTCATCAGTCCCCTAGAACTTAGAACTACTTACACCTAACTAACCTAAGGACAACACACACATCCATGCCCGAGGCAGGATTCGAACCTGCAACAGTAACGGTCACGCGGTTCCAAACTGGAGCGCCTAGAAATTGGGCCAAACCGTCCGGCTCAAAATGAAACATACTGAACTTATTAAGTGCCGTGAATTTTGGTAATTGAAATCTATCACTACTGTCTTTAACCTTGAAATTAATGAAAGATCAAAACTGAGAAGTTTCTCGCATTTACATTTAATAACATGAATCGTCAGCGTAATGGCCGACTAAATCCTGCTAGGGGTGATGAGCTCCCTTCACTACGAAGTTCTGCAAAAACTTTGTTAATTATAATGAATGGTTGCGATCATGAGAGGTGACAACTAAGTCAATAATACACACTTTCTAATAACAATTATAAGTATATTTTACTAAATTACAACCAAATTTGCATTAAACGTTATCCAGCGCTGCAAAGGCGGCCTACCTCTAGACGAAACAAAACAGGAGAGCTTTCAATACAGCAATAGTCTCTGGGTCATGTTCATTTTCATTACTCAGATAAAAAGAATGATGTTTTACTTTTATATCACATCGCCGTTTCTGATTTTTTATGGTATTATTTAACTTTTTTAATCTTTCTTATATATCGCGCACACGTACATAGTCTTGAAATAATTTATAATTCACAAGTCGCACAACAAAAACTTCCTTTCCCTTTCTCCAAATGTCCATTTATGTGACGTACCGTCGCACTCTGAAGTGAACTGTGCTGCACTCAGTAAACTGAAGAAACGATTTCAGCCTGTTCGCCGCCACAAAAATGCAAACAAACCTCTCTTCCTCCATGACAATGCAAGGCCTCATACAAGTTTGCATACCAAAGAGGACTTCACAAAACCTCATTGGACTGTTTTTATTCACTCAGCCTGCAGTCCGGATCTCGCACCTTTCAACATCCATCTGTTTGGCCCAAACAAGGATACACTACGCGGAAAGGTGGACGTAGATGAAGGGGAGGATACTGATACAACAAGACTTTGGCTCCAACGTCGACCATACAGGCTCTCCCAGTAAGGTGACTTAAGGCAGTCGCATTAAATGTATATTATGTTGAAAAACAGTGTTTTGTAGCCGAAAGAGTGACGAATAATATGGTCTATTGGAATCCTGAATAGAAAAAAAGTGTTGGGTTTTTTTATATGCAGCTATGAAAGGGTGGTGGAAAACTTGGTTGAATATATCATCATCAGCAGCAAGACAGTTTATGGTTCTGCACTTGTATTCCGTAGCTTACATGGTTTCATTTTGCTGATATCTCGCCCCCCTTACAATTCTCGGAAATCGATATGGTGCAAAATAGCTAGAAGCAACCCGTCAGTTGGTTCCAGAAAAGGTTTTCCACTCTGTGGCGGGGTAAACGCTGTGAAGAAGCTTCCTTGCGGATGTGTCTGACCAGACTCGATTATGGATGCCTTGCCACCAGCGGAAAGTGCTACATAAGTGACCTGTACCATTCTTCTCTGGCAGACACCTACCATTATTCAATAAAGGTTGAGTGTACGAGCCGTCTATGAGGATCCAGAGAATAATTTCGTGAAACGTGTATCTAGTAGTATCTAATAAGGACAGCCAGTTACGCAGTGTGCCAGACATAGAAGATCAACGCACACTTCTTAACGACATTTATTTCAAGCAAGCCTACCTTCTGCGTGCTAAGCTGTATGAATGGGGGCTGAACTATTTGAAAATAATACAAACCATAAATTGACTTCTTAAATTCTGTGCAAAGTGAAATGTTTGTTGGATGCCTGTGATTTTGAAAATACAATTATTGGTATCAGTTTTGACAATAAGTTACTGCAAGCAATTAAGAGTTTTATTCATGTATTTCATATCATTAGAAACATTATAGTAATGGTACTGAATGAAAAACACGAAAGAGAATTAGTTCATGCAAAGAATCTTTCAAGATGTGGGTTCGAGAAGAATGGAAGACATGAAAAGGACAGACAAAACAAGAAACAAGGCTGTGCTACAAAGAACGGAAGAAAAGAAAAGAAACACAGTGGAGACATTTAAGAAGAGGAAAATAAATTGGCTATGACACTGTATAACAATTGACTGCATCATGAAGGATACACTAGAAGAAATGGTGACATTCTCATGTAGAACAATAAGTGTTGGTAGTCATTTAAACTGTGAACAGTGCTATATTTTTTCATACAAAACAACCCAATAGCAGTGTCATTATTTATTTTATTTTTGAAGAAGCTTCATCTCAGCTAACTCTCGGTGCACGATCTCTTGCGGGATATTAACCTATCCTTTTCATTTGTTTTCTGTGGGAAGCCTCTTCCAGCATTTGACACACACGCTTTTCATGACAACTACTCACTCTTCTATGACCTCGACTTAATCAACAGAAAATAAATGCACGTGGTGTTCGACAGTGTTGCAATAGAAAAAACGACCACACAATTACCTTTCCGTGGGAGTGATGTTATTTTTACTCTTTTGTATTTAGTACGCGTCCAACTCTGAATCAGGAATTTCAAAGAAAAATTAAAATGTTCTATTTCATTTATTTAGTTGATGCGGAATATTGTGTATTCATTTCCTCTGTTGATTAATAGTGACATGATGCACCTAGCTCTTTAGTTTGAATTGTTTGGGAGATTATTAACAAAAGAATATTAGAGGCTAACAGAAAATTCATTATACATTTCTACATTTCGCAGTACTTGTTGGAAGAGAGGCTGGTTAACGATAAATTTACAGTCCAGCGAAACAACCCGAACCATGCAGTAATACTGAAATACTTTTAACACTGTAAAAGAGCTTTCCTCATGCATCGACCTCTCTCAATATTTAAAGATGGTTATAACAAGTATCTTGGTAGCTACCAGGAAATTTCCTGTTTCTTTTCAGACAAATCAATATAGACACATTTCCTCTAGCATTTGTCACAACATGATTCTAGTTTTCGATTTTGGCTTCCTCCTTAGAAATTTTATCCAACTTGGCTAACGTTTATTGAGCGTTTCAATCATCTTCCATTGTAGATGAGATAACAGGAGTCGATTTCCACGAGCTAACAGCACGAAACCTATACAAGAAGACATGCTCTACTTGGTTTTAAATATATTTCCAAAATAGCTAATCGAAGAAACTGAACTATTTAACCAAAGAAAGCAGGAAGTTTAGATGTTGTAATATAGTAAAAGCAGGCTTGGAAACAATTAATTTTCACAACGTACCGTCCACACGATAAATTAAACGAATAAACAACATGAGTAGCCATAGCAAGTGATTATTTTTTTCGTATTAAACACGAATCATTAACACTGTAATTTAATTTCCAATTCCTTTTCTAGAAACTTAAATGTAATGTCCAATTCCTATTCGAAAACTGATTTCTCTTTGCTTTATTCTTATGTACGTAGGGTGACTGTAGCCGTAAACTGGAAGCAATATTGCAAGTCTAGAGGCAGATTTCCTCTTAAAGAGGCACAGATAAGTGGAAACAAAAGACAGCTGTTACAAACGAGCTCTCAGTGTCAAGCCGGGAAGCATTCAGCAAGCGTCGGAAGGACGGGCAGCCGCAGATAGTTGGCGTCTGCTGCAGATAAGAGGCTTTGTGCCGGGGGCGTCATTAAAAAGCTATTAGTTAACGCCGGCGCGGTCTGGCAGAAGCCAAACAAAACATTCGCCACTGGTTGCCAGCAGGCGTCGCTCATGTTTACGATCCACCACACTTCCTCCCCTCATCTAACTTTTTACTCACTGGGAAACGACGAACTTGCTTGTTATTTGCACTGTCTGTTTAACGCTCAAGTGCACAGCGGTCATGCTACGCTGACTTGAACAGTTAAAAACTATTCAGAGCAGGTCTCGTTCGGCCCTCTCTTAGCAGGGCGTGGTTTTCGTGACAGTAAAGTACAATAACAATTTTTTGTTTGCAGCTTTCTAGTAAAAAATCTTGAAGCCATTCCTGTCTCGAAGTCATGTATGATGATGCTCCGGAATCAACGATTCACTATTCTCGTTGAAATCCGACACAGGGGACGTCCATTAATTACGTGAGCTCAGAATTCGTGAGGGGGGGGGGGGGGAGGGGAAGGGGGATACTAGCAAAATTTCATCAAATCACAATTAAAGTGGGCAATAACAATCTCACGCCAACTTTTTAATTAAAAGAATATGCATTATTAGGACGGATAACATTTTGTTTCATAGAATCAATCCTGAGCACAGACAGTATTAAAGTGCCCACCAGTCTTTGTGGCCTCCTTGGGCTCAATTAAATGCTATACATGAGTTCACGCTCGGGACGCCTCGGTCTGAAACAAGTGCCGCACAAGTGTCAGATTTCATTCGGATGTGTCAACCAGTGAGTCAGTCGTGATATTCTGCAACGCACATAAAGTGGATGTTATTGTGTTAATCATGAATTTGTATAAAAACCTTTACAGTGCGTATATAAAGCGGATGCCGACAGTTCGAAATAAACATTTCAGCAAGAAGAATGTCGTGTGTGGAAGAAAGCTTAGCTAAAGTTCACCGAAAAGTGTTCTGTTAGTGAGCGTATAAATAAAGAAGCTACGTAAATACACCGTTCAAAGGAAGGTACAAAACAATGCTGTCTTTCGTCTGCAAAGTAATTAAAGATTCAATCTCGAAGTCTAGGGAACACTATGGGAAGTCGTTCAGTTCTTTCCTGTCTCAGCAATCTCTCACGGTTTATCCCAAACAAGCGGACTATTCCCAAATGCCATACGGTTTGAACGCCCACTTCTTTTGGTGAATGATCAAACAATCCATCACAGATGCTGCAAGACTTGCGGCATCTATTTTGACTACCTTACTGTACTACCAAAACACATGGATGTCATGTGTCCAATGATTACAATAGAGACAGCGCATAATCCCCTGTGTGTGAGTGAAGAATTTGGGAGGGTAATGTGGCACCAGTTTTGTATTTACTTATTTGCGAAATTTTTTTGCAGAGACTCTGATATACAGAGAGCCATTTGAAAGTTTTCAATATATTTAATTTAATTAAACTCACCTGTTATTTCACAGAAAAAAGTATAATACATCGATGATATGCTTTAGGTATTTTTAGTGGAATGAAGCAAAAACTGAATATATCAAATTAATTTAATTATTAAAAGTTATAGGGCAAACCTCACATGAGGGGAAGGAGGGTCGAAACTAAAAAAAAAGCCTTACACAGTTAATGGCACAAAGCGATAACTAGCCTGCTCCCTTTGAATCAACGTTTGATTATTCTTGTTTCTACAACAGTCTTTTCATATTTGTCTTCAGAATAAGCCTTGTGGTACTTGTTACGTTTTGTAAATAAAGCGATATTGCCGCCAACTTTGTCCAACTTGAGGTATTCTTCCACACTTTCATTTAGCAACTTTGCTTTGATGTTTCCTGATATGAAATTTTCGTCCGTTGTACTGGACTCTTATAGCCAGCCGGTAAGGCAGACAAACTTCTGGTAAACCTCTAAGAATAACGAGTGCCATTAGTCCATCACCAACTGTTTTATTGTCTACTTCGAGTACATGAGTTACGTAACTCTTAATGGTAAGTAAGCATATTATCAATACTTATTCATATCAATAATATAAGTACTTCACTAAAGTGGCCCTCAAACTATAATACTTTTACAGTGCGTACATAAAGCGGATGCCGACAATTCAAAATAAACATTCCAGTACTATGTCTGTATACCGCGTGAAATAGGAAACACCAGAACGGCGCAATGTTATTGCATTATATTTGTGCCCGAGAAGCGTCAGTCAGAACTCGGAGCGAACATTGCGCTTCGCGATGTGGTGCTCGCTTGTATTGTGACAGAATTACTTGTCTCGCAACGCGCAAGTAGAAATTAGGTAGACTGGGCGAAAAAGGTCCCGATAAACTTCCCGCGAATATTTCAGTGAACCAGGGGCTCTTTCATGGCAGCGTAAACTCGTAAGCCACAAAACCAGCCAATTACAAAAAAAAAAAGGCTCTAAGCACCGTGGGACTCAACATCTCAGGTAATCAGTCCCCTAGACTTAGAACTACTTAAACTTAACTAACCTAAGGACATCACGTACATCCATGCCCGAGGCAGGATTCGAACCTGCGACCGTAGCAGCCCCGTGGTTCCGGAATAAAGCGCCTAGGACCAATTACAAGTGAAACAGGCGCACTGAGCAATTTATCTCGTATCTGTGCTATTTCCTCCGTATTTCTCTGCTTTAATCACGGTTAAAAAACAAAATAAAACAATTATGCTGATTGAAAGTGTACATTACGATATTTGTGTAGTGTGACAACTAGCGTGAGAAAAAAAAAAGAAAAAAACTATATGCTTACTGGACAGCTGATATTACTTTATTTGTCCTGACACAAGTAACTCACAACACCATTGTCTTCAATTTCATCCGCTATTGTGGACACGGAGGTGTCTGGCATTCCCTGACAACTCAGTAATTTCATTTCGTCAAAGCTTCACACGATGCTTTCATATACACCTCCCAGGACACTTCATTTTTTTGACGGAAATTCATTCCGAGAGAAATGAATTTCTCTCGGCCGACATGTACTAATGCAAGTGCGTGGCAGAGGATGCACGGAGCCGCTTACTGAATATTTCTCGACCCTCCCACGCTCAAATAGCCCTTGGGAAAAAGGAACAAATAAATTCTTCCGTGCGAGCTCAGATTTCTTTTATTACGACGGTTATTTCCCCTACGTAGGTAATAGTGAACAAAAGATTTTCGCAAAGAGAGGGTATTTCATCTAGTGTACGAGGCATCTACAAAATCATATGCTACATGTAAACTAAGTGTTTAAACTGTAGATATATTTTACATAACCATCGATAATCTTTTTACAAACAGATATTAATATTGTTTGTTACAAATTTGTAAACGTCACAATCTAAATGGTTCAAATGGCTCTGAGCACTATGGGACTTAACATCTTAGGTCATCAGTCCCCTAGAACTTAGAACTACTTAAACCTAACTAACCTAAGGACATCACACAACACCCAGCCATCACGAGGCAGAGAAAATCCCTGACACCGCCGGGAATCGAACCCGGAAACCCGGGCGTGGAAAGCGAGAACGCTACCGCACGACCACGAGATGCGGGCGTCACAATCTAAACTACACATATATTAGACAGGGCAGTTCGGATATTTGCAAACATCAAAATAACTTATTCTTATTATTATAGTTTTGTATCTAGTGAGCTTAACCACCGGATTGCCACAGGAACGATGAAATCCTTCATGGTTCCTCTGAATTTTCCATTGAGCATTCATGCATGCTGTGCAGTAGTGGTTGTTCTTTTGTTCCACAGCCACAAAGGGTGTCATCGGACATTTTCCACTTATATAGAGTCTATTTGGTTCTGGGAGGTCGGATTCTGATTCGATTGAGGACACTCCATATATTTCTTGTGAGGTGCATTCCTGGGAGGAGTAGAAAAGAGTTCGTTTGGGCCATTCACTCGTTCGTGTGATAACAGTTCTATTGTTTTAAGACAGGATTACTCTCCCTCTCACTAAATTCAAGGCTACACTTTAATGTTGTTATTATACCCTAGGCGACATTTATGTGAGACGATAGGAAGTTTTCAACAAGAGCGGGCACTGATGGGTGCATATACATTGTTAATGCATTTGAGATCTTTGTGGAGGCTCTATCTTGGAAGATAGATTAAGGAAAGACAAGTCTACGTTTTTAGCATGTCTTGACTTAGAGATAGCTTTTGACAACGCTGACTGGAATACTCTCTTTCAAATTCTGAAGCTGGTAGGGGTCAAGTACAGGGAGCGAAAGGCTATTTACATTTGTACAGAAATGAGACGGCAGTTATAAAGAGTCGGGGGGCATGAAAGGGAAGCAGTGGTTGAGAAGGGAGTGAGACAGGGTTGTAGCCCAGATGTTATTCAACCTATATATTGAGCAAGCAGTAAAGGAAACAAAATAAAAATTTGGAGTAGTAATTAAAATCCATGGAGAAGAAATAAAATCGTAGTTTGCCTATAACGTTCTAATTCTGTCAGAGACAGCCAAGGACTTGGAAGAGCAGCTGAACGGAATGGACATTGTCTTGAAAGAAGGATGTAAGATGAATTTCAACAAAAGCAAAACGAGGATAATGGAATGTAGTCGAATTAAATCAGGTGATGCTGAGGGAATTGAGATAGGAAATGAGACACTTAAAGTAGTAGATCACTTTTGGTATTTGGGGAGCGAAACAACTAATGATGGTCGAAAGTAGAGAGGATATAAAATGTAGACGGACAATGGCATGGAAATCTTTTCTGAAGAAGAGAAATTTCTTAACATCGAGTATAGATTTAAGTGTCCGGAAGTCGTTTCTGAAAGTATTTGTATGGAGTGTAGCCATGTATGGAAGTGAAACATGGACGATAAATAGTTTAGACAAGAAGAGAATAGAAGCTTTCGAGATATGGTGCTACAGAAAAATGCTGAAGATTAGATGGGTAGATCACGTAACTAATGAGACGGTACTGAACAGAATTAGGGAGAAGAGGAATTTGTGGCGCAACTTGACTAGAAGAAGGGATCTGTTGGTAAGACGTGTTCTGAGGCATCAAGGGGTCACCAATTTAATATAAGAGGCAGCGTGGGGAGTAAAAATCATAGAAGGAGACCAAGGGATAAATACACTAAGCAGATTCAGAAGGTTGTAGGTTGCAGTAGTTTCTTGGAGATGAAGAAGCTTGCAGTATAGAGTAGCATGAATGCATCAAACTAGTCTCTGGACTGAAGACCACAACAACAGCAATTATATTTTCTGGAGATGAGAGCAAACAGGCAGATAGGTCATTTAACAACAAATCTTGCATTGGACGTTTGGGGCTTGGAAGCCATATGCAGCTATTAGGGAAAGCACTTACTGGGGACAGAATACTGGTCGCAAGACTTTATCACACCGGTGTGCTGACAGTGCTTCCTACCAAAGAGGCGAAGAAACTGCCTACCTGGATCTATCTGTTAGGCACCTCTAGGAATGGCAGGGGCAGGGGTGCAAGACAGAAGTAGGTCGCCTGGCCACAGAGTTTTGACAGTGTCATAAACGCCCATTGTGTAAAGGGATGACGGCCATAAAAATTCACGAGTTTCCGTGTTCATCTTGGACAGGGTGCTATCGAGGAACCCATCAAGGTGTCATCCCTCTGCCTACCTTAGACCATTGGAAAAATCTTACGACAGAACGCAATATTTATGGTGGCTATGAAATGGTCTTTGTAGGGACACGAAAGCACTTCTCTTGGTTTAACCGAGACCCCTCGTCGTTTGGCCCCTTTCAGATAATGATCTCCGTGATAAAGGTGACGTTCACTTTAGGTCTAAAGAGAAACTCAAACATGCTTCCTAAAGTGGCCACGAGAGAAAACAAGTCGGGAGCGTGTCACCTTCTCCTCCCTGCGCGGGAACTTACGAATCAGGGATTGGCAGCTTCTTCAGAAAAGATAAGGATATTTTTAACTTTTATTGGTATTGGCAAGTTAGGTGTGAGACATGGAGCTCATCGAGTCTCGTAATTGGCATGAAACCCTTGTGGGGGCGATTGTGTCAATGGTTTTGAGGAGTTTACCGAGGTTTCATCATAAGGTCTTCTGATTCAGGCTCCACTCTGGGGAGGATTCTGGACTTGAATCTTGTTATCAGAGGGTTGCACATGGGACACTGGTCCTGAGCATGACTTCGGTTTGGCATTGGTCTTGTCTCGGGAGCTTGTGGTGAAGTCTTAGCTGTA